>NC_083642.1:20638201-20994867 GCF_963576545.1 Limanda limanda
GCCACAGGCCAGGAGGTGAGTGCGGTTGTACGGCTGCAGGAGACGAACAAAGTTGGCACACTCCGTCTGCAAAACAAACATAGGCACACAGAGTAAAACCTCAAAGAAATATGAGAAATGGTTCAGTATATGTTGCAGGGCATTGTCCACTTAAATACACAATTATTTTGATCTCAGTACCCTGACTGCCACAGTGAATTTGTCCCTGCACTATTTGGGGAAAGAATTGCTTTAAGTTCCTGATTTGGATATGCGGCGGATAATAAACCATGACTTACTTTCCATGCATCATAAAGAAAAAATAAAACAATAAAAGTGGCAACCATGAAAGCAGATAACCTCTGTCACACACACACACACACACACACACACACACACACACACACACACACACACACACACACACACACACACACACTTAACTCTTAAACTCTTGAACTCTTAAATGAAATAACACAGTGCAACAGTGTCCAAATGCAGACAAGTTGGTTTTCTGGGTATTGAAGTGAACCAAAATCTTCTTGTTTTTTTACATGGTTTATTGATCCCATATGTTTGCAATGAGGGACACGAAAGGGGCTTTATTAGAAGAAATGCGATAGCCTCGGTGTCCCACGAAGGAATTGTATCTCTAATTTTTGGATTTCTGCCAAAGTGACGTGCTGATGTTGTGGAGCAATTTTCATCACATTCGGGTCAGACGAGCTTTGACAAGATGTTCTGTGGAGCATCACAAACGCCTCTGTGCCAGTGCAGAAATGTGGTGGATAATTTGGGGGTTTAAAACTGAGATTTGTGGAAATGACAAACACATGATAAAGACACCAATGATGAAAATGGCTTTAACTTCTGTGGTGCAGAAGGAACGTTAAATGGAAAGCAGGGCAGCTCAGGAAGAAAGATAGAAACTGTCACTGCTTCAAAAGACACCCTGACACATTATATTTGTTACTCAAATACAACTGAACCAGTAAAAAAACTTTTCAACACACAGTGGAGCGAGAACAAATGAAGCAGTGGCTGAGGAAACATGAATCAGGAATGCTCTGCACTACACTGAGGTCCAGAGGAAGCAGAGGGCACGTCTACTTCCTGCTTCTTGACTGTCCCAGGACAAGCAAACAAAACAGGTGTCAGCAGAGAAGGAAAGGATCGGGCTGGGTGTCATTCTCTCAAGTTAACAAGGTCAAACTAATATCGGCACAATACGCGTCTGGTGTTTCTCTTTGTATTCGTGTGCAAATGCAGATAAATGAATTAAAACCAGACAAAAAAAGCAGCAAAACCCTTTTTGCTGCAGGTCTCATTTTTCGCATATGCATTTTTGCTGTCCACTAGCCTGTTCTTAATTTCTCCACATAAATGCGTCTTTTTGTGTTTTACAAGTACATGCCTTGTGTGTGACCGAGTCTACTAAGTCTGTCATCTTGTGTTAGTGTGTGGCCTGCGTCCCTCTCAAAGACGCAGGCGGGCGCTCAAACATTGTTGATGGTTTTCTCGGAGGGGTTGCAGACCTGATGTAAACCATGTCACCACGCTACGAGGAATAGTTTACATCATCATACAACCCTTCCCCGACGGCTCGTCTCTCTACCCAAACAAAACCAGACCAGTCATAAACTAAACAGAAAACCGTTTGAATTCAGAATGTGTTTAATAAATCTAAATTAAAGACTAATTATTCAATGTTAATAAAGATGAAGAATCTGGAGTTGAAAGTGAGAGATTTATATTGAGGTATGGGAACTATCATCAAGCAACTTTGGCAGCTTTATTTCTGGCTGGTTTTTAGCCCCTAATTATTTAGCACAATTAATATAGGCTGACTTTACTCGTGCCAAACCGCTGGAGAATTTATGTCCAGGCTACTGGAACCATCACGCGGCTTGAGGCCACAGTCTCTATGTTCTTTGAGGAGATATACGATGTCTACCAAGTGGACTGAGAGTGAGCAGAAATCCGTCTCTCCTGTATTTCCATTCCTCCACTCAGGGAGTCGTCTTGGAGATTTGTGTGTGGCCGAGCAGAGCAAAGGGTGGAATGAAATGTTGAATAAAGAAAATGCCTCTCTGTTCCTCCACCCTGGGATTTTGGGTTTTACACGTCTGTGTGGTCTTGTCAGAGATTAAGTGGCATTGAAGGGAGTTAAACAGAAGATGAAGTGGTTTGAGGGTTTCGTCTCACTGAGAGATTTAAGTGAAAGGTTTTAAACATCCAGCCAGAAATGAAACTGGAGATTTAATCATTGCTTAAATAGTCACATTCAGAGCTATTTTGTGAATAAAATCAACAATGTTAACTTATTAACCTTTTCATTTTTTAGAGAAGGTTGGCTGACCACATACGCTTTCCCAACAATACTCTGCTGTCCATTCATACAGATCTGACTTAGAAGCTGCCCAGTGAAACCACAGCTTTGTGTCTTGGAGGTTTAAAAGGTGTATATATCATTTTCAACAAAAACTGATTGTTACATTTGGTCTCAGAGGCATTTCTCATTAACATAATCAAACAAAATACATTGCCAAGGCCTCTCTTGGCCATTATGATGTGCAGTAGTCTTATATCTCATTATTTAGACTGCACAATGTGAAACACAAAGCAGGACGTCACTGTGCTTCCAAGAAAGACGAAAATCACTTCCCAAATGTCCAACAACGGTCTAACCACTATACTGCTTCTTACCAGTGTATTAATGAAACCTTTATTTTACATCTGACCACATGACAACTCAACATGCACATGTTTATGTTTTTCAGAAGGAGAATGAGAAAGTTCGGCCAAAACAGCAGAGAAGGTGACTCCAGAGAGCAGGACTGGAGACAAATATCTTCCTCAGAACATAAAGAAACACGGTTTATGTCAAAATGTGGTCTTTATTTTGAGAAACATGAGCAGTAACGGCACCACAGGCTACAAATCATTTAATTATGGTTTGATTTGTTTGTGCTAAGTACAGCCTTGCATCGCCATTTGGCTCTGACACATGTTAAATAAGCTGCATGTAGATGAAGACAAGAGATTTGCCCTAAGGTCAAGGAAAATGTTTCTCAGACTGTTTTGTCTCCAAGTCGGTCCAGGGTGGACAAGTCTGACCTTTCAACCTCTTGCACATTGCTGATTCTTTGGGGAAATTTAAAGGGGAACATCTTACAGTTACCACAAAAAGGGCTGCATCCTTTGGAGGTTGCATTTGAAGACCAGTTGTGTCACAGTGGCACAACTTAACTGTCCCATTTCGAAGGTTCCTTCAAATTTGGCTGATAAATGGGTTCTGTTCTTTCATTCCCGAGAAATTAATACGCCAATGGGAGGATCCTTCACAGCCAAACCTATCCCAGGGTTCATTGTGTTAAGGCGGCGACATGCCGTTTTTCAAAGAGGTAATGGCAACGGCAAGTGCATAGAAATATATGTTGTGTCTACCATCAGCTCTGCTGCTATGGGCAACAGCAATAAGGGTGAAACTAGCTGCTGACGCTGATGGAAACCCTGTAGACTCCTTGGTCTTTGTAGCCCATGAAGACTCCTTTTTTGGGTTGAGTAGAATTGATGTTCCAAAGAAGATGGCCACTAAAATAGGAAACTATTTGTTAGTTTATTAGCTGCTATTAATTGGTAAACCTAAATTAACCCAATTTTTACTTCCAAGGTGTGTGTACTTTTTTTCATCAATATGAAAAATGTAGTCGTCATAGAGTTAACGTTTAGCTAACAGCAATGAAAGCTTCAGCGGCCTGACCCGGGCAGGGAGCGGCAAGTTTGGACAAGGAGAGTTGTTTCCAGTATAAACAACCAATGTTCAGGAGAGAAGTCAGAGTCTGTTATATTAACAGGAAATGAGGAAATACACACACAAATATGCACATGTACAAGACGCAACAGTCAACAGGACCTCAAACACAATCACAGACTCACACAAACACTAAGGAGGCAGTTCAAAGCATAACAGCTGGATGAACTCGTCTGTCTAATCCTTTGGTCTCAGCAGCTGTTTAATCCTCAAAGAAACCAGTTTGCTATGTTCCCCTGAAAACATTCAATCATGGCAAAAAAAGTAGTCTACTGACTACAACATGTAACCAATCAAAAATTAATTTCAGTACGGAAAACCTCAGTCACCTAACTTGGCTTCCTGGCAGGCGTACGAGCTGTGACCAACATGAACCAGCATCTTGGCAGCAGAAAGAGCAGAAGACTGGTAGAGGCAGATGAAGCTCGGTCTCTTGCCTCTGCAGCATCTTTTTCTTATTAATATTTAAACAAAAACCATTCAAGAGCTATTAAGGGTTATTGCTATATCATCCAAAATCTTGAGCCCACATGTTACTGTTAGTTCTGTATTATATCAGTGTAAACAGTAGAGTATATTTTCAGATTTAAGATATTTACTTTCAGTTTGAAACATAAACACGATTATCAATGCAGTCATTCCAGAGAATATGATTTTTGTGAAATGGCAAATGACGTTTTCTAGCCCTTCTTTAATCCCAATAATAAAGCAATTTTTCAAGGAACTATATTTAAGTAGCACTATTAAGCTGGAAAAACTCTGTGGAACTCAATAATTGTTCATCTGACACAACCTGACTGCAGGTTGCATTCGGCTCCTCTGGACAACCTGAAATGAGAGAAAGTAGGCATAGGGATACTGACACGCAGGTAAGTGGAAGAGATGGGCATTTTGGTTTTGGATAATTTAGAGAAAGAATTGGAAGTAAGGAAGCAACGGTTGAGGCAAGTATATAATCTATTGATGGCTGTAGCTGATTACTGTGATGTAAGTTCCCCTTTCTCTTCTTTTTTTCTTACTTGCTGAGGAATTGCTTCCAGCCATGAACAACATTTCCTACTTGCATGCGTTTTGCCATTTTGAGAAGAGTCAGTGAAAAAAGTTGCTGATCGTGGGGGAATCGACTCATGAAGAACCTGAAGACAGACAAATTCCTGACACGTTATAAATTCTTCAGACTAGTTAGTTTTGCAGTGATTTGTTTCAAATATACAGTATTGCATATCCAACAAGTAGAAATACTAGAGTATTTCCTTATCTACCTATTAGACTTGAGAGGGAATTAAGGTTAAGCAGCTAAAACTACTTAAAGGATAAGGAACATTGCTGATGAAGTTATCCAAAATAAAAGCATAGTATCAATCCTGTCATGAAAGGACACAGACCTGAGCTAACAACATTGATTGTTTGAGTTCACGTAGAGAATCAGCCACATACTCTAAATGTTTTACTTGCTCTATCTGATCCCTGCTCTGTTTTCAAATGATTTTCTGTCAGCTCACCATGCGCAGCGATACAGTTTCAGAGGAAGTATCTATATGATCAGATAATAAGTCCGATTACATGTAGAGGATGAAGCAGAAAAATGTGCAAACAGGCTGAGCAAGACAGAACACGCTTGGCTGAAATTGTTGAGTGACTCCCCTCTGCCTGTTATTTATTTTCCTGAGCTGTAATTAATGATGGTGGAGGTCATGAGGTTGTGACTCTAGGAGGATAGCTATCAGTAAAAACATGTTTAAGGTGGTCGCCAGTTGTCAGCAGAGGGAGTGGAGACAGACACTTTCATGAAGGAGATAACAAGGACTCAGCTACAGGACAAGCGTGGTGTTATCATTTCCCTAAATTAAATAATTCAACAGAGACTTTCAGACTTTCTTTTTATCCTTTAGTTGCCAGGAACTCTTTGTTTCTACACTATCTCGCTTACATCGTTCCTATAACGCTAAATGGACAGGCTCCCTGTGGTGTCGTCCATCCTGAGAGACACACTGACCAACTGAAAGGACATGGCTGTTGTCTGAGTGATGACACACACACACACACACACACACACACACACACACACACACACACACACACACACACACACAGTCCAAAATAACAATGTGAGGACCTTTTACCTTTTAACCTCTCCCACTTTTTGTCAAACTCAGTTATGTTTAACAGACACACACAGAAAACACATGAGATACAACATGTGAGTGTGTGTTTAGTGTATGTGACTTGTGTTTTGTAGATGCCACAATATATAACAGTAATTCATCTAACTTGACACTAAGAAAAACAATGAGCCAGAACTAAAATACTTGAAGGAATTCACACAGTTGTGTAGTTTGACAAAAAAAGTCAAACGTCTCTATCTGTTATCCACACGCTTACTCTCTCGCTTGCTTTCACTCTCTCTCTATTACACACAGACAGAGACACACACACACACAAACACACACACACACACACACACACACACACACACACACACACACACACGCACACACACACACACACACACACACACACACACACACACACACACACACACACAGACACACACAGACACACAAACACAGACACACATACACACTAGGAATTCTTTATGCATAAGTTAGGTAGAGTTACACACAGTGCGTTTTAAGGTCGGTGTGATAATGCACTTGTCTTCTTTTCTCCATGGACAGTAGCATGTGCACACACACACACACACACAGACACACAAAACAAACCTAGTGCCATGTGAGGCCTGTGAGTAGTGTGCCGAGGAAACACCTAATAAAACTGATATTAGACACCCAAGACACACCTGCCACTTCAAACAGAGAACATATACCCTCATCCACACACACACACACACACACACACACACACACACACACACACACACACACACACACACACATTCTAACTTGTTCCAGATGGAGGTGGCGGTAGGACTTCTTTCCATGAGCAGAAGATTTAAGATTCTCATAACAGTGTGTCTTCATTTTACGTGTGTGTGTCTGTGTGTGTGTGTTTCTGTTTGTGTGTGTGTGTGTGTTCGAAGTTCTAATTAGTGCCAGTTCCTGAGCGTCACTAAAGCCACTGAGACCTCCTTCACCAACTGAGACCAAATTTAATGACGTCTCGAAACATCAAAATAGAGACATCAGTACCGTCTTTTCCACTTCCTTCCTGTCTTCCTTCATTTACTCCTTCCTTCTGTGTCATGTCTTTAGCAGCTTGTTTTCTAGGTTTGTGATCAGAATCTAAATAGTCTTGCAAGTATTGGGTCATAAACCAAAGTACTGGAAAAATGTAATTTATGACTTGATGGCACTCAACAAAATGTCACAATTAGTTCATGATTAAAAGTTATAATTAATCCTGAAGGGAAAATTAACATGTGTACAGACTTAAATGGCAATCCTCTCTCACTGACCATCCAACTACTATTCACACCCCCCTCCCAAAAAACGAATTCCTGCTTAAAACCTGCCAACCCTTATTAGTCCTGTCTTCCATGTTTATAATGCTTTTAAAAACATCATCATCTCCATCCTGTCCTTTTATCATCTCCTCTCTCCTTCATCATCTTGAAGGAGCTTCTTTGAGGCCTCAAGGCGAACAAACAGAGAGCTAAGTCAGCTTGAGAGGCGGTAAACAACTCAAGGTGCTGACACATTTATGGACACTGGTTGCATTTTTATTACAGAATGCATTTTCCAAAGCTGAAACATTATTGACAAAACTCCCTTTGTGGTTTTCTTTCAAACGTTCCTCTCATTTTCTTTCAAGCTATTTTTTAAACCTTAGAATAACGGCATTAAAATCATTTTGATGGCTTTATTAACTTTGGTGCACTGTAGAGGAAAATTTGCAACATGCTTCACAGTAAAACTTAAACGCCAACAACGGCAAGAACCAAAGTTGGTATGGAAATGGTGCCATCATTTGTGGGAACACACCTGATTTCAAACAAAGGTTTTCACTTCAGTACATGAAAATAATAACAACAGTTGCATTCATCGTTATATGCTATGTTTTTATCAGCCAGGTTTTTTTTAATGTATCACATGACTTAACAATAAAAATAAAATCTCTTATTCCCCTGTATCTCTGTATTATTTTTTGCACTGCACTGAAAATGCAGACTAGAAAACCGGAGCCTTTTTTTCCCCGCAATCAATTGACAAATGTATCTAGCATGTAGTCGATTACCATTTGTCCTGTGTCACTGTTTGGTAGCAAGCTCCAAACAAACTGTGATTTCACTTTATAGTACCTTACATAAGAATGATACTCATTATAATACTGATTTGATTCTGTAAAATCAAGGGCATGTTAACACTTGCCTCAATTACAGCTAAATGTCTTCTATCATTTACTGACTACAGCATATATGTGATATTTTATTACTGTAACCTATGATTGCACATGATAAGAATGAGTTGGAATTCTCCCTGAATAATGATAATAGAAATTATATGGTAATGTAATAGCAGATTGCCTTTACATTGCGATTTTCATAAAACAAAGTTTACTTATACAAATATTTAATGTAACTTACTAAATCTTTCCTTCCCAGTTCCCACCAAAGGTTACAGGAAGATGCATATTGTTTAAGCTGCATTTTCAACCTGCCAAAAGTGCACCTGTAGGAGGAGCCTAATTGTGGCCAAATGCAATTCTTCCATTGTGTTACTTTAAATCTCGCCCCTCGTTCCCTCTGTATTTAGATTGTTTGTTAAGAGATAGAGTCCCTCCTCTCTTTACGCAACCACAGAGCCAAGGTTAACAATGAAAACTCTCCTCTGAAAGCATCGTTCTGGCCTCACACATGGCAACTTTCACATTTCATTATGACTATTAAATTATGTTGAGTGCCGTTGTACACTTCAGAGACTAATTTTATTAGACTGCTGAGTCATATAATTTGCTGTACATTTTTCATTTATGTTGGGCGGCAGGCGGCTTTAGGGTAGGAAACTGAAGAGTAAGCAAAACACAACATGTCACTTAACTGATTAAGAGCGCCATATAGGGTGAAATGCTGAAAGCACATTTTGTATTTCCCGTCATATGTACCATGCACTCTGGGGCCGCTGTTAAGAAAAGTAATGAAAATGCATAGATAGCTTTTATCCCATAAAAATGTAGCACTGTAAAGACCTAAGCAGAATTTGAGCGAGTCAGTAGGAGCAGAGTACAGGAGATGCTGACGTGGCCTCAGGATTTGGTTGGTGAGAAGCCAAAGTCTCTGAGAGCAGAGGGACCAACTTGACAAGCAAGAGTTTGGAGGACACACGTGCCATGGAGAGAGTTACTTCACTGTTCTGTAGCTGGAGGCCCCTGGCTGCTCAACAGCATTGGTAAATCCTGTCACTTAATTCATGTAGAAAGTGGAGTTTGTTGGGTTCAGTTTGGGCCAGAATTGAAGTTACTGGAAACAGGAATGAGAATCCTAATGTTTTGAAATTATCGCATTATGAACATAAGGAGGATCTTAAGATATTCTTCTCTCTCTCTTTATATATACATATATGTTAAAAAAGGGTTAGATAATGGTGCATCACAAACCAGAGTATATAACTAAGATTATTGAGAAGCTAAGTACCACCTCACGCCTCTCATGTGACCTCAAAAGCTGAAACTGAAGAGTGGCGTTGAGCGCCACTTGGTCTAATGTTAATAAACGAAAGCAAAAGGTTAAATGAGTCTGGATGAGAAAATGGTCACAAAGACACGGGGCAGCTGTGGCTGAGGGGTACAGCGGTCGTCCTCCCACCTGAAGGTCGGCAGTTCGATCCCCAGAGTTCCCCATCTGCATGCCGAAGTGTCCTTGAGCAAGAGGCTGAACCCCGAATTGCCCCTCAGAGAACAAAAAAGTGCTGCTAATAGATGAACTTTATGACTGAGTGAATGTAAAACTGTACTGAAAACCGCGTTGAGTGGTCATCAAGACTATAAAAGTCCTGTATAAATACAAAACCATCATCACAGCTTATTTTGTTTTAATATCTGTCAACAAGAGCATGAAAGCTGAATGTAGTCTCTCTTCTGCAGCTTTGGGGTTGTCAGCACTGTCAATATAAACTTTTCTAGTCTCTCTGCCCCCCCATTGGCTGTTGTAGTTCAGCACAAGAGGTACTGACTTTATCATCCCAATATCAGATCCTAATTATCAAACATGTTTGAGAATTATCGGGGCAGCCTGGTTGATATTATGGTCAGTTCAGGAGGTTTAAGAGCGGCTCTACGACCCTTCACAGTACCAGATACTTTGGGCCAAACTTAGAAGAAACAAGGTTCAAAAGCAGATTTCTCGGGATTAAATTGGACTGAAATCCTTGTAGTTATAAATTTTAAAATATAGTTGCACTCAGCTTTCTGAAGAAAAAATTTCCGAAAAAGAAAAAAAAACTTTGGTCAAATGAATCATCTATTACTCCTGAAAGCAAATATTTGTTATATTTTAATTGTATAGAAATGAACTGGAAGTTGCTTACCTGCTCCTTCCCTGTTTCAATACACTCCTTTCTGTTGCCAGGTAACGGGGGCCAGTGGATCTATGAAGGAGGACAAAAAAAGAGAAAGACAGAAGAACAGAAAAAGAAAAAGAAAGAGATGATTAATGACCTCATAACTTGAAGACAAGCGCCTTTATTCAGCCATATTGCAAAATGTAATTGCCACACAGGCTGTGCGTGACTGTTTATGCAATCCAAACATAATAATCAGCCGCTATGTCATTAAACTTGAATTATTTTCTCTGCAAATCCAACTTTATTGTAATTAGAAGCAAATTGAGCAGAACGGATCCCCTACACATGCTGAAGAAATGGTTTTGGAACGAGGAGCCTAAGACTTGGAGTGAACTTTTGGCTTGTCAAACTGAACCCCTGATTGAGACATGACTAACACATTCATCATTACAGTTCTAAAACCAGAAGCACAAGCCAATGGATATAGGTCGGTTCTCCCAAATTACCAAAAAAGATAGGAGGGGTTTGTTCAAGGAGATAATTTAGGTTTTACGTGTTCAGCTTGTGAGATCATCTGCCTCCAAGATTTCTGCCTCCACTTCAATACATTAGAGGTAAAAAGGATTTATTTTGTGATTCTCACAACTTTAAATTAATAGATTAAAGGGATGCTTCACCCAAAAATGAAAATTCACTCATTATCGACTCGCCACTTCAACGATGGAGGGGTGGGTGAACTGATATCTGAAATCGCATATGTTAATTATTAAAATGAAAACTTATTTACAGTTAATAATAACTGATGATTATTCTCAGTTGACACATTATTTGGCCAACAATGTGCATTGTTTGCTTTTTATTCTATAAAAGAATTCATACAGAAAATCGGCTTTGTCTGTTTTGTGTCTGGAAATGAAATAAGACCATTTGCTCTAAACAAATTGGAATCCTGTGCAAAATGTATTTTAAGTGTCCCCATCTGAGGCCTACTAAAAAGAAGAACAAGATATAAATAAATAAAACAATTTTGTCAAGTTCTCACAGGATGAATCCAAGATTTGAAGATTAGGAAAGTTCCAAGGTCTTTCTCTCGCTCTCTTGACAAATCCGATTTGGATCTGAGGTGAAGGTCAGATAATCATGAAATAAAAAGTTGGATCGGAAACAATGGGGCTAGTTTTCACACTGTTCTCTGCAAATGAAAAATGAAATCCAACTGCCCCTGAAGAGGAAAGTCTGACTCTGCCTCAGTGTCGGAGCTTCAATGAAGTGTGTAACGCTGCAGTTTCATGCCGACTACCAGAGGCAGTCTCTCGGAGACAATAAGTCTTTGTCTGGTCCAGTAGGAAACATGGCTTTGTTTTGACCAACCTGGAGAATAGAAACCAGAGAGCAGCACTAATGTTCTTCACTTACTTTCCATGTCTGTGTTCAGTGCGTATAGGGAGCATGTGTGTGAGTCCGTGGCCTATACAGTAGCTATTGGGTTGTTTAACAGTGTGAATTGGAACGAATTGGTATGAATGAATGTCCGTTTCTGAGTCGTTGGCTTCGAACCGAATCAGATTCTCTTCTTTGACTCATCACATCTTCAATTTGATATCAGCAGAAAAACTGTCTAATATATATTTCATCTTGTCAATCAAAAAAAGACTTCACAGGCGGATATTGGATTCACTGTAAATCACAATGACTGAAAAATATTGAAAACTGAAATCTCCCATCTAAATCTTAAGTGATGTACGAAGAAAGTGTGTGACACCAGAGAATCAGGAACCGTTTTAAACATTATTAAACTCGGATATATTGTAAAAGCAGTAAACTCAGTAACTCAACCCCGTCAGAACCTCGACATGTATGTTCAGTATTGTGTGTAATGCACAATACAGTATGTGATCAAAACAACAACAATCAAAGTTTCATGCTTGGAACACACAACACAGCCGGCCCTCAAGCTTATGAACCATAATACCTATCAATACAATGCTAAAGAGAAGTATATGGGGAAAAAAAGATACACCAGATTAAAAAGCTGCCTCAGGCCCCCCTCGTACCAACATGATTTGATTGGCCGATGCTTTCATTATGACAACTGGGACACAACTGAATCCCATGAAATCTCCCTATTCAAAGTGAATGAGCATCATATCCATTGAAGCCTCCAATGTATGTGTGTGAGTCCTGTGTGATGCATTCAGGAATATTTTGAGATTTAAACAAAGGAAATGTATCCATATATCGACAGAGTTCCATTCTTCAAGCTTTTTTCTGCCTCTGTGTTATTTACTACTGGAGGGATTATGCTTTCAACTCGTCCGGCCTTCTGTCAATTAATTCCATTTTGTGATATCTTGGGAAAGATGAACAGGTTAGATTTTAGTGGGTAAAGGTCAAAGGTTAAGTTAACTGACACGAAAGTCTGATAGAACTTAAAGATTAAGTGATTTATACCCAAATGGTCAAAAGTTAACTTCACTGTGACATCATAATGTTCTGCAAATACACTTTTCTGGCCATAATTCAGCGCCATAACTCAGGAACAAAGGGGGAGATTGTGACCATATTTCCTGCAACTTAACTGTTTGGCGGAGACGTACAATAGTGGGGAAGTCATTCAAGTATTTTTCTGTGAAAGGAATGGAAATGTGCAGAGAATAAAGAAAAGACCCTCTAGATTCTAAAACTGTGAATTTCTTTAATGTGAGTTTGAATTTGTTGCGTCAGACTGGAAAGTACTTTAAAATCACAGCTAATGCTCCTCCTCCTCAGTGTAACTTGGACTTGAAACCTTATGTTCAATTATATGATTTTAAACACAGAGATACTATGGCTCTCCCTATTTCAAAATTTAGAAAATTAAATCCACTTCAACCAAAAGTTTTTATGAGAAATACTCTAATTTGCAACAAAGGAGTGGATCAATTTTCTCATCTGTCTCTTGAAAAGAAAGGGAATAAGCATATTTTGATGAATTTTCTAATCAATACTAAGAGTAAGCATGACTGCAAATTAAAAGTAAACATTGCATTTAAAAAATATATCAGTGTTAGTTAAAGCTCTCAGCATGAAATAAAGCTCCATTCGTTGTTTTTGATAGACAACTCCACCATCAAATCATTTAAGACCTGACCTGATTTTTTTCCAGGGAAAAAAATACACAAGAAAAAAAAAGCTGGCTTGCAACAGTTGGAATTCATGAGAAACAATTATTGGTTTCATGCCACTGAATGAGAGTCGGTGTTGAGCTTGGCCTGAAGTGGTTGAGATCTCTTGGTGAGTTCCTTTGTGATGATGCCGGACTGATATGGACGTGTGCCCACTGAAAGGCCCGGCTCACACTCACAGTCCGGCCTCGAGCAGCCTGATAACACGCCTGACTTATACTCATGAAATCAGACCCTGGCTACAACCTGGCTGACAACGGTCTCAATCACATCCATCATCCAAGATTCCTGCTCGACACACATTGTGGCTGACCTCCACCAGCCCTCCATGTGTTATGTTCCCTCCTCTGTTTAGCTGTTTTTGCTGACACGTCATGGCTGTGACTGGGCCTCTTCAAAGGCCTCTTTAATTTTTAATCCAACCTGAAAATTATTAACATTTGTTATTTCTTTGATCACTTAACTTAATAGTTTTTGTTTCAAATCCAAAGACGTCATGGACCACAGGTTGTCCGTTAACTTTACTCTCTGTTTGGTTGTAGCTTTCGACCGACATAACACCATGACACAATGCTTGAGCTGGAAGATATCAAAATCTTTGTACATGTGCCAGCTGCTAAACATCCGAAGAGAGATCAAAAGTCTGGCAGTTTACTTTTTAGTTCACAATGTACCTGAGGAATGAGAGGAAACAACTGCTGAAAATCTGATGAACCACACTTAGTTTTCACAATATGGGTACATTCCTTTTATCAAGGTTGCCATTGACCTTGTGGCCATAAATGTCACGAAAACTTTCTCTGTCAACATTTGCTTGTATGATTTATGTGCAGTGAACTTTTACAGTAACTCTTACAAACAATAAGAGGGCTGGACTGTATATACTATAGTGCTACTATATATACTGTGGCTACATCATGTTGCTACACACTGATGTAAGTACATCCTTTTCCATCTTGGTCAACTCAGCCGTAGTTTATACATGAAATATCTCAGTGTTGCTGAGCCAAAACAAAATGTAGCAGAAAGATGAGTTTATTTTTTACTGAATCTGGATCTCAGCTAAAAATCCATCCAGCCACTCTCTACACCGTTTACACCGAGGGTTGCAGGAGAGTTTGAGCTTATCCTGAGGCTGGAAAGACCCTGGACAAGTTGCGAGTCCATCACAAGGCCAATATAAAGAGAACAATCACCATCCATGCTCAAATTAACACCTACGGGTAATTTAGAGTTAGCAGATCATCATTGTAAGAAGCTGGAGAACTTGGAGAAAACCTACACAAGCACAAGGAGAATACCCAACTCCACACAAAAAGATCAGGACTGACCAGTAGGTTAGAACACAAGACCTTCTTACTCTGAGGCAACAGTGCAAACTAGTGCATCCCAACTTCGCCCAACTGCCAGATTTAAATAAGCGATTGAATCATTGTAATAACCTTTGACCAAATCAATCCTAAAACTTACTCAGAAAGCTTTGAATCTCAACGCAACTTGATTTATCATCACCATATAATTATTTTTACAAAGTTGTCCGTTGAGGCCGAGGGGATTACTCCAACTTCACTAAGTAGGGCCAGCCACCATCTCCAAAATCATACATACACATACGTAACCGAACATTGAGAAAAACAAACCAGTCATTTCAAAATGCTGAAAGACATGACAAAGTATTTGACACTTGCCAAACATATTTCCAAAAACCA
This sequence comes from Limanda limanda, assembly GCF_963576545.1. NCBI lineage: Eukaryota > Metazoa > Chordata > Actinopteri > Pleuronectiformes > Pleuronectidae > Limanda > Limanda limanda. The sequence goes on from NC_083642.1 coordinate 20,653,326, forward strand.
AAAAGAAAACATGGAACATTTTATAAACAGCAATCTAATATTGTATACCAAATACCTCAAATTAATGTTTTAGTTAGGGAAAGTTGGCTATTTATTCCATAATTTGAAACATTTACTTGGGCTAAATCAGAATTTGTTTTACTGGTTTTCTGGGTGGTTTCATTAAGTGAAATGTTTCCCCTCTCAGATGTGACGCAGTCAGTACTGGATCCAGTTTAAAGCCTGGGCAGAAACACACACGATGCACTGATATAACAGCATTTGACTTATTTTCAACAAAAGCCTTGTGTTGAGAATTTGATTGTACTCTCCTTTCTTATTTTACTGCAGTGCTGGTCAGATTTATAGTGGAAAAAAAGGATGGAAAACATGTTTTTGATGCCAAAGTGAAATTGAAAGCTGTGGTGGGCAGTGTTTGAGCTGGAAAACTACTCAGCTACCAAAACACATTCTTCTCGGTGGTTTCATTCTTGCTATGAAATTTCAAAAATATACATATTTTGTATCAAATGCACAAAAAGTGATGAATAAAAAATGTCATAATCTGCTTGGCAGTGATTTACTTAAATGTCTTCAATATAAGTGAGAAAAATTGATAGCATGAGAAAAATTGACAGCTTTTGTGCTAAGCCTAGCTTAGCACAAAAGCACCTAGCCTTGTCTAAAGCTCAAAGCTACACCTAGCTAAAGCTCATAATAATATCTCAGTATCATTAAATCTGTAAATAATCTCTTTCCGTAAACAGAAACGTAAATGCCTCTAGTTCTGTTATAAATTAACATGGTGTAACTTAAAACACATAAAGAAAGTGTTGTATGTTAAGTGCTTGTTTCATTCGTCAAGAATCCAGAGGTTGTGATTTTATATAATGTTGCAGGGATCACAACTTTTCACTGGAGCTGCTCGTCATAGCAACACCGACAGTGATCCCTTATGTCAAAAATCGTTTGAAATCATTCAATTATTTTTCTTCTCCTTCTGTTAGCAATGGTTTATGGTGCGTTTGGCACATGTGTGTACTCTTGTAAACATTTGTTTCACTGAACTGGCATCGCTGAAAGATCTCACAATGGCTGGCAGCGAGAGAAGCGCAGGCATTAGGTATGAACGAACGTCATGTGTGATCATCAGCCAAGAGAACAGTGAGAGGAGGCTGAGCGAGGGATGAGGGAGAATGAAAGGGCGGACGAGGTGGGCGGCATCTGTCAAAGTCTTCGACCCAAGTATGAGCAAAGAAATTCACTCATTCATTCACACACACACACACACACACACACACACACACACACACACACACACACACACACACACACACACACACGCACACACGCACACACGCACACACACACTGACACAAATACAGCTCATACAGTGGTTGAAACACACTGGGGAATTCTCTTTTCCTCTCGTAGAGATGTATTTTAGCTCTCTGCATTCTAGAAACTATTTTTTTTAATGGAAAACAAAATACACTGGTTGCCCAAATGCTGAGAAATATATCCTGCATATTTTCTTCAGATGACATGAAACATTTCTAGTTCAAAGGGATAGTTTTCCTGATGTTTTATTACGTCTGAAGAAGAGGTCTTTACTTCAATTGTGTTGGATTCTGCTGCTACACTGTTTACCCCTGGGACTCCTAAAGTGTTTTATGGACATAAACGCTTCAGCCCCCCCACTCTCCATCGGCATAGTGGTGAGTAGATAATGAGTGAATTTCCTTTTTCTGTGAACCATCCCTTTAAATCTACTCATGTGCCTGGTGTTGAAGCCTTCCAAAAGCTTTGAAGAGATGACTCAAAGGAGAAATAACTCCCTAACTCTACAAATCACAGCACAGCTCATATCAACGTCTGCTGTTGCACGGAATAAATTACTCTGAACATGAATTCCATAGGAAAATGAGACCTATATTTTTTCCATAATTGTTAACATACTGTATTTGGTCTTCTTGATTTAAACCAAGATGCCAAATCACTGGATCAGTGACATGAGACATTCATGTGATTCTTATTAAAATGAATACACTTTATTCAAAGGGCTAATCAATGATGTAATATTAAGGATAAATGAAACAATAGCATGAGAGCATCCGTCCCTGTTGGTGAGACCCACTGTGATGAAAATTAAACTGGATCATAATGATTCTCTCATGTGTTTCTGGCAAACCAAAATAATCTGGAACAGTCACATTGTTTTGACAGGAGCCTTAATGACAAATTCATTCACAGATCAGAGGTGAAGTAGATGGAAACACAACGCTTGATTTATGACTAGCTGTACTCATACAGGTGTTCCTGCAGCAATGGTATGAGCATGTGAACGTGTTTTGTAAAGGAAGGAAGGAAGACATAAAATTTGATTGAAGAGTATTTTTGAAGGCTGCTGTTTATAGATCAAGAGCCCGAGGTGCAAACAGACATGATAACAAGACATGCTAGTGTAAGAGGTTCCTGTATCCACAGATTTCACAAAGAAACTATCAATTAGGAGCAATTTACACAACAAAGCAGATCTGTAATCAAGTCATTCTTAGCTTTACTTCTGCTACGCAGGCTTTTTTTATTTTAATATTTTCATCACTGTTTGTTGAAACTGTTTCACTAATGATGCAATAGCAGTAACATAAAATAAAACGGTTGCTCAAGTTGACGGTTGATTTATGATGAGGAGTGTTTTACCAGATGTTCTGCGTGAGCGAACACAGGGAAAACACAGATTCCTATGCCCATCTCATCCCTATACATCATGACTGACTCCTCTTAAATCACTGCAGCTTAAATCAAAATGTAATTATATTCTGTACTCTATGTAGGCTGTACTGTAACTAACCTTTTACTGTAAATAAATCATGAAAGCAGAACAGAATACGTAAAAAACAAGAGCACTTTGACTGGTATTATTTACTGTGTTTTAAAAGCTCACCTCTTTAGACTCGCTGCTGGCAGGTCCCAGCAGGAGCGAGTACAGGACGTCTTTGCCTCCCAGGAAGAGGCGGTCGCGGTACTCGTCCAGGAAGACAGAGGTGAGAGAGAGTGAACCGTGGTGACCGCTGAAGACCGAAGACCTGTTGGTGGACAGCAGGTCTGCAGAGGGAGGAGAGGAAAGGATGAGCAATGTATTAAATTGAATGAAGGAAGATAAAATGAGGAGGAGAAGAAACTTGGGGGAGATACTGATGCATCAGGGAGACAAATGGATGAATGGAAGTGTGAGCTTTTATATCCACCTACTAATTCAACAAATTATCTGCTTTACACTTGACGTATGTTTTGTAGATTGCTCAAAGAAGAGAAATGTGCAATTCGGTGCAATTTGCACACACAATACCTTAAGTATTTATAAACAGGCAACAAGTGCTGTGGGGGTGGGGCAGTTGGCCTTCAGTCTTCTTCTACGTCCTCGGATAAACAGCAGCGGTAAACAACTGGGTCAGAACTGAGGTCAAAATCACTGCAAGACCATTTTGATATTGTATCTTTTATTTCAGCATATCTGATCTCTGTCATGGCAGCAACATTCATGGATAACTTCCTCTATCATTGCTGCAGTGCTTTATAATGACCTGAATTAAAAAAAGAGCTTTTATTTTGAAAGGTGTGAAATTAGGTCAGCAGATTGTGTTCGTTGCTAAACAGAAAATACAACAACAGCTCAGTTAATCATTCATCTTACATATAAAATATACAAATGAAATGTAATAGAGTAAATTCAGTTTCATTTTATGAAAAACATTGACTCTAAAATCTTCACTGCAGATAAACCAGATAGGATGAACACAACCTTTTTCTAATTTCACTCTGCACCATAGACTGTTTATAAAAAGCTCGGCACACAACCTCCAGCACACAAACAATAAAAAGTGACAGTATATATATTGTAGAAATGTTTGAGGAGGACTCACTAATGAAATTGAATAATTCTGAAGTAGCTCCAAAGCATTAACACTATACAGGGAGGTTTAGAACAGGCATTCTACTAGTACAATAAAAAAAGCTGAACTGAGCTCACTTCTTTAATTTAGTTAAGCTAAACCTGCCGCAGAGCACTTCTGGTTATTTTCTGAAATACATGACTTTTATGTGATCACATGCAGACTGGTACACACTCCCATGTAAGCGAGCACATATCAGTGAGGAAGCAGTCCTCAGTCCATCTGTACACACACTAGGATGCACCTGGCTCTCCTCTGATCTGCCAGCAGCTTCACAGTCAAAAGGTTGAAGCAACCACCCTGCAGGAGCGGGTTGAATTCAAGTTCAGCTTCATGTCGGGTGTCCTCCTTCTCCTTTACACACACACACACACACACATGCACAAACACACAGTATGCATACACCAGTGCATAAGCACAAGCCTGCTGCTTCTCAGCCTCCTGCAGCTTCCACATCTTCTACTTTCTCACACAAACACCTCTTCTTTCTGTTTTCCTACTCTCTCTCTCTCTCTCTCTCTCTCTCTCTCTCTCTCTCTCTCTCTCTCTCTCTCTCTCTCTCTCTCTCTCTCTCTCTCTCTCTCTCTCTCTCTCTCTCTGTCTGACACTCTCTCTGTCTAGGTAACAAGATGTGGAAAGAGAGATGTGTTTTAAGGAGACGTCATTGGCATGTCAAACTTGGTGGAGGAGTCCTTCGTCTGAAACGTCTCTCTGTCTATCTCTCATCACTCGTCTGTCACACTCGTTATACCTCTCTTTTTCACTTGGTTCTAAACACACACACACACACACACACACCCACACACCCACACACACACATACACACACACAAACACACACAACCGGTGAGAAAATAGCCTCACTCACTTGCCACTCAGCAAAGGTATCGACTGAGTGAAGCACAGGGGCCCGGCACCAGTGACACCATGTCCATCACTGAGGCCTTCACACACACAAACAGTTGAATTTTTTTTTTCTTTTCTCAGAAATCTCAGTTTCCAAACTCATACACTCCCACACACATACTACATCATCACTGCAGGGCCACGAGTAAGAATTATTAATCCATTATTCAAAATGTTATTATTAAATCACTTGATCTACTAGTCAAGCTACAATTTTTATTAGAAAATAATGAAAATTGTCTATTACAATTTCCCAGAGCCCTCTAACTCACATTCAAACAGCCTCTCCTTCGGTCAACCTCATTACCAGAGCAGAGGAAACTTTAACAGTTTAACACTTCATCATCTCTCTACTGCTCACAAATTCCCTAAAGGATTCTCTGCAGCAGACAAATCAAATCCACCCGCAAAATCTGGTGATTCATCACCGAGGCGCACATCCATGCCTGCTAAATGCTCTGAAAACACGTCTGAAGAGAGGGAGGAAAGGGGAACAGCTTGGTTAGAAAGACAGGATATAAAAATATAACACTGCTGGGAAAAGAATAGCACAGAGCCACACAAGCAGGGAGGCATCAGGGAGGAGGTACTGAATTGCAAATTCAGAGAAAGTTGAGAAAGAAAGATAAAGTTTGAGAGAGAAGAGACGAGGGGTGGATTTTTACATCTGGTAGGAGTTAGAAAATAATGAGTAGAGAGAGAGACAGACAGAGAGTGTTGTGATGTCTGGTGGATTTATAGGGCACTGGTAGATGAAGATGAGGAAAACAAAACATATTTAGAAGATGTAGGGAGTCAAACTTAACAACTGTTTTGAATAAGATAATGGAAATGTGTGTCACTGATCTGCAGTTTTATGTCAAATGTGTTGTTTTCTCATTATAGTCTAAAAATATTTACTATTGTGGCTTTTGAAAAGTAATATGTAACATTGCTCAGCAACTTTTTTTTTGGGAAAAGCAGATCAAGTTACAATATTGCAAACTGAATATAATCCAGTAGTTTAAGTAACTTCAACACCTGCAGCACAATTGAAACATTAAAGCTGTTTTCAGACGTAAAATTCGGAAGATCTCTAAAAAATTTAAATAAATCGTTCATCTATTGAAATCACGGTAAAAGTTTAAAACAAACTTGTCACTGATTTGAAGTCATATCAGCCAGCCCCACGCTTTGATATGTTTCCATCTGTATTCAGATATTTTCTTGACACTCTGGGGCTCAAATACTCCTGAAAATGTTCGGAGCAACTGACTTGGACATTTCTCACTAAACAGCCCCTCGTGTCTGAAAGCACCTTGATACTGTGCACCGACAGCAGCAGATATGTAGAATCCAGATGTTTCAGCAGGAAGGTCTGATCAGTGTTTTCATGATAGCTTATCAGCAGAACATGAGGGCGGCTCTACACGTCTTCAGCTGATGACTCTCTGTCTCCTCGGGTTCAACAGTTTCCACACAGCTCTGAGGCCTGTGATGACCTGCAGTTGTAGGGAGAGTGATGAAGACTGACAGGAAACCATGTGTGGGTGTGTGTGATGAGACGAGGATGTGGTTTTGCATGTGTATCTGTGGGTGGGTGTGCTGAGACCTTTCACAGATATCGGGTCAGGATTTAGTGTTCACAGCACACCTCTCTGTTTTGACAGGAGAGATTATAGAGGATGGATACGCTCAGGTTACCAGGGTACAGCTATTGAATTTTTTTAAACTATGTGTGTTTATCAAATATGACTAACCGAAGGACAGAAGCCCTGGGATGACATTTAAATAATGAGCAACAGAAAAGACAATTTCCTTTCGAACTATGTAGGATCTGGTCGTTAGGATGTGAACAATGAAAATACAACTCTGCTCCTGCTTCATTCATTTTTTTTTGCTTCATTTTCCTTATTTAAACTTTATATGTAGAGTACATTTTTTCACCATCCTATTGATAAAATAGAAATATCACGAGGTTGCCAATAGGTGTGGATGGACAGGTGCAAACCAGACTCTTTTTTGAGTCTGGTATGACAAAAACGTGCTGCTGCTTACTTCCATAGTGCACCTTCACTAACCAGAAGGTCTGGGTTCAATTCCTGGCTCCTAAGTAATGCTGTGTGAATGTATGTGTGAATGGGTGAGCAATAACACCACCTTTCCAAAACTGCTTTCAGATCTTACAATTTGATGTAAAGGTAGTTTAAGGTGACAAAAACAACTTTGTTAGAGTTAAGGTAAGATGATGGTTTGGGTTCAAATAAGTGCTTCAGTAGTGAACCTGTGTCGTCATGGTTTCTATAATATACACAAAGTCACAGCTGAAAGAAACCAGCCATGATTGGAATTGGCCTCTAATCCTCAAGGTCACATAGCACAACCTCCTCCTTTGCTCTCGATCAAGAAGAGTCACAATCACAACGTATATTTAAGGGCTTTTTATTTGAACATAGACGAGTGACATTTTGGGGTATTTGCTACAATAGATGATACACTCATTTTTCTTGAGAGAATGGGCTTAACAGCATTATCTCTCTATCAGATTTGTGTCTCATCCTGCATCGGCTGCATGATCACAGTTTCATCCAGTTTCCTTAACTTTTATCCACAGATAGAGAAAGTATCTCTCTGATTCCCTCTGCCAGGTCTAACTCTGATGTCTTCTTCTACCTTTAAATATATAAATATATACAAATCTAAAAACAAAAATGTAAGCACATGACGGCTACACACACACACACAGACACACAGACACACACACACACACAGAGAGACACGCACGAGTTAACAGCTTCCATCTGTAGCTTGTTATCACTCCAGCAGCTCATCGCCTCACTGTGGAACCCCCACCACAGCCTCACCTCTCACCAACCTCTCTTTCTCCTGCTGTCTATCCATCTTCACCTCTCTTCCATCTCTCCATTTAACCCCTCTCTACCCTCCATCATGTTCTGTCTCTTCTGTCTACGCATCCTTAACTTCCTCTCCGGTGTTATTTTCCTTACGTGACTTTTGAATCTGTCTTGTGTTTCACCTCTCATGTCTCTCCATTTGTCTTCCTGTCTCTCTCCCCTCTGCTTCAGGATCGCTGTCCCCTGTCTCTCTTTTTACCCTTCTCGTGTCCTATAAGACCCCGTCCATCTACAAAATCGCTGACGACGTCCTGAGGGAAACTTCTACATCTGTCTCCAATGCGCCCAGTCACCCCTGAGCGCAGCCAGCCGACTCCGCTTTGACAAACAGCAGCCGTGCCAAACCAAAGTGACACGGGATAGAGCATCTGGTTTCACTGTACGTGTCAAATCTCAGCTATCGCATCACGCGGTCTGATCCACTACAAAGACATGTGTGTAATAATTCATTCTGAGATTTGCTTACATACTCAATGCTCAGTCAGGCACATACCTGCCCTGGTGTCTGACAAATCTGAGACTCAGACGTGCGCACCTCTAATTTACTGCTGCTGATGAAAGATAGTGATAATTTCCATTTTTTTCCTTAGATATGGGGAGTTTGCGTAATCCTTTCTTCACACAGGGATGAACGAAATATAATCAAACTTCTGATTAAAGAAAGAGGAGATGATGAAACTAAGGGGCAGCATTATGACACAAATATATTAACAGTTTCGCCCCCTGCTGAGACGTTAAAAATTATTTTTGCATCATGTTGAATGTTATTTCAGGAAGAAGTTTGCATAATCACTCTTTGTCTGCACAGGTTTCCACCTGGGCTCGTTTCCCCTGACAGTCCAGAGACAGGAAGTTTAGAGCATGTGGTGACAAATGTAAATGTGAATATTTGTCTGTATGTTTCCATGGTGTAGCCATGCCACTTGCCAAATGCATGCTGGGACAACACTCGTTCCCCTCCAGTTATTAACGGCACCGCAGCACATAACTCATCATGAAACCACAACTGGTTGCTTTTACATATTTCTGCAGGGATTAAGTAATAAAGACTAAATATGTTGATTCCTGAGCTTTAGCAGACCTGGTTCTTTTTTTTAATTTATTGTTTTTCTTTTACTTAGACTAGGCTTTCTCCCCTTGATTTCAGTCTTTATGCCGGGCTACACCAAAAGCCTGCTGCTGCTAATTTAGCGTACAGATGTGAGAGTGGTATCGATCTTTTCATAATTTTCATAATTTTCATCTTTTCAACTTTCAACTTTTTCCCAAAATGTCAAACTATTCCTTTGGGCCTGTATTTGCTCTGTGTGAGGTAGTTGTGCAGAAACACAAACAGCATCATAAGGGATGTTGTTGTGCCCTTGTGATGTTAAGATCTGTTGCAACAACAATGCCATCTGGTTGGAATAGAGCGAAAAGAAAGATACATAAAATAATATGCGTACAAAACCATTATAATAAGCAGACTGCTTGTTTTGGAAAATGCTAAGAGCCTCTAAACAGTAAATTCTGATAGAAAACCACCAAATTAAAAACATCTTGTCCACAGCATTTACAGCACATACTCTTCTTTTCACTGTAGATGTCAGTGAACACATATTATGTCCTTGTTATCCTCTCCAGGACCTCGTACACAGGCACTCATGTTAGGAGCATCACTTAACAACCACAATGAAAGATCTCCAGCTGTCTTTGACTTTTATGACTGCAGTTAGAGAAAAGCCCAAATATAAAACAAAGTTTTTAAAAGTAAGAATCCCAGGTCGTGAAACATGAGTAAAACTGTGCTCAAGTCAGGTATCAGGAGAAAATATATTTTTAGAGCAACAGATGTGTCGTGCTGAACTCTGCTGTGCATAATGAGCACAGACAGAGTGAAAGATATGTTAAGCAGCAGAAGACACACACACACACACAAACGAACGCACATTCAATAGTACCAGCAGTGCACCAGCAGTGCGGGGGGGCACATCTGAAGCCTATTTAACCCCCTGTGATGCAAAATGCATACCAGAAACATACACCACACAGACCCCCTGGTTCAGTCACACCTATGACAATCTCAGCCGACAGAACTTAGTGTCTGTCTCTATCTCTTCAGATTCCTCTTCGATACACAAACACACACACTGAAAAGACTCATTAGGCTCATTATGGCGCTGACAGATTTCCCAGGGTATCATTACATCTTGGCTGTATATTGTTGCAGTGTGCCACGTATTTCTGGAATCTGCCGCTTTCACAGAAAGTAATTTCACGCCGCTTCTCCTTCGCCCTCCATTCCTCATCCTCCTCACCACAGTCTCATATTTCCCGCTCTTCCTTTGCATTCACTTATCATGGGATCTTTGTGTCTGGTTATCAAGCTCTCTCTGACCTTAATTTAAAAACTGTCAAACATCGAGAATAATATAATTGCGAAGAAACACTGGATTCATTTCTCCTTAAATTTTAGTCCTATTTTTCATTTGGAAAAGTGAGTGTATTGCTATTAAATTAGATACATAAATGTACTGTATGTTACACAGAGGAGGACTGCTTATGTCTTTGATGATCCTTGGAATTTTCCTCTGATGCCAAAAGAAGCACAAAAGTGTCTTATCCAGTGGAATCTCTGAACATTTTGAAGAAGGACTCTCAAAAACAAATTTTCCACAGCGTGATTTGGTAATCCAATGCGAAGGGAATTAAATCTATTGACTAAACCCAAATGTTTATTGTGATGATACTGGTATCAAAGTTATAGAGCAGGGATATTGGTCTTGAAAGTGTTCGGGGTACAGTTTAGCTGCTGCTGAGAAGTTCAGCTAACTTTTCTTTTCATAATGATTTTTCCTGGCAGAGATGCAACAGGCCAGATAAACCATGACAGAGTAAATCCAGGGATTTCCAGTCAACCTGTTCCTGCTCATCACTGGATGGACATTTTAGCCACACAGCTCACATTTTTATCCCATTTGATCATGCGATGAAACCACGAGAGATGAGGGCGGCAAAGGGAGTGCACACACATGCACACACATGCAAGCACATGCACACACATGCACACACACATGCAAGCACATGCACACACATGCACACACATGCACACACATGCAAGCACATGCACACAGACATAATCAAGGCATCTTCAGCCTTCACCGTCTCAGAATGCCTATCAGAGCTCCTGTTATCCGATCTTCCCTGCTGGGCCAATCAAAACACAGTGTATAGGGTGTTACCTCATCACCCTCGATCCTCCTCAACCCTCACCCTCCTCTGCCTCCCTTACCTCCATCATTTCATCATGCCTCTCTCCCCTCTCTCCCTCAATCCCTTTTCTTCTTCCTCCCCATGATGGCCAGTTGTTTATTTAATTTCTATTCATCTCTCTCTTTCGTCCGCTTTCATCCTTTTTCCTCCCATTTTTATTCCTCTCTCACTCCATTTCTCACCCGTACCACGATCACACACACACCTCACTTTATCTCTCTTATCCAAAATTATGCATGACAAACTCCTCTTCTCTAAACACCTGCTTTCCCTCATCCTTTTCCTCATCGCTACTTCTTTTCCTTTCTTGATCTCCCTCTTCATGCTTTTATCTGAAAAATCACTCATCCTTCCTCTGCCCTCATCCCTTCTCCCTTTCATCACCACATATATTCCTCCCTCCAAAAGGAAAAGAGCTGTCTCTCTCCCAACTCTCTTCTTAGACTTCACTTTTTAACTCTCATCCGTCTCTCCCCTGACGTCTCATCCAAGGCTTCCAAATCTCAAATTTGCTGTTGCTTGTCATGTATTATTTATATTATGGATTAATCACACACACAATGTGTTAATTGAATGTAACAGAGAGCTGATCTCTGAAAAGTACATTTCTCTTCTCTCTCAATTTAAGTCAAAACTATTGTTCGCAAGCCTTTTTCTGATTATTAAAACAAACATGTCATAACTGTATATATTTACATTTTTAAGTGTTGCTGATGGAGATTGCAAAAATTTAAAAAAGTTAATGACTCTAAAGGGGCATGGCTTGTGGTCAGCTATTGTAAAATGTATTTACAATGATATATACGACAGACAAAATCAACTTCTTTTGAGCAGCTCGTTTACATAGTGAATAACAGCTCAAATGTTTTCAGCATGATCTTGGGCCCGTATTTGAAAATGATAGGTAGAGTGTAACCATGACAACTAAAATGCACAGGTCCTATCCCTGATCTTTGTAGCATGTCATTTGAATGAATAAGAAGGATGACAAGAACCTAAAGAGAAATAGAATAGAAACAGACAATTATCTCTCCACCCTACCAGATTTCAGTATTTCATCAAACAATAAAATAAAATGCTGAAAGTGTAAACCTGATGGTCATTAAACCATCTAGCTGCAGTGCACATCCAGCAGCACGCTGTGTGTTTACAGATAAACCCACACAGATGTATGCACATATGTGAACACAGTGGCTTTTCCTCTAGTGTCAGCTCAGCGTAATGTTTGTGTGTTTGTCAGCTGCTGTTTAATAGACACGTCAGGCCACAGTGGAGCCATTGTGCTCAGCTCTTCTTGTCAGTGGCTCCAGTGGAACTAATTGATTGCTGACAGAGAGGCTGCGTTTGTGTTGGTGACAGGCGCAGCATCTCAGTGTGTGTGCGTGACATGTAATGTTTCCCACCCGGCATGTAGAGGGTACCCTGCACCTCTGGCCTGCTCCTCTGTTGCTTTGCACCGCTTCGGAGCCAAAAGTGCCAAACGGCAGGACACCACAACAACGTGAGAAGACAAGAGGAGCCTCTCTTTCTGTGCCATGGTTCGTTCTTGTGTGTAATCATTTGTGTGATGTTTTTCTCTTTCTAATCACTTTGTGCTCTTGCTGTGCCGTGCAGGAATGTCCAGCTGTACCATGTGAAATTGTCCGTTAATCCTTTAATGTCTCCAGTGAAATAAATACACAAGCAGAACCGAGGATGTTTTCACAGAACGACTGGTGGAGGTTTCTTCCTCAAGCTGCAGCAGTAAAACCCCACAACTCAGCAAGCACTTGGCCGACAGCGGTGTACAAGTGAAGGCCAAGTTCAACATTAGTCCAAGTGACCAAGTTTTCACAAGGTGTTAGTGTGAGCTGGTGGGAAGTGTTAAAAGCTTTTGGGTGGACATGTGTATCCCAATTACTATTCAAGGCACCAGTTTCACAAAAGACAAATGAATGTCGCTCACAAACTACAGATATATTTTTAAGTCCTACAGGGGTCTCATGTGACAGGTTTGATGTGATGAGTAAAAACATGTCAGAATAACCAAGATGAAAGGTATGACATTTTTTAAATCATCATTTGCATTTACTGAAACCTCAGTCGCCTTAGCCACTAACTGTAACCCTGACCATTCCTCTCATGCCACAACGAGGTAAAGATTCTGTTAAATTTTCAGGATGATGAATGTGAACAGGTTAAACACATTGTTTTGGCGCAACACGGTGCCTTAGTACAGCTATAGATCTTTTTTATTAAATTATTAGTACTTTGATCCACATCCCCTCTACTAACATTGAGACAGACACCAGGTGGTAATCAACACTATGGCCTTATTTTTATTAACTTCACTCTTTATATACTGTCTATGGTACAGTCACACAAAAACACTGGTGTGGCCATAATGTCTTCTTCACTATTGTTTCCAATTAACTAAATAGATTTAATGTTTCTTTCTGTCACTCTGCTCTACCTAACCAACAATAACTGCATAAATAACTGAATTCAATGGCGGGTTGGTCTTCGTGGACATCAAGTTTTTCAAAACTTCATGGGAAACAGTAGAGTTTGTGATTGGCCTTCACTGGCACAGAGAGCACAGATTCAGAAGCAATATCAGAATAATGAAAATATGCTCTAATCCAATAGAAACTATACAACCCTGGGTTTTAAATAGCATGTGGAGCTGACACAGAAAGGAAAAGGGCAGAACAGAGCAGAACAGAACCTAGTGGTACAGGCAGAAGAAAAGAGTCTAGCTCAAGAGACAAAAACAATAGATCAGATGGGGTCACAGAGGGGGGGTCAGAGCCCTGGAGGACAGCAGGGAAGTGAGCTGCTGCGAGTCTTCACTTTTCAGGGTGTGGCAGAATGTAGAAAGTTTAGATAAATAGTTTTCCAGGACTTGAACCCCCTTGGTGCGTGTCTACTGCTGTGATTTGTAGCGCTCATGTTATAACAACTGCCATAGCTGTAGACACTGGGGTCGGCTTTGGAACACAACAGACACACACACACACACACACACAGACACACACACACACAGACACACACACGCACACACACACATGCCGAGTGTCAGTGGGGTCCTAAGTAATCTCCATGGTCAAAGCCACTCTGTCTTTTCCTTTCCTTTTCCTTTCCTTATCCCCTGTCTGTCTTTGTTTCCGTCCATTTATCTCTCTCTTTTAAATCTGCTCTGCTCTGGTATTTGCATCTTGTGTAATGCTTGTTTTTTTCATCCCTTCATTCATCCTCTTCCTCTCTTTCATCGATCCATCCTTTGTTTTCTTTCCACATTCACAGATCTTGCATTCATCATCCCCCTCTCTTCCTCCTCTGTCCCCCTCAATCTCACGTTTCTTTAACCTTCATTGAAGTTTCCTCTCCTTTGCGGACATTTCCCTCTTCTATTCATCTTCCATACTTCTGCTAATTATGTGCGTATGTGCCGCGCTGGTTCTGCTGCGCGCTGAAGTGCAACTAAATCCATCAGCCGATCCTTGGACTTAGAGGAACATGGTGTGGTGTTAGATTTATCCCCCAGATCATCCCTGAGGTAGCTGGTAGGTGTTTATCCAGAGGCCGTCCAGCCTCACAGCGTAAACTTGGCACCAAGGAGTTTCATTTTGTGAAGGAAAACAAGGACTTCTATACAAAATACACAACTTTTATTTCTCTAAATTATATGCTGAGGCTGTGACTAATAAGTGTGTATCCTGTCCATTTAATATAGTGTGGTCAACCACAGTATCACAAAAAATCTAACAAGGTTATCAGTGTTATCACTTATTGTTAAAATGTACTGAAAATACAGCAGTACTGATACACTAACTGAAGTAACTTCACCAATTTTCATATTTATATAATGTACAATACAAATATTAATACAGCAGGACTAAGATTAACTTTATTGTCCAACCAACCCTAACCCTAACCCAACTAATTTGTCTTGGGCTCTTCATCCATGCCGCAGCCATACAAATAAATGGGTAATTTCTAAGGTTATAAGTCATTGATCTTGATGAAAAATATCTAATATCTAAGCGTGGGTTGAATTTTTTGCTGTTTTTTTTTTATGTAATATAATTGTTGGGCCCTGGTGGAGGTATCCACTCTACTGAGTGTGAAGCCAATCAATATTATTTATTCATTTTAGTCTTCATATTCAAGTGACTGAGGTGTCATTTCTCCACCATTACCATGAGAATCATGAAATCGTTTAGAATCTGTTCCAGGGCCGGGTCTAGGCAGGGGCAAGAGGGGGCCTGGCCCCCTCAAATAAATGTTGTGCCCCCTCAAACTAAATCCCAATTTATAATAATAATAATATAATAAAGCACAATGCCCCCTCAAGATTTGTGGCTGCCCCCTCATACATGCCTGTCTAGACCCGGCCCTGATCTGTTCTACTTTATGTTGCAGAATGGACTCAATCTATTCTCTTTTTCAGGTTAATTTCAAACCTGCTGTGCCAAGAAATGAAGAAATCAACCAAAAAACAACTTCACCAGGACACAATGAAGAAATGTGGTCTTGCCCTCACTGATAACTAATCTAATTTCATCCACAAGCAGGAGGAACAATGAGAACAGTCACAGGAGGAGGGGATTTCTTTATCAGAACGACAGTTGTGTTTCCAACCCTGCAAATAGAAACAATCAGGGACAGATTTTATCATCCTCAGTGTTTATATTGGATTTCTCCCGCTAAATTTCCCTTTTAACGTCCCATTTTTTCCCCTTTGTTATCTTGTTCTTTCTTCTTTTCCATTTTTACACTCCCCCCTTTACTTTTTCTTTTTCCTCAAACATCACAGGCACCTTCTCTTCCTTTTTCAAACCCGAACTTCCTTTCCATCTGTGCTCATTGGTCTGACCCTATTTTTATCTCCCTTTTTCAAACTCCCCCTCTCTTGCACATTTACTATCAATTTCCCCTCCCCATGTGTCTAATTCCTCCCTCTGTGTGTTGTCTGAGCTCGGGCCAGGACGCCATCTGTGGGCTGTGTTATGAGAGATACCGTCGACACCGCACACATGAGGTGACACCTTGAGACACACACATGTCGACATCAGATGCAATTACTCTGTCTCTCTGTCACACACACACATACACAATCACCCCACCACCACTAACCACAGTTAACCTAAAACTCACACACACAAACACACACAGACACACACACACACACACACACACATGCATACAGCCACATTGAAGCACATTTTGCACACCTACATGCTTTCCAAATCAAAAACACCTCCACACTCATGCCTCAGCACACACACACACACACACACACACACACACACACACACACACACACACACACACACACCTACAGATATTCAACATTATCTCTGTGCATTTCTCTTTGTCTCACACACCCCTCACATCATGTGTCAGAAACATGAAGTGCGTTCCCTCTGTCAGCGACTCTACATACCGCACAGAAACTGTAGCTTCCAAACTAAATATGGGGAATTTGGACAATGGGCTACTGTGCTGCTTTCATTACAGTACCAATCATAAGTGAAACTAAAATATAAAATAAAAATGTATTCATTATTGTACTGTACTATAAAGTATGGTAACATGCACAGTCAATGTGTTTTGTTTATGAAAATGAAATGGTTGTGTGTTTAATATGTATTTACAAGAGCGTATACACTTAGGGTAACCAAAAGCAGCCAAATTATCATAAATCTTCCAGGACGTGAAGCTTTTTCTTTTTTCCAAACTACAAATTACAAATCTAATTTCTAATCCCCTGCAAATTATAATCCACACATCAGTTTATAATATTGAATCATCACGTGTTGTTCAAACTAATGCCTTGAGATTTAATAACATCTGAACTTGTTTGGTCTTAAAATAAATTTTAACAACTTCAACAAGGAGAACGTGTTGCCTAGCAACAGCTAAAGTTACCGAGCTTAAAACTGAATAATATGAACATTGATGAGCTGCCCAAACTTGCATCAGATTAGTAGACATGTGTGGAACTTTCTTCGCCCTCACTAACATTAACATGCTTTCCCATCTTCTCTTTAACATTTAAATATCTGTCAAACTGTCTCTCTTCAAATATACTTTTTCATTAGTGAAGTAGATTTTCAGCCAGAATAAATAAAGAATTAAAAGTTTGACCTGGACCAGGTCTCTTTCTTATTATTCCAACTTCTTTCTTTCTCTTTATGAAATCATATAGACCATATAAGTCATGTACTGTAAACTTTAAATAAGGGCCTATGGGCTGAATAATCCCATGACTAAATATTAAGAACTTAAACAAACATTTGAAGTATAAACACATGTCAACCATGACTAGAACCTTTAAAGACTTCTCTTCCTTTTAATATTTCTTAGAGCTGAGGCTTCGTAAAAAATAGTAAATGTCTGACAGGTTGGCTGGGTCTTTGAGCTTTCGGGTTTGTCCTTTTTGTTTCCTATTTTTCTTTTCCAGGGCTGGGTTTTTGGTTGGTCCAGAGGCCTGGGACCACTTAAACCGAGTGCAGGAAAAGCAGCAGAGAGGAAGAGCAGGCTATTACATGGAGCAGTGAGGGAGTGATGGGTGCGAATTCGAAAGAAAGATGAGAAATGAGAGGAAAAGAGCTGGAAGATGAAAGGATAGAGTTCGCCCTACATTCCAACAGCTCCCGCTTCTCCAACAGACTCCCGGTGACAGATTATCCTGCTCCGCCTAAGAACAACTAACACCCGTCTGCATGTGTGCATCTGGGCAACGCTGACTGAGAAAACAAACTCATTAATTCACCGGCTGTAAGCGAAAACAAACAGAAGCCCTCACTCTAGGAACTAATGCAATCTGATCTAAATAGGACGCTGATGTGAGTGTTTGTGCTTTTAACTGCCTTTGGTGAGACAAAGTGAATATTGTATTAGACAGTGTGTACGTGTATGTGTGTGTGTGTGTGTGTGTGTGTGTGTGTGTGTGTGTGTGTGTGTGTGTGTGTGTGTGTGTGTGTGTGTGTGTGTGTGTGTATGTGTGTGTGTATATGTGTGTGTGTGCGAGAGAGAGCATACAAAAACACAAAGGAGATCTAAATGAATAAAAGAAGCAGGCAGATTGAAGGGAGTTGGGAGACAAATGAAGGACATGCAGTGACACTGAGAGAAAGAGAGAGAGAGAGAGAGAGAGGCCTGATGGGAGGTTGGTCTCGTCAGAGGTCTGGGAGTCCAGCCAACCACAGACATACACACCCACGCACACATCACCCACCTCAACACTTTGCGCTATCACCTAATAAGACACACATGAAAACAAGCACATTCTCACTGTTGTTCAGAGTTTGCATTTTCTCTCACCCAGTGTCAGCTGTGATTGGCTGCAGCTAACCAACTGTGACCCTTAATGGTTCAGTGTGTAAGATTTAGGTAAAAGGGATCTATTGGCAGAAATAAAATTGAGGGATTTTTAGTAATGTGTGATCATCTAAATACAACGTATACAAAATAGTTGCTGTCTTTACCCTTGAATAGGCCCTTTATATTTAAATATTTATATTTACATCAGGAGCGGGTCCTCTCTCGGAGTCCGCAATGTTGTTACTGGACCAACTAAACACTTTTTGAGTTTTGGGAGGAAAGAATGAGGTGAGGTGTGTTCAGCTACAACATTGCGATTCTGACGCAGGGCAGCAGAGGCATAGTCAAGCGAAGCGAGAGATGGGAAATCTTTGCAGCTTAAATAGAGTGCCAAACTGGAAGCGTGTGTATTGTACAGGATTGTCGAGAGGGAGGCATGTCACATGATTTGAGCAGAAGCTAAATCTGCTGCATGCAAAGTCTAAATGAAACAAAAACTCTGGAAAGGAGAGCAGTGGAGCACAAGTAGCCTATTCTAATAGTTGGCAGGTAAAATGGCCTTCTTCCTGTTTGAACTTCCACCCTCTAATTGATTGAAATGAGATAATGAGAGCTTTTCCTGTCACCAAATTGCCTCAACGTCCTCCTGGGAATACAAACACCCTGTGGGCTACTCCGGGTTGTAATGAAAAAAAGGGAGTGAAGCCGCAGTCAAACAAACACAAATGAAGAATGCTGATGTGAGAAGGAGGAGTGAGACATTAGACTGAACAGAGAGAAGATGAGACACATTAAGAGGTAAACATAGATTTACCATTGGACATGAGACAAGAGAAAGAAGGAGTGAGTAACTTATATAAAACAGGGTGAACCGTGGGATCATATTTGGGGTCATCTATACAGGAAGTGTGGAACCACGGCGTCCTCCATAATGAGAATCTAATTGGGCGAGTTTCTTCCCACACTCCTCGTCTTGCATGCAAAACGAGAGTGGAGCTTTTGTTTTTTAGGAAACAGCAGTTTTATATGGTGTTGTTTATTGATCTACCACCGTGAAAATGTGGGAAGCTGAAAGGAGACTTTTCATGTGTAAAACACAGTGAGTCAAACTAGGGCACTGTTTTCCCACCTCTTGTGTTTGCCCAGGGCACCACTTTGTTTGCTCAATAACAGAAGTTCCCTCCACTCTGCCTCCACTACTCAGTTGTGTTGCACTATTTCCGACTTATTATCTCTTTGACAAATATCATCCAGGAAACTTCACAAACTCCCTGAGGTAACTTCACTGATTAATGATTGCAACCTGGCAAAATAGGATGATTTGTATAGAATAGCATGCAGGAATAATGAACAACTCTCAAGACGTTGAGACATTCGGAGAAAACACACAATCAAGACAAACCCATTACAATGTTTATCCCATTTTGTCAAACAAAACCAACTTTAGAACTACTCAATAAATATATTACACAACACAAGAGTGTTGAAACATCATGCCAACAAATCTGCTGTTCAGCCTCAAGCATTGTGAGTGGTGCGAGAGGAAAGGCCATAGTGCCAATCAAATAAATTCCCACATGAGAGCCAAATTTCATGGTCATTTATCCATTACGACATCTTTTGTGCAAGGCTGATCAGCCTGGATATGTCACAAGAGGAAAAGTCACGGCATGTTTTAAAATGGAAACAGTTTGGGTCCAAAATTTTATTTTTTTTTGCAATTTTTCTCACTAAATGTTGATATTTTTTATATTGAAAGGATGGATAAACTGAAAACCCACTAACATTCCCAACCTCGGACCCTGCTACCAGCTGAGTAGAGACAAACATGTAATTTAAAGAGTTGATCGCACTTTCTGCGTTTCATGTCCGCCGAGAGTTACATAGTTGCTTTGGTCACATGTTCACGCCCACAGCTCTATTCATACTTAAATGAGGGTCCGTGTATATCTGGCTTTCCTTGCTTGTGTACCTGATCCTGAATTGTTCTATTCCAGTAGGTGGATATATTGTACCGGTGGACTGAATGATGACATTTCCGTCAGGAGGACCATAGCAAAGAGACTGGGAGACACTCTGTGAACATTATGACTTTACATGTAAAGCAGACACTGTGTAAATAACTGTTACCAAGTAACGGACTCCTCACTTTCTACTCTCCTTATGGTTTCCTAAATTTGTCCCATTAAAAAAGGAAGTACCCCTATAGTCCAGAGGTGAAGGAGTCAGGATGTCGTGCCTTGTACCGATTGTATCTGTGGCCTTTAACCTAAAATCAAAATCCTTCTCTATTTGTCCACTTTGATTATTTTACCAGTCTCTCACTCTCCCTCCCTCCAGGCAGTGTTTCCAGTAAAGGCAACAGGAAGAGCAGAACGGCTCAGACGGTGACTTTTCTCCTGCAAACGGGAGGAAATCCTGTGTGATATCTATCGCTGATGATGATTGCAGAGCCGCTCAAGGCTTGAGTGAAACGAAACAATGAGAACAGCTGGCAACAACACAGACACACACACACACACACACACAAGGCCATGTCTTCATGACTTCAGAGGACATCACAGTGACTTAGACTGAGCGATGGAGACTTACTCTGACCTTACTTGCCTAACCCTAACTCTTACCCCCAATTGAATTATTGTGATCATTGAGACTTGCTTTGTGCCTATAATGTGACTGTGTAAAGAGATTTAGTTTCCAACAACATGACTAATACCTGGATCACACACACACACAAACACACATATTATCACTAAATCAGTGTGAGTCATGTCCAGCAGCATCAGGATTTAGATTACAGAGGAGGAGAGGGGGCACATGTGAACAAGCCATATAAGATGTGTTATATGGCAATGGTGCAACTTTGGAAAGAAATCAGACTTTTGTACAATGAGCAACAACATAGCAGCCTATAAATCTGTGTAATCATCCTGTCATCTCCAGTGTAACAACAGCGACCTCAAGACAGGTGATTATACAGGTTTGACCTAATGTGAGAGAAAGTTTAATACTAAAAACATCCTAACTGTGCTTATAACAGATTGTGTAACATCCTCCCTAAGTTTTCCCTCGTGGTTGTCGCCCTATAAACTTTTATAATGTATCCAGCCGCATAGAGATGAAGCTCCGCCAGACCCTCCTCCTGGGGCTGGATCCCCTCCATGCGCCGCACCGCCGCTTCATAACCTAGAGACCAGGCAAATTAACGCACATGGTAAAATACACAAGACAGTAGCCAAAACATCGCCTTCGATTTAACGCCTCCAGCCCGGACCACCATGAAGAGGGTGTGAGTAGTGCACAAATAATAATAAAAAGGAAAACGCCTCAAAGCTTCGTAAAAAGGAGGATGTTGAGTTGATAAATGCGTAATTACTGAAAGGAAAAGCAAAGAAGACTCCAAATACACCACACGAGACTAAATGATAATAATAGATAGATAGATAGATAGATAGATAGATAGATAGATAGATAGATAGATAGATAGATAGATAGATAGATAGATAGATAGATAGATAGATAGATAGATAGATAGATAGATAGATAGATAGATAGATAGATAGATAGATAGATAGATAGATAGATAGATAGATAGATAGATAGATAGATAGATAGATAGATAGATAGATAGATAGATAGATAGATCACTTAATTACCTTTATATGTCAGTCTCAGCCGTGGTACATTTAACTTGGTCGCTGAGACGATCGTGACAAGTAGCGCAACAATGTGGAAGAAATGCGTAAATTCCTTCATTCTGCTTGAGATTCAAAGCATCTGTTTTTCAGCTGATGATTTAAAAACGACCAAATTCCAAGAGAACACAGTTGTGGGTGGAAATATCCCCCGGTGCGTAAAAAGGGTCGTCTGCCGAGCAGCCGCGTGTCCGCTCCACTGGTGAGGTGATTCGGGGACTGCGCTCCACAGACCGGCGCTCCGGCACTCCGCTCCCAACAGAGAGAGAGGGAGAGAGAGAGAGAGAGAGAGAGAGAGAGAGAGAGAGAGAGAGAGAGAGAGAGAGAGAGAGAGAGAGAGAGAGAGAGAGAGAGAGAGAGACCACGCCTTTACAGCATAGCGAGAGAGAGAGACTTGCGCTCCTTTACGCACAGCTTCCAGCCAAGCAGGCGCACTTGGAGGCGCGCTCCTACAAGTGAATCACAGCACTATTTCAAAATCATCTGGGAGTGAGTTGCATTTAATAGCATATGTTACATGTGAAGAGAGGACACAAACAGGAAGAGAATGCCCTCCAGTGCTCACACTGATTCACAAGTTGTTGATGGGTTAAAGGAAAGCTCGTGATGATTAAGCTCTTTTTTTCAACAGATTTCTGTGTTGCGAAATAGAAACTTCCGTCCAATTACTAAAGTAGTCTTATTCTTGGATTTATTTTATCCATCAATATACTACTCTCTTACACTGCACTGTTCATGCATATATCTCTATGTAACTATTTTTTGATTTCTTTTTTGCATTTTCTTATGTTGCCATAATGCCTTTTATATGTGCCTGTTGTAAACCTGCCTGTTGTAATGTTCTGTTCTCTTGTCCTGTGGTAATGCTCTGGAGCTACTTCAGAATTATTCCATGTCATTAGCGAGTCCTCTTCAAACAGTTCAATATACTCTCACTTTTTATCGTTTCTGATGTTTTGTCGAGAGCTTTATATAAATATATTTATAGTCTATGGTTCAGAGTGAAGCTGGGAAGCTTTGTGTTCATCCTACCTGGTTTATCTGTATTATCTGACCCCACTGAGTTCTACAGAGCTCTGGGCGCCAGTCTAATGAAACTGTATAATATTGAACATTTCACTCGTCCAAATCACACTAAAATTGGCACTGGCACTTCCTCGGCCAATCAGCAATACATGTTTATGGAATTAGTTGGTAGATGTAAAGCACCTTGAATTGCCTTGTTGTTGAAGTGTACTTCACAAATAAACTTGCCTTGCCTCGTCTTTTAGCAAGTTGTAGGCCTGTCGGACAACTGATGAAGAAAGACGTCCTTCCATCTGACGTTCAATGACACATATGAATAATGAACAAAAGCACGAATGGAATATAACAAGATGAATTAACAAAAACTGAAAAAAAACATGTATCTCCCTGTCAGCTGTGAGCCCTCTGCATACTTGGCCTTCCTTAACCTCTTCAGTGGGATGCACCCTGGGACGTGCTCAGAAGTTTAATTAAGTTGAGGGGTACCTTCCACACAACCCCCCTCCCGTGTGCATCTATTCACCACGGAGCCTACAAGTGAGCACAGGGGTCACGGCAGGGTGATAGAGAGCCATTGAGGGTGTCAGTGTTACCCCGACCCCGAGGCTTTTGGGAACACTTGTTTGTCGGAAAGAGGCTCTCATACATGTTTGATAAAGGCTCTGAGGCAGAACGCGGGGAAGGAGCGGAGCGTCAAAGTGTCGGTGGGAACGCTGGGTGCTCGAGATGACAGTGCGTCATGTAGCTGGGCTGAGGGCTTCTTTTGTCAACTCTCTGTTCATTCATGTTGTGAGGAGTATTCCTGCCCTGGGGTGGGACAAAGAGACGATCTTGAGTTTGATTCTCCCCTCAGTTATTATATATCGCTGCATATATATATATTGTAAAGGAGATTGATTGAGATGAAATGGATCTTTGGTACATGTTGAACTCTTCATCTCAATAAGATGCGCTATTCAGAGAACAAGATATCAAATTTGTATTTACTACCGATTATAATAGATTTGCATATATTAGCCAAATTTGAGAAAAAGGCATGTTTCGACACAATCTTAGATATGAAACTGGAAATATATATTTAGTTTTGGAGAAAATTGATATATAATCATTCTATAACCGACATGTTTTTATCCAAATTATTTGATCAATCTCAACTATACAAGTAAAGGAAAAAAGATACGTGCCTGCAGAGTAGTACATTAAGTATTTTAAACATTATTGCAGTATAAACAAAATGATCAGATTGCTGACATCAACACACACTCAACCTCATTCCAGTGGTGCTGTGCTTCTCCAAATTAAAATCAGGTTTCGAGTAACCACAAACGCATACTGATGGAATAAAGATGTTGCTACTTGTCTTCAGGCACGTTTTTTCTTTTTATCCTTTAGATGACAAACATGTTTGAAGGAATTTTGCTGTGCCATCATCAGGGACTCACCAGGAAATATTATCTGCGGTTGCTGTGTCTGCTCTTGTTTAATGCCATCAGGCGAATTGAATAAGAAAATCAGATTCAGTGGCACGTAATGTGAAAAGCTGTGTGGCGGCCAGAGGCTGCCGGTTGGGTTGTGATGATTTTCATGTTGTTTGTCATGATTAATTTGGTATTAATCCACTGCTGCCTATGCTGTTTTAAGATATTTTAGACTAGATTGAGAATCCAGACTGTCTTTGATAATCATTATACTCCTTGAAAAACAAGTTAATTCATTCTAAACAAACAACTGATTATGCAGCCTTCAAGTTCAAATGTTTAAAAACGGTCTGTGATGTATTTATTCTGTTTATATCTTGACTATGCATGCATAAACCAAACCAAATGTGGTTTATTGCACACTGCAATTTAAAAGAAATATTAAAAAAGTGAACCAAGAGTATTTTATCCACTTTTTCTTGTCTGGTCCCAAACCACAGTGAGCACACTTGTTATTTGCTGGAAAGCCACTTATGATCTAAATTTAATTTGCAATAAATAATTGTTTTCATACAAAAACAAAACAAAACAGCAAAGTCATTATAGAAATCAGTGAGCGCTGTTTTATTTGAGTGAAACGCTCTCAGCTGCCCTTTGATTGGACGACACTTGTCCAACTGTTTTTGAAGGACACACAGACGTGGGAACACAGCAGAAGAGGAGGCCACAGGCAGAGCGGGAGTTCAAGAGCTGAATTAATGAATTTGTAAAACAGCTGCCAGCTTAACATCCCTATTCTTGTGTGTTCCCTGTATGTTTCCCAAAGAACTGGTAACTGGAAATGCCTTTTAGAGAAGAAATGCCTCTTTAGCCGCAGGACGGTAAGAGGAAGACGAGGAGCATGGGCTGATTAGACTAAATGAATTTTCCTTGGCCCTGTTTTACTCTTCTCTCGTTTTCTCTGTAAATTCCTCAGTGTCATTACCAATCATTGACAACAGTAATGTGGGTTTCAAACATGGTGATTGCTCTTCAAAACCCAGCATCAGATCTTCCTGCGCCTCAGCTCCACCATCCAAACTCTCAAACAATGTAATTCAGTCTGAAGGGAGCCACATGCGTCTCAGAATTCATTGTGTTTAAGAACTGCGGTCAATTGTCTGATTGAATTGTCCCGTCTGAGCGAAGGACCTTCTTTGCGCCTCACAAAATCCTACTGGGGCCGAGTTATGCTCTTAAAGCTGTCAGTGGAGATGAAACGCAAGAGCACTTACCAGCATCTTGACATTGCATCACTTTGACAAATCAGACTGGCGCTCCTTGAGTGGTGATTGGGAATGGCGGGGCAGAAGTTCATGAATTCACAATGTGGGAGGTATAGGGCAGAAGAAGTGGATGGAGAACAATTTTTGAGGCACAAGACAAGGAGACAGATGGTGTGTTTGTGGGTCTGCCTGAGGGCTCATAAATGTTTCATCCGTCTTGGCCCTGAGAGGAGAAACCCAGATGATGGAGTTGACATGAGAAGAGACACAGTGAAGGACAAAGTGACTCAGGAAAGTCACAGTGAGTGGAGAGAGAAAAGGGAGGGTTGAGACAGAGGGAGGGGAAGACAGTGTCCAGTGTGTTGTACAATGACCTGTGTCCACACACAGGAAGCTCCAGGACGAGCATTAACAGCCGTGAGCAGTGAAGATTCAAACTCAGTGGTACTGCATGAACACATCACTTCTAGAAGTGAACTAGACTTTGTGATAAAATCATATAATGACCTTGATGGAAAAAAAAGTAATTGCTTCCATCGTCTTGACCAACATTCTTAGCGTTTTAATTTTCAGAAGCCATGAGAAGATTCTCGGGAAAAAACTAGAAGGGAACTTGCAGAGTGAATTCCTCTGCCAAGGCTAACACAATATCTTGCATTGTTAAAGAAAGTGAAAGAAATATACTGGATCTGCTCTCTTTATCGAATCCACTCCAAAAGTTACAGGGTTCTTCCCTGACACATTTCCCAGCCTTCAGAGAAGTTTCAGAAAAGGAGTAGGGTTGCAAAGGGGTGGAAAGTTTCCGGTAAATTTCCGGAAACTTTCCGGAAACTTTCCACGGGAATATTGAGCTCGGGAATTTGGGGAATTTTGAAAAAAAAAAACTATGCAAATCAAACGCTGAGCAATAAAAACATCATTCAAAACTCTATTTTAAAGATGTATTGAATGCAGCACACACTGCACGTTGAGTTTCAACCCTCCACTGTGCATTCTTCCATCACATGCACAGATAACTCCCAGCATCCTTCACTCTACAGCAGGGCTGATTGAGAGCCTGCTGTAGTGTGAAGGACTAGTCAGGTAAATTTCCATGATATTACTGGTGAAAATATATTAGCATGCTGATTGAGGATTGTTCATCTGTTCATCTAGCCTATTTCCATTCATTTATCCATCAATTGTAAAATATGTTTACAGACGATTCCAATTGTTTGGCTAACTATTTATATCTCTGGCATTGCATTAGTGTTTTTTTACAAACTATTTTCTCATCTTATTCTACAGAACAATGCCACGTGCACTATCTCATGTGTGGATACATTTCACCCCATCCAATGTAGAAGGAAAGGCTGTGTACATTTGCAAATACTGTGCAAAGACCTATGTTAAGAATGACACAACGATGAAGAAGCATATAATCAAGTGCCCAAAGTTTCCTCAGGGCTCAAATCAGCCTATGACACAACAAAATGTTTATATTTATGTCTGAATATGACAAGGTAAATACAGTTAGTATAAATTACCCACAACATTTCCAGTTTATTCCCGTTAATTCTCGTATATTCCCGTATATTCCGGTTAATTCCCGTTAATTCCCCTTAATTCCCATGGAAAGTTTCCAACTTTGAATATTCACGGAATTTTGCAACCCTACTCAGGAGTACAAAGCTTCACCAAGGTCCAACACTCTTCTCTAATTCGATCAAGCTGCAGCAAATCATAGACACTCATAACTTTAACATCCCTGTTTTTCTATAGATCCATAAATATAAGAATATACAAATAGGAAATAATGTATAATACAAACATATTTTAAACATTAGAAAAATTATTGACATTGGTGAAAACATAAAAAAAACACTAAGGGGTTCTTCCGTGGCCTATACCTCTCCCCTCTGAAATGTTTCAATGAAATCAGTTCAGTAGTTTTGCAGTAATCCTTCTAAAAGACAGACAAGCAAATAACAATGAAAACAAGAGCACTCACTTCGCCAAGTCCCCATTAATTGACTCAAGTTGCAATAAATTCCACACACTCATATATATCAGGCTGTGTATGCCTGATATATTTGTAGATCCATGCACTCTTTTCTGGGAATTTGGTGAAAACGTAAAAAAAATGCGACATTAAGGAAAGTTAAAAAAAAAGCCTTCGACACGCCAACATGTTTTGGGTTCTTTCCTGACCTCTATTGCGTCATTCCACTTAGTGGTAATCTGTCCAGTAGTTTTTGTGCAATGCAGCTAACTAACAGAAAAGCAAAGTAAGCAAAAACATGTCCTCCTCCGCGGAATCAAAATAAGCAGTCGTCCACTCTGTTTGAGCGGTAGTGACTATTTGCTGGAAGCAGTGTGTAACACTGAAGACCCAATGTGTGGGAAGCTCCAATAAATAATGTACTGAAAAAAAAGTCAGTGATTCATTCTGGAACATGACCCCACTGAAATTTTCTATCAATTATTTTTTTAAACCTTTCACTGGACATTCAGCATTTGTTACCTTAAAAAACTCCCAAACTGCAATTGAAAGCCAGTCTATGTCAATGCCAGAAGCAATTACAGGAAATCAAACGCCTGACATTTTCCAAGATCCTTCTGAGCCAGATGCTGTAATAAAAGCTTTTCAACAATAGACATGTTGACATGATAGGAAAATCCCTGAAACTGAAGCCATTATACATTTTTATTATTTACACCTGTGCTCTACCTTAACAGTGAAAGTTAAATATTTTCCTTATAAGATACATTGTGTTTAGTTATTATTCTACTTGTGCAATACACTACAGACAATGTGTGGCCTGTCTAAATTCAACAGAAGGTATGACTGCATTAAGAAAACTCTCCAGAGTCATATTTATCACTGCAGCTTTGCTACATTAAAACCCTAACCCTAACCCCCCACACTATGCTAACACTGTATATATATAATATATATATGTTTAGTATACTAACACTATACATTGGCACATGCAGATGCTGAATTGACCCGTGTCTCAGTTCAGGGGCCACATCCCTGAGAGGCTGTATTTGAAGACAGATTGCATCACAGTGCACAAGGCTTCTTTAAGTGTGGCCAACAATTGTGTCCTTTCATTGCCGTGCAACAGAGGCTCAAACAGGTGGATCCTTCTCCGGCCAACCTCCTCCCCACTGTGGCGAAGCGAATGACGTAGCTGAGCTCCAGTCAATACAGCGGCTCAAACCAGCTAATGAAGCCATGGTAGGTGTGGGATAAGCTGAACAGGAAATCCTAGTCGCATTTCGTGGAGTTTGTGGTGTTTTTGGCCCGGAATGGCCCTGTTGACTGTGACCTCAGCAGGAACCCCTGAATTGGGACACAGCTATGGTGTGGTGATGAACATCGGCACAAAAAACAATGGAGATAGAGGCTCATGCTTTATGCACTCATATCTTCTATGACAAACACAGAATAACAACAGATCTTTCTCATTTCAAACCAGGGCCCCACACTGAATGGGTGTATTGTTTCAGTCAATTGTTTTAGAAAAGGCCGAAGACTTGAAGAAGTTGAACAGCTGCTGCCTCTGGGACAAGGACAGTACATTGGCCCAGTTTCTACACTGGCCCACATGTTTGGCCATAAAGTGCTTAATATTTTTTTTTAACTGCATAAAGACCCAGATGATGCTCATGTCTGGTCCAAGCATCTGTGATGATGAACATTCAAAAACGGTTACTTGTGTTCTGTTTCATTATTTTCCTCATTTCATTTGATCCAAATAATTGGCTGGAAAAGATGATGGAGAAATGATTCGTTCCCTCGGTGAGCCAGCCAGAGGATGGAATTGGAAAGTTAACAAGCCAACAGTGATTCTTCTTAAATATTCTACCAGAGTTTATGTTACTAATGCACAAAGCCATATAGACACAATTACACACCCAGGACCAACGGCCTCCATCTCTTCCCCCCTTGGATTATTTTGCTCTTCAATAACTTTATATGCTGTAAGGGACAGGTCATAAAATGTAAGAAATCCCAACACAAACACAGCTGCAATCATTCTTTCCATCATCTTACAAGTTTAGGAAACTAGACAAGAAATCGTCACCTCGTTCCAGGAGGAGGTGGGAGCTGGATTCCTGTTTTTGCCTTGTAACTAATGCCAACACCACAATTTGCGCAACAGTACATTTAAACATTGCAGCCATTTCAGCCTGACAACAGGTCAGGAGAGACATTAAGTGATTTGGTTTGTTCAGTATTTTCCTCCAGGATGAAATCAATTAAAACATATATGAATTTCTGTAAATTATTGGTGGATTCCCATCAGTGAATTACTCATGTACCTTTCCTCTAGCATTACTGATTTGTGAAAATCTGATGTGGCGTGTTTTGATCAATGACCAAACACCAGATAATCCAATGATTTTATAGACAAAACCCTATAACCAAGATGTTTAACATGATAATAAACCACATTATTTGTTTCACTTGATTTTTTCTGCTGTCGGTCTGCCTCTTAAATCATTAATTTATCATCATTCAATGGGAATTTAAAAGCTAATTAATAGGGCCAAGAGACAAATAAGTAGAAAAGTCAAAATATTCAAAATAAAATCTAAGAAATAAGAATAAATCAAAACTATCAGGTAAGTACACATAACTCTACAAAATACAATAAGTAGATTCCTTAGCGAAATTGTTCTTCAGAATATGATTAAGTTACAAGGAAATATTTTCTCTTTTAGCTCATAAACACAGTGTTGATCAGTATCGGGACTGAAAATATTGTCTGTTCTGCAGGAGAAACAAGCTGGACATGAGCTAGTTGCATTCATGCAAACTGCTGATGGACGAACACAAGGATATCGATTGTTACAGCAACACTCCAGGGATGTAACGCTCCAGCAGATCACACAGCCGTCAGTCGCTCCTATAACCAGGGTTTGATGGACCAGAAGAGTTGATTTGATTCTCAACATTTTAACTTTAATTCTGAAATGCCTAAAATAAACTTCTTCTGATCTAGTTTGACTCTATTCTCGATATTTTGACACTATTATTGACATGTTAACTAAAAATAAAATGTTACTCTTGTTTTTTTGTTAGGCCTAGCCCTAATATTTTTCCATACAATTTTACGATTCATACGATTTTTTTTTTATTGTTTAAGAAAATTATGTAAAATGACAGCGATACATTAAATCTACAGATTTTCTCAATTTCTCAATGGAAAAACATTTGTCAGCGCTTCTTTGCATTGCCGCACACAAACTGTCCCCTTCTAATTCAGAGGTAGAGAGATGCAAACAGAGGAAGGAAAGAATGAAAGAAACATGACAGAAGAGAGGAAATAATTAATCGTGAGGAAAAGACAGAACCGGAGAGAGATGGACAGAGAGGCAAGGAGGAAGGGAGAAAGATTACTAATCCATCCAGAACAAGACCAGGAGAGTAAATTAGGGATGATGAGAGACATTAGATAATGGAGGAAAAGTGGGGAAAGGATCATAATTATTGGACAGAATAGGGTGGAGGTGGAAAAGGGATGAGACAAGAAAGTACGAGAGAAGAAAGAAAGCAACAAGGAGACGATGACAGAGGGAAGTAAAAAAGAAAAAGAGAGAGAGAGACAGGTAAAAGGTACCAGCACACTCTCTCTCACACACACACACACACACACACACACTGACACACATCATGCAGTCCCCTTAAGGACTTTTATGTGCTCCAACTCTTCATTTAGACTGATTTGAGTCTGACCTTAGCAGTGAACTCTTTCTTTCTCTCTCTCTCACACACACACACACACACACACACACACACACACACACACTCCTGCCTGTCCTGATTAAGCAGTGACCCTGCCACTGACCACTGACCACTGGACACTAAACACTCCCAGACCAGGATAAAACACAGCTGACGTGCAGGAGAGGCCACATGGGGACGTCCTCGAAGCTCAAAGAACGAAAAGGAGCAAACCTAAGCTGCATGAGGAAATCATTATATTTCAACTCACTGGAGCAGGAGGCAGGATTCAGAGGGGTTCTACTACGATGACATTTTGACCTTTAATACTCAAGGCTTTCAGGAGTTTCATCTCCAGAACAGCTGTTATGTTACAAAATAGTTTCCATTGAATTTAGATTACTACTTCATAAAACACTTTTATGTTGCTCTTATGTTACTCTCTTTAATGCATTTTTTGACTTTCGCTCTGTTAGATCTCAACATATATATATATATTTTAAAAAATTTCAATAAAAATACAAACCATATAATATGTGATTTTATTTGTATCTATTTTTCCACTGTGTATTTGGAGCCTGGATGTAAGTGAAGTAATTTCCATACTTATGTTACCACCGCAGAAATAGTCCCTGTGTGTTTATTTTCAACTCCTCCTCATCTTCCTATGGAGCAGGAAAGGAACAGCTTTCTATAAACAAGTGGACAAGCTTTAAAATGCAGACTGAAGAGACATCAAACAGAATTGCTGTGTTATAGGCTACTATGAGTGTATGATTACATATTTTATCCTCACTTGTTGATGCCCTTTATTCTACTCCACCATTAATATTCTTAGAGCATACATATAATAGCATAAGCAGTATTAAAAATGACTCACATACATATAACCCACAAAACATAACCTGGGATAGGCACAGAGCCCAAGATATGTTTTCAGACTAAACTCTAACTGCCAGATAATAATGAATAAACAAATAACTAAATAAAATAGAATTAAAATCTAAATTTGTGCAAGGTACTATTCTTACATTGTAGTTGTCATTGTGCCATTACAAGTGTGATGTACAAATATAATGGTTAAAAAGGTTTGTGTTTGTTTGTTTGTCCATCCATTTCTTAGTTTGGTTGGTTGATTTAGCAGCTGGGATAAACAAAAACATTTGTACGGTTTTCAATGAAACTTGGTAGAAGGATGAGACAACGGCCAAGACAGAAATGTTATCATGACTCTGGATGATATTAATAATTTATTGATCTTAATGAAAAAAATCAGCATGTTTTAATGACCGATATCTATGAGTGTCTGTGACTTCTTGCAGATCCGATTAAAAAACATGTATCCAGCAGTTTTTAATGTGCTTCCTTTAGGGGACTTTAAGGCTTTGGTGGAGGTATGCGCTCTACTGAGGGCCATTCGAAAACGGAACGAAATCTTGACCTCCACTCCCTCTTATTCTCAGAGATAGTTTCTTTTTTTAATTTGTGATTTACTGCTGGTTTTTCCCAGAAACCACCTGGGTTGTGTCCTGTGGTGGGAGAAACCAAGATGAACCAAGCGAGTCAAGACAGAGGAGAATCTTCTTCACTGATTTACAGCAAACACACCTACACACGAACATAAACTCTCTAATGTACAATATATTTCAGGAATGACGTGTCCCTAACACGCACCTTATTTCTTTAGTATTCATTCTTAGTCTCACCTTTTTTACCTGATGCCCCTCCACACTTATAAAGTCAAGACTGACACAAATATTCTCACATGTTATGCATGTGTTATTCTCCCTATGCAGAGACTTGGCTATATTGACCTAAATGCAAGGAGACATGCACAACCAGATAGCTCAATCCTGGGTTAAATCCCAACTGAGCAGCCTCTCCTGTCTTCACCCTCCTCCCCCCATCTAAATCATCCACCTCTCTCTCTCTTCTCTCCCCTGCAGCAAGCTCTCAGTTAGTTTCCAGTCGAATGCATGAAAACAGCCTGAGAGGAGGAAAACAACCAGAAAAAAAGCTTAATCTTTAAGCCTTATATCTGTTGCCATTAATATGTACCTTTACATTGGTTGCCATCCGCGAAAAAAACCCAAAAAAGAAGAGGATGGTTTAGCTTATTCAAACATGTTGTCTTTTCTCATCTTAAAACAAATTGTCTATGTTTGAAAAAAATGATGTAACTTTGCCATGATTTCCAGAATTTATTTAATCTCCTAACTTCTTTATTTCTTTATTGATTGATCCTGTTTTGATTTGAATTGGTTGTGACTTTTGTCTTGTGTCAGTGATGGCTTGTATTAATACAACACACAAACTCTTCAATAAATTGTATGTCAGTATAAAACACTTTGGGCATATATTAGTATAACAGAGATAGAAAAGGAAGAATATATGCTTTAAATACTGTGTACATTTTCAACACATGCAGCTCATGTTGGCTACGTTATTCCTCAGACAAATCTCAACTACATCTTCTGTTGCCACATCAGTGTAAAATATAAAGCTTGTTCTACCTTTTCTTCAACTTCTGCACAGTCTCCTCCTCCCAGTGGCTCTCTGTGGCCTCTCATCACTGTTTACCGTCTCCTGAGGCAGAGAAGACCTGAACAATAATCAGTAAATTAAAACAAACAGCCCGGTCGTGTGTCTGCTCGGTGAGGACAAAGTGATGATTGTTGTGTGGTTCCTACAACACGCCGAGGTCAAGACCCTGCACTAGAGATCACAATCCCTTAATGTGGCTGATCAGTTTGACGGTGTCATTAGCACACGCACACACAGACACACACACACACAGACACACACACACACAGACAGACCATGGTCTACAACCTCTT
Organism: Limanda limanda; assembly: GCF_963576545.1. Taxonomy (NCBI): domain Eukaryota; kingdom Metazoa; phylum Chordata; class Actinopteri; order Pleuronectiformes; family Pleuronectidae; genus Limanda; species Limanda limanda. The sequence goes on from NC_083642.1 coordinate 20,687,580, forward strand.
GACCCAAAGATCACGGTGCCAGATGTTTATTTGTTGATTCCCTCTATCATTGAAGACATCCATCATCACTGTCAGAGTGGAGCAGCACAGTGTGTGTTTGTGTGTGGGGGCGTGACTGAAGCATTACGGGTGCTGAGTGATATGCTGTGTGTCAACATTTAGCTGAAATAAAACTGAAGACAGGGGTGGCCGTGGAGGATATATTTAGAAAGTCAGGTCTGATAGCACTGTGTTTAATTCTAGGTTCAGGTTAGGGTATACACACTTGTGATGATTAAGGTTAGAGGGTGAGATAATGTGTTATGTCAATCAAGGTCTTCACTTGATGATAAGTATGGATAGAGGGGGTCAATATACACACATCTCACGGTCATTTAGCTTCACCTTTAGTGCTGCCCTGCAGACAACGTAAACACACACACACATAAACAGTCTACACACTGCCAAAAGAGTCAACAAACATCCGTTACACACTTTAACACTCCCTAAAGATTCCGATAAAACATTGAAAAATTAGCTGAAAATACATAAAAGTAAATACAAAAATACAAAAATACAGAATTTAGGCACTCAGATATTTTTGACTGTATTGTCCTCATCAGCATGATACAGGACTCTGGTTTTAACTCCTTTGTCAACATGCAGGTCAAGTGACTCCTCCATGATTAAAGTCTGTAATTAAACTAAAAGGGTGCCAGGAGAACCCCTACGCCAATTAAGGCTAACGCTCTATCTTGCTACGATAAAGAATTAGAAAAATAATCCTGGATCAGCGCATTTATCCAGATGTGCATCAAAAAGTTATTTCTTGGTTCATGCCTCCTCCTCTAGAAATAGATCTTGGTTCAGTAGTTTAATTAATCCAAAATACAGACAAACAAACAAATGGGGACGAAAACACAACCTTCATGGCAGAGCGCAACAATTAAAACGAAGATAATTTGTAATTTTGCAATCAAAATCATCAATCATGCTTTCTCTTGTTTAGTATACGAAAAGTAATCAGATAAAAAGCGGACTGAAAATCTTTCCAAATCTAAATGTGGCTGTTTTAATCTTTGTATTTGGGTTCAACAATTAGAACATCAGAGCAGAATTATGAATTTCTTTGTTACTAAATGATATTTGACTTTGATATTTTCAGTAATGTGCTACCAGCCCCCACTCTCTCTGTTGTTAATGGCCAGTGAAGTCACCTGCTGTTCTTTAGTGTGTTTCCTGCAGCCGCACATTTCCAAAACCAACAACTAAAGTGGATTGACTGTAATAATATTTTTCTGGGTTGCATATCACATTTTTCAATCCTTAACTTGCAACTGATGAACACACACTCCAGACACAACACACAGCCCGAGGTTCGCGGCCAACTAAATCAAACTCACTGTGCATATTGACAGAGAAAAGCATACAGTTATATCAAACCTTTTACTTCCAATTAAAAAAACAACTGTGAGTCAAATTTGTAACATTTCATTTCATATATATTATTTTGCCTGGAGATGATAAACACCAGTCCTGCTGCTGTTCCTGCTGCGGTCTGACCCCAGGCTTTAAAGGTGGGCTGCTTAATGTACCATAACCCTCACAGCATCATGGTTTTCAAACCTCTGAAACAAGGAAAAACAAATCGCCACCTTAAAATTTATGAGATATAACATTTCTTTCCATTAGATCCCAGTCAATCCATCACCTTTAAGACTTATACAAATAATCTCCAGGCCTTTGAAACAACTTAACGGGTGTTTAAGGCACGGGGAAGAGGTGTGTGTGTTTATGCGTGTGTGTCGTTGTGCTGATGGATGGAATGATACATGATGGAATGATGACATGATCTCAGCTTTATATTTTCATTACCCCCAACTCTCAAATTCCTTTAAGTTTACATGATTAGATATTTTTAAATCATGCTCAGACATATTTAACAAACAGAGCCACTTTTCATATATAGATGGAAATGTGGCTCTGTTTGTTGGATGTGAAAGAGTTAGGTGTAACCTTTTCAGACACAGAAGAGAGTTAAAAGTTTTTATTTAAATGTTCTATTGAAAAAAGTGAGCATTAGTGGGAAAGTATCCTCCGCCATAAAACTACTCATTCACAACATTACCCAAGGTAAACAATAATAATGAGTATATTATTAAGCTGTCATCAGAACAGAGTCATACAATGAATTTAATAAAAACTGAAAGTTTTAGACATAATGTAAGATGTTAAAAAGGTGTTTTTCTAGCAGCAGTATACTGCATAACAAGGTGAGTTATAGCACCATTTAGATATTTGGTCCTGTTCTACAGCGGCCTAGGTAAGAGGAAGGTTTTTGATCTGGCGCCCACCCTAACCTCAACCTCAACCTGTTGATAAAGGTTAAATGCAGTGGTCAACTTAGGGTGTTTTCACTGCTACAGTTTGGTAAATTAAATCAAATAATGCTGATAATATTGCTGGTCTGTTCACACCGAATAAAGCATTGGATTGTTAACGGTAAAGTCATCCTGAATCATCTGCACATCATCAGGTTCCATGAGGGAAAAACGAATTCTGTACTTTGAATTCTCCTAATGTGTATATTTAGTGGCTAGTGTCACAAAGAGCTCATGAAGAAATAACAGATTATGAGATTATTATTGTAGACTGCAAATCAATCTCAGTTAATTATGACGGCATACAGGTGGACATAGGACAAAAAAGAGACATCATGGACAGTAACATTCAACATTCTGGTTGAAGGCGTCAGAGAACCACTTTCAAACAAGTCTTGGTCCAGCTTTTTGATGCGCACCAGGGTCCAAGCAAGGACTTTCTGTCCAGCCCAAATAATCCTTACGAACCAGAAAACACACCCAAGCTCGTCTGCCACTCAAGGAAATAACTGTTTGTCAGTGTTTCGTAAAGGTCCAATATGATTCATAACTGATAGTTGTGAAAAAAAGATGCAAAAGGTAGAGCCACTACAATTTAACAACATATAATTTAACAACCGTAATTCTGTGTAACTTCTATCTTATTCCCTCTGATACTTTTTAACTTCTGATCTCCCCATCTGATTGGCAGAATGTTTCTTTGGTACAAGATAAAACAGAAAGAGCAGAGCATAACAAAGTAGTAAGAGTAGAAAGACATGCTCCGCAGAAGCAGAGTGGTTACTGACGGTGATCTAACGAAGAAATTAAATTGCACCTCTTCATGTTTCACTTTCCCACCAACCTGTGATTCTCTTTCTCAGTTCCTCCAAGCACTTATTTAAAAAGTTGTTCTGCTTCACTGAAGCTCAGTCGAGCGCCTCAGTCTTTCCTTTCCCCTTAAAAGCCAACACTGCCTTTCCTTGTCATCGGAGCGAGCCAGCGGGTGCTGCGGAGCATGCCCAGCAGAGACAGATCACAGCTCCCAATGGTTTGTGCCATGCAGATCACAGTCACACTACAAAGTAGAAGAGAGAACAGTCTCTACAGTCCAGCTCATTGTAGCTTATAGCCCAAAGTTTTCATTTCCAGTGTTGGAGCCAAGTTTGGACCTTTTACTGGGGCATTTTGGCACTGATCACTTGTCACAGGGATTTACAGTGTTGCTAACTGTACAGGAACAACCAGCGGTCACAGTCACCGTGCCCTATCAAATATTAATGCTTATATTGTTTAAATTCACAGACAAGTAGAAGAACCCTCAGAGAGAACATACCAACAACAACTTCCTCTCAATGTTGAAGAAAAACAATTCCTGTATCCACCTGTTTAACCGGATTTGCTTTAATGGGTAATGCCCATAGTCAGCATATAAAACAATATGTAGTTGTAGACGTCAGTTTACATAAATATCTAAGAGAGAATGACCCTAATCCCACTTCATTTATAAAATCTGTAGAGATTTTCGTAAGGTATAATGTCTCAATCGCTAGCGTCAAGTCTGCTTCAATACAACATGATGTTAATTTTTTTAATTATGATCCAATTTAGCCTAAAATAGAAGATAAAGCACCATGACATTGGGGAGTGGATGCTGTTTGATCGACAACTACTATCGTCCAATGGGTGCAGGTCACAGGAGTTGGTGGGAGTGCAGTATCCTTGATCTCTCAGTCAAGTTCAACTCGTGCCTCTGAATTTGATTACTAAATCCAAGTTGGAAGTGGGCAAATTGCCAAACTTGAGGCTTAAAAAACAACAGTTTACAAACCGATGGTTAACATTATGGTGGGCTGACACTTGGTTGCACCTCACCCATCCACAAAAGAGCATGGAAATAGGTTGAGTAGGTTTTAGGTGATCCTGCTGAGACAGACACACTGAAACCATAGCGCCATTGTCAGAGGTAACAAACGTTTAATAATGTAAAGATTTTCTTCGTCTCGCGGAGAAGAGCTGTGGCAATGGGGAAGCCTGGCGCAAGTTTAGCCACTACTGGTAAGATTTTCCACCTAAAACTGTACTTGACAGATTTCTGGCTAAAAAGAAGCAGCATGTTTTACTTTGATCACAGCACTGTGTTCCTGCTCTGACTTGTTACTTATGGTTTAGAGAAGCCCAATTTATACATGGGCCAAAGTGAACATTTATTTTTGGTTTACCTTCAAAGAGTCAGTGAAACTCCTGCAACTTGGAACTCATACTTGCTCTTTTCCTGGAAACACCCTGACCAAGCACGGACCCAGTCACCCATGACTCACCGAATCTACCCACGAGACAAGGTTAATTTATGCTGCCTTTAAGTACAAAAAGATTAATTAAGATACGCACATTTTAATACATCCCAAAAATGTAACTATCACTCCAAACAAACTTCAATATAACCTTTACATTGGCATAGTTGTTAGGCAATACATCCACAAGAGGGCAGCGCAAAGTCGAGCGGTTTTAACAACAGTAAATGTAGCAATGATGGAGGAGCTTGTGATAATGTACCTGCCAATGCTCATTAATGTAACGCGAAAAGGAAAGATGCAAAATCGGTTGCATTGTTACAGGCGGTAGTCAAACTTACCGATAACTTACTATTTTAAATATTTGCTACACTGCCCCCACGATTTCTGATGGTACTGCTCCGTTTCACCTGTTTCGTCCATATGCGTGTTGTCCATCAGTATTGAGACGTGCCAGAATGTAAATCATTGACAGTTTAACCTTTCTTTCATGGCTTCAGGAGGCTGGCAGCAGCTCCCCCATTGCCATGACATGTCAAACACAAACATCGAGCCAAGACAATTACATGTACAGTGAGCCAGCAGGTGAGCGTGTGAGCCAGAAAGAGTGTGAGCGAGGAACAGAGGACAAGCAGTGACACTGGAGAAATAAACTGAAACCAGTCAGCCGTGCTCTCAGTGACCGTCAGTGAACCATGACATACTCAAAGTTGTCTCAATGTTTTTGTGCAGCAACTTCCATGAAGATTTCACGTGAGAAAATGAGGACATTTTCCATTTAGGCTTCGATTCCTCCCTTGACATAATCTGTGAACATGAGGCGAGGAAAGGAAGTTTTATTTATGGAACACTTTTTACACACAGAGGTAGAGTCAAGGTGAGACAAACTCAAGAGATTTGATTTAAAATAAAACATTATATTTTTTACGCAAAATATCGATATTGAAAACTGCAGAATAAAAGAAGTAAAAGGATGAAAAGAGGTAAACGTTATTAAAAGGATACATCTGTATAAACATTCAAAACTAAGTAAAAGGAGTAAAATAATAGAAAGGAAATTGATAGAAATAGGTATAATAATAACAAATAGTAGTATAGTTTACTTAAAGGCACTTGCAATGGAAATTAGTCTTTGTCCAATTCCTGTGATAATGTTTGCATTAGTAAACATTTAAAATAAAATCTCACCCGTGACGTCGTCTTCAGAAAAGAAAAAAGAACTGTAATAGTTTAACAGGAATAAGGATAATGTGTTCTTAGGAGTTATGATACACCACAGCCTGACAAAATGTGTAATTAATGTATAACATGTTGGCTTTAATGTTACATGTTTAACTTTTAGCTCGTTTCCTGCTCTTTCTCCTTTCATCGGACCCTCTGTCAATCACTCTGTAATTAGCACTTTTTGGGGCCCAAAGTTTATCTTCTTATCTACTGTTGTCTCTTGTTAGTTTTCCAAAGCTATCTCTTTTTCTTTTTTTGTCACCGCCAGCCTCTCTCTGACCCCATTCATCTCCCTCTACCCTCCTTTCATCACCAGCTATAGCTCTCTGTCACTGGTGTCGTCAGTATTTCCTTCCTTCCTCTGTCTGTTCCTCTTTCCCTTTCATCTCCCCACTATCGTCTTTTTTGTCTACTCTTATTAGTGCATCTCAATTCCTCTGCTCTGTATAATATCCACCAGCTCCGTCTGTGCACACACACACACACGTATGCGGAAGCACTGTCTGTTCCTCTCTAACACCACACACATTAACAGCATTAAAGGATCATATAAATCTGCACTTGACCACATCACATATACACATATATAAATATAATATAAATATAAATACATTATTTCCCTGCTGCTAAACAGCTTGACTTGCAGACAGAGGGATTAATTAAAGAAAGGTGAAAGTTTATGACTGCACAGTATACAGTGTATGTCTTTTTGCTGATCTTGTCTTTTCTGTGGGTTTGGATTGGAGCCCATTTGGTTACTTTAGGTTATTCTTGTACATTTTTCCCTTCTCCCTTTTCGCAGTTGCCTTCCAGCACTGTGCTTTTTACTTTTCCTGTTCTCATTTTAAAGTGTCAAATGCATGAAATACATGGATACATCAATAACTGATCAGAAGCGTAGTTGGTAATTGTGTGGACTGCTTTTAATAATAAACCTCTCCTACTTTTGTTGACATTTTTGTCATGTTCACTTTTTATCGCTGATCTTTTTCTGTGATCTCTGTGCTCCACATGTTACCAATCTATTTGAACATACAGATATATTACACCAGTGTGTGTGTTTGCGTGTGTTTGTTCGCACGTCCCCACTCTGAAATTGAGATGGTAAAAGAAATACTCTGCCATTATGTGAGCCCAAACCCTCAGTGATTTACAATCCACGTCCCTTACAATTACCTTTACCACATCAGTGCTTCACTTTCTTTTTCTCTCTCTCACTTTCACACACAAACACACACACGCTTCTCAAGCTTTACTGCACCTCTCACTGCACCTGAGAGACCCGGGTCACAAGGTTTATGGCTGGAGGTAAAGAGAGAGCGGTTCAAGAAACTGCAGAGCTGAAAAACATTGTAATAGGTGAATGGAGATAAAACATAAAAAATAAAGAATGGTGGTAAAAACTGAAAAGTGAGAGTGGAAAAGGAGGAAGGGAAGGAGGTCTTTTTTAATGACAACTCAACAAAACGGTGAGAATATTATAATATTGAAAAAGAGTATAAGGCAGGAATTATTAGGAAAGGGTTGGAGGGGACGTGTGTAAAGCCATTTCCAAGACACGATGAAACTATTAATATTTATTTACGCCACTGTGGAGGCAAACAGACTGTTCACTCTCATTCTCCTCTCAAACTCTTTATTTAGCTGAATAGTTGCTACTTCCCCATTTGAACTAGAAATTGGTGTCAAACTTCTGGACACCAACTTTGAGGTAAAACTTCCATCTCCATATCTCAGAGTAAACTCAATATCTCATATCTCTGAACTCCATATCTCAGATACCGTGTAGACCTGGTAACTCTGGAATAATTACTACTGAAACACAGCTTCTGGTTCAGGTAGTTTAAAGATAAGATTCAAACACAAACAGCCATTTAACCATTTATTGAGGTTGTAATAGGTAAACGATTGAGGAATGGATCGATGGCTGATTTTTCTAGACAATAAACAACATGACTTAATTCATTGCCATACGTGCCATTACTAAACAAAAGAATAATAAAAGACTAATGAAATAAATAACATATACCTAAATTCTGTGCGTCCACTAAATCGACAGAGCATCATCTGAAGGTTATATCAGGAAAACACATTTCTCTTACATCATGACCAAACGTAAGGAATTATAAGAAACTAGTAAACGTCAAAGACATTAAGTGAGTTTGAGGTTTTGATAGAAATAACTTCATGAACAATTGGCACAATAAACTGTATCAAACTTACTGGTGCAGGGTCGCATGTTCTCAAACAAAGGGATTTGTCCAGATACACCCAGACCTTATACAACCTCCCCTTTAAAACTCCATGCAAAGACGTGCTGACAGGTGAATCCTTCCTCCACGCTATAAACTATGACAATCATCATAGTGATGATTTGTCATTTCCATAAGGAATCAATAATTGAAGGACTAATAAAAGATACAGGGACAGCAACACGCTGGTGCACTGTTAAGCACTGCCATCCCACAGCAAGCAGGCTCCTTGTTTGAATCCCAGCCTGGTTGGGGCAGAGACTGCACGTTCTTCACGAGTCTGTTTGGGTTTTCTCTGGGTTCTCTGGCCTCCTCCCACAGTCCAAACACTTGCAAATTGGGATTAGGTTATTTGGAGACTCTAAATTAACCATATGTGTTAATAGGAGTGTGAATAGTTGTGTGTCTTTGTATGTTGGACCTGGACCTGCTCTGACGACCTGTCCGGGATGTTCCCCGCCTCTTCCCTAATGAGATTGGCTCCAACCTCCTCCGACCCTCATAAGCGATATAGGTTCAGGTTTACTCTGAACATTCCACTTTAATAATGAGCTTAAAATGGTTTATGGCTATAATGTAAATTAAGTAAAAACATAACATGAAAAAAAAAAGCAGAACAGATTTGGGGAAGAAAATCTGTAGTAATCATTCTTTTGATGGTTCTGATGCAGATCAGCTTTTATCTTTTAATTGGTTTTAAACCTCCATAAACACACATCAATGTGTTTTAATGGCTGTTTTTAACAAAACAAGCTCCCCGGTTGTATTTAATGACGATGGTTTTACTTATCTAAACATGGTCTTGTAATTTAATGAGCAGCCACATAAACACTAAATGTGTTTTTAATGGCACCTTTTAACCGTGGTATATGGGTTTGTTTTCTTTGCGGTTCTGACACTTCTTCTGGTACTGCCATCCCTGATGAAGCACAGACCGTCCCTTTAATCCAGCACAGCCCCCCAGCCTCACCTTGAAGTCTGGCTTTTTTAGTGCGGCAAACATAACTCACGCCCTCCGACTCTTAATGTGTTCTTCTTGTGGATTAAGCCTCTTTAATTCTCTTTAGAAGGTCACATAATCAAGTAACGCTGAAGTTGAATGGCTCAGTTTATGTCTGTATGCACTCACACTATACACACACATGAAATATACGCAGACAAGCGCCTCTCCATGTGCAAAAGCATCATATAATTTGTTTGTGTGCAACTCTCCTGCCTCAGTGATTTAAGTGAGATGAAGTGGGAGATGCGTGTGAAAGGCCTCGACTCAAGTGGTTTCCGTCCTATCTCCCACTGAACCCATCAATGTGTTTTCAATTTACTATTCAATTTTTCACATTACTATTTTCCTGACAATTTTTGAACTGTCATTTGTCTCTATCCTTTCTGTAGGACATTCAAATCCACTGGAGGACATTGGAAGCTGTATGATCATGTGGTCAGCATGATAGTTCAAAATATCAACTATTGTATTGCAATTCATTACAGTAATGCTGGTTAAGTGCAGAGAGCTGAGTGGTTTGCAGAATTGTTCGCTGCATAGATTATATTTAAAGATGGACAACATCTCGATCACCAACTGGTGGCTGGCTGCAGTATAAGTCACAAATCCTGCCTCATCCATGTAAGTGGATGGGACATGGACAGAACAAAAAAGTGCATGTCAAATAATATCGCAGATTTTTTATGTCATTTGAGGTAGTTCTTATCACTTTGACGAATGATCAAGTGTTCATTCGTCCACTTAGCTTGTTTTTAAATAGTTATCTGATTGGTCAAGCGAGTGTATCAACTGCTCCATCCCTCTATCGCTACTGCGAAGACGCGGAATGCCTAAATGTGGAAGATGGAACTTGGATTCATTTGTGGATAGCGTGAGGAAGATGAGACAGGTCATCCATCTTTACATACAGTCAAAGGCTGTGATGACAAGTTTATGCAATTTGTAGCCAACAGGCAACAGTAGGATTGAAGGACCACACAACTTTAAAGCTCTATGTCACTGTTACTCATTGTGCGACTTGAAAGCTGCATGCGTCTCAACAGGCTTATGGTGGCTCAAATGGCGCCTTTAACGTTATGATAATACAGTATAGATGTCGCCTTTGACAATGCTCTACAGTGGTGATTGTTCTGTTATGGAGCCAGAACAGTCTCAAAAGGAATAAATGCACACAGAAATGAATACATGCGCAAAAAAGATCCACAAATGTATTTGGGGATTTATATATATATATATGTGATTCAAAACACAAATACATTTTCAATACACACAAATTCCATATATAAGTAAAAAAAATTCACATGTAAAACATAAGATTCATAAACATATTTCCGATGCACACACAAATAAAAGTATTTGCAATCTTCATCAAATACATATTTGGAGCTTGTTTGTAAACCTCGCTGCATTTGTGTGTGAGACTTTTGAGACTCCCCTGACGTGACTCTGATCCACAAATGCGTTTTTTACTAAGAGGGGATTTTCTGTAGCCAATCAGATGCCTCACTCCTGTACAGCCAATCACGTGAGTGCCTATGTCTATGGGCGGACGGGCTAAAAACCTCCAGGCTGCCTGCGCGCATTTTAATGACGTCGTGTGGAGGCACTCACGTGATTGGATGGGTTTGTATGGTTTCTCCATTTTGAAACCACTGGTACAAAAAGTGAGCACATACATGCGAGTCATCATTTTCAACCATATGGAACCATGTGATAAAAATACACATCTTGAATGCCTAACCCTAACCCTAAACAAACAACAAATATGACATGAAGTAGGTCAAGGAAAGGCCTGTGTTCACTTATCCCAGTATTAAGGTAGCCCTGTGTTTGATTAGGATTGTGGGATGATAATCAGGCTTAAAGGTTAGCATGGCTCCTGATGTTTTATAGATTCCTCCTGACAGTGCATGCTGCATGGTAAAAATATCAAGAATCACGGCTCTCTGTGAGAATTAGTGGAAAAACATCAGAATTCTAACAGCAGTGTGTTGCACTTCCAATGACCTTCACAGTAGATTTAGACAAATAAAATGCATCAGTTGCTCTTCTACAGAACAATTCTGTTCCCATGTATTATGTGCACAGATACTGGGCCTGTCTCCAGGGAGCTTGTTCAGTATTTAAGACAGAACGAGCAGCAGTGCTCACTGAAAATAAACAGATGCAGCTCTGTACAGCTGTACAACTGGCTCAAGCTCTGTGTTGGATGCAAAATCAGTAACAGGGGACACTGAGCAAACAGCAGCAGTGTCAGAGGTCAGCAGCCTGCAGGCTTGAACAGCGTATAATTATTTTACACGTTAACAAAGGTTCATCTCTGCAATAGATCAGTTTTATAAACTCAAGATATAAGTGATTTTAATCTGAGTCCATAGGTGCTCCTACATAAAACACGGTTGGTGATTTACAAACAATATCTCTGAATGTAGTAAAGGAATAGTGGGCAACTATGTTTATTTTTAGTATTTTTTAAGGGAACATAAATTTCACTCTCTTCACACACACACACACACACACAAACACACACTTAATCAATTTCAACTGCTGTGCACACACCCCACATTCTAGTACCTCTCAGTGAGGACACTCATTGGCATAATGCTCCCCTGCCCCTGACCCTCATCTCAATCACAACTAGAGGCCTAACCCTAAACTAAGCCTAATCTTAACCTTAACCCTAAAAGCAAACCCTACAAATATATAAGTACAATTAAGGACACACACACACACACATGCACACACACACACACACAAACACACACACCTCTTCAGCCCCCAGGCTAATTTCCTATTTCCACAATTCCTTGTCCTAATCCCTGGTTTTACTCTGGAATGACTCCGGAGGCTAAACCATACATATACAATCAAACTCCTAAAGACACAAACACAAAGACATCCAACCTTCCATCCAGCAGTTCATTTTTACACATTTTAGAATGGACTGTGTTCTACAAAAATAGACAACAACATTTTCACTAATATAATATAATAGAATGAAATACATTGTTTTGCCATCATAAATACTTCACACATGCTGGGTGCCAGTTTCCATGATTATCCCTAAATGGATTTCAACATGCCTTAATCTGAACTTGTTTGGATATTAACCAGACTGTCTGCTCTTGGTTTTGAATGGGGCAACTTCTCCAACAGTGCCACAGAAACCAGCGTGACGTGAACCATCTGAGCCAAGTCTTTGATCGGGGGGGCATCAGGAGGCTAAACTTAGCTTTTGTGCATGATTGTATTGTTTAAATCTTCTTAGGAGTAAATATAACTGTATGTGCAGAAGAAAAAAATCCTGGTTTTGCCCACTGATCTGGATCTGCACCTAAATTGAACGGGTTCTTCCCTGACCCATACTGCATCCTTCCAGACAAACCTAACCTCCTTATCTGAGGTAATGAAAGCTGCAGAGTACTTCGCTGACAGGTTGTATCTGTCAATCCAGATAGTTTGGGTGAGATGTTAAAACATGGCATTTTTATGCTCTTTTTACATTTTCCTCCACACAAATAAAATGCTTTGAGCAGCAGAATGGTGAGCGGCTCACCAGGGTGACATTGTCCATGCTGCACATTCAACAGTAAAAATAAAATTCCTCTATCTATAAAAATAATACTTACGACTCACATAAACTTCAAAGAGCAAACTGATGTCTGTTCCTAAGCAAAGATAAAGATAAAGAATCTTACGCACATTCAGTATCTATATATACACACATATATTAACACATTAACACACTCACACACGGTGCTGATATTTCACTTCCTGATGTGATAAATCTAATTCACAAAGCAGTGGAGCAGGCAGAAGGGCAGCTCGGTTTGCACAGTAGGAGGTCTGAGACACACACGCACACACACACACACACTCACACACACACACACACACACACACACTTCATACAATTCATTCCACAAACTCAGTCCAGTGATGGGCGCTGCAGACTCCCTGGGGACTCAACAGATTATCCTTGGCCAAAGCCACTAATCCCCTCACATACCCTCACACACACTGACGCACACACACACACACACACACACACACACACACACACACACACACACAGAAACACAATTGATTGCTGTTTCACTCTGTCACTCTCTCTCTTCCATGGATCTTATTCAATGTTAAGAGAGTATTTTTTTGTTGCCGAATTATATTCCAATTACACTTAGGGACAATCTATATGAAGTCTGAAATTAAAACTCTTTTATTAAATATTTTCACACAGGCTGTAGTGTTGAAAGAGGCAGATAATGGTATTTATGTCTAATTATTTAACGTGGTCAGACGATGATGACAAAAAATGATTTCCTGCATTTGTTCGTCTGCATTCTCTCATTTATGTGAAATTGTTTTATGGACACAAACTGGCACAAGTAGAACTTTAGAAATAATGCAAGAAAATGTAGGTTTTGCCCTTAACAATGGTCCTTTATTTATCCGAGTAATGGATACGTGCAAAGCTCCATATTTCTAATTGTCACAAGCAATATTACTATATATATATTACTAGAAATGAATATGCTTATTACTATATATATATTACTAGAAATGAATATGCTGTGTAACAGAGCCACAGGAGCACTTCACTCAGGTAGTTGGCTTAACAACACATAATCACTCCCTGGCTACAACTTTACCACAAGTATCTGATGGTTTCACAGCAGCTAAGCTAACTAAGACGAGGTCACAAGGTCAAAGGTTAAAACCACACTAGCTCCTACTGGGAGATTCAGTTTCTTAAGGTGTGTGTGTGTGTGTGTGTGTGTGTGTGTGTGTGTGTGTGTGTGTGTGTGTGTGTGTGTGTGTGTGTGTGTGTGTGTGTGTGTGTGTGTGTGTGTGTGTGTGTGTTTATATGCTTTGTTTAGCCACTTCGACACACTCTCCTCCTGCTGACCACCAGTTCAATATCCTTGGTATGTTGGCTCAGAGATGTTTGCTTCTTTTCTTCTCCCTCTTTTTTTCTTATTTACTTTGTCATTCTTTCACTCGTCTCTCATTACTTTCAATGTATCTCTCATTATTCCTTTCTCCCAATTTTTACCTGTGTGTGTGTGTTTGAGAGAGAGAGTTACATTATCATCATCCAGTCTATCGCTAGTCCTTTCACTTTTCATCCCTCTACTATAGGCCTTTTAATTCTTCCACTAATACATTCAATCCATCATCAAGACCTGCTTTTAGAGACCCTGATGCCTGCTGTGGGGGAAAAGTCCAGTAGCAAACTAAAAGCAGATTACACTTCTTTCTGAAAACGGGAAGATGAAGAGAAAGAACAAACAAGAGCCCGTCCACTTTTAAAGGATTATTGGTTTTAGCGCCTAGAGAAAGAGAGGGATACGCTTCCAATTTTGACGGATTTAATTTGTTCCTAGAAAAAAAACGGACAATGGTCAAGGTGAAAAAATTCTGCCCTGTGGATTATGGTTTACTAACAAGAAGTGCTTCAGGATTATGATTGCATTACATCTCATAGGTGACCCGTAGGTGGTCTGTTATACAACCTCAACACAGTTTCATGCTGAATTACAAAGGAAATTACATTTCGACTATAATGTCACAAAATAACTCCTCACCAGATACTGTCAACCTTTTAGAAATATTCATATCTTTCGGACAATAAAGTCTGATATATGCTGTCCTTACATATGAAAAGAGATACGTCAGTTTCAAAAGATATAACGTCCTTTACGATGTCTTGGTTGTCAAGCGATACATTCAGTCGATGGCAGAGAGTTTCGGACGACAACAAACATGGCAACAGTCAAGGAGGTTGTGATAATGTTCTTGCAAAATTTTCTCAAAAAGTTTATTGAAAATTCAGACTGGAGTTTCCCCAACATTGAATCGTAATAGATGTAGAATGAAAGGAAGAAGTTATATGGGGGACAGAAGAAAAGGAGGACAAACTTGTGACTGCACTTTTCAGTACAAAACATTGTTTTGCAATCACCAGCTGATGACACCAGTCCATGTTTGTTTTTATTCTGAAGTCACGTTTGATTCAGTTTCTGTGAGTTCCCAAGTCTCTGGTATCACTGCTGATATTGTTTGTTTAAACGCCAAGTGTGTGGTCCCGGGTCTCGACTGGGTCGTCTATTGTGTGCGTTTCTCACATTTTAAATATTTAAAATCTGTTACATCTGTCATTATGTCTGTGGTCTCCCACAATTCTAAAATCAGTTAACATTAGAAATTGTGTGTAGCATAAAATTCTCAGGGATCTTCATTGGCAACAGTAAAACGACCAAAAGGCCCAAGTCCAACACACTCTCTCCATAACAGTTCAAATTCATATCACTTGGAGAACTGAAAGTTTAAAATATTGAATAATATCTTTCTGAGCGTCATCATTGCACATTTTCACTCCAATGGCTAATATATATTTTATCATCATTTAAAACCACAAAAACCTTTTAGCCAATGTGATTATTTCACTAATCTATAGAGACTCTATACACTCATGGTGTACTGAGGTAAAACAAAAAGGTACTAATAAGAGAAAAGGCAAAAAAAATGAAAAGAGATTAAAAATAATGAAAATGGGGGAAGGTTTGGGATCAGACTACATAGGCAAAAGAGTGAAGGACGAGTAGATGTGACAGAAAGGATAAAGAAAGAATGAAGAAGAGATGTAAAAGAGGGGAAGAAGGATGAGAAAGGGGACTATAAAGACAGTGGGAGGACTCTTGGTATCCATGGAGGTAAATAATGAGAATCTCATGACATGGGGCCTCCCGGAAAGCGTCCCACTTTTCTTTATCCTACTCCCCCCTTTCTCTTCCTCCTCTTCTCTCCCTGTCGTTTTCATCCGTGCCCCTGATGATTTGCCTTTCCCCCTCCAAAATCCTTCCTGTCTTTCTCTGTACCAGCGTTACACATATGTATGAATTAATCTTGGCATCATTTACATAAGTAAAGAAAATTCTTTTAAATCCTAATGGAGCAGATCCGAGACAGTCATTAATGATTAAAAAGTGATAACTGAATGTCATGAATAAAAAAGCCAATGTGGGGCACTGATTAGCTTTGTTAATATCTGGGTCTGTCTGGAGGAATGTAGATGGTGCTTTTCCCTGTGTGACTGTCTGCTGATCAGCTGTGTTTTGTGTGACTTTGTTTACTTTCAATAATGCAAAGAAATTGTCACAGAGAATCTCCTACAGATCTCAATCTGCATATTTGCTGCAAGAACAGTTTAAATCAGATCCACTGAATTGAATTAATTATTTAAGTGAACTAGATGAATAGAAAGATGAAGAATAGGACAAAGAAAAAGCAGAAGGGACAATGAGAGGAAGAGGGTGGTGAAGTGAAATAGAAGAGTGCAAGGAGGAAGAACAAGAGGGAGAGGAGGAAGGAGGGGCAAGTGGAGGAGAAGAAAAGGATGCAAGAGCCACAAGAGAAGGAAGAGGGAGAAAAGGGTACGAAAGGAGGAAGGGAGGATGAAGAGGCTGGAGGCAAAGAAGAGGAGGAAGAAGAGGATAAAGACGATGGAGACAAAGGAGCGAAAGAAGAGAAGAAAGAAGGAGGATAAGTGAACTGTAAAGTGATTTGAAGCAGTACTAATTAATTTGACCACTAAGGGGCAGAACAACAACTCATAACAATGAACAGATACAGTAGCTTATCAAGCTCCAACATCCAAATAAAGCACAGTAATAAGAGCGTCTCTACTAAAATGAAAGTCCAACATCCACTGACCTCATCACTTTATAGTGTTATTGCTCTGTTTGCTCCAACGAGTGTTAGGGGAAAGCAGGAGGTTGGTTTTCCTGCTGGACTTTAGTCACCAGCTTCTTGTTTATTTAGGCTCTCAGCCACTTGGCATGAGACTGTTAGTTCCTGAACACAAGGGAGTGGCTGAACTCATTTGTACAGAGAAGTGCACCTTTGTTTTTGATGAATCAGATATTCAACCGATGATTTAAGTACACGTAGCTTTTCTTTGTACCAGCACAGGGCCTGTTTTAAACCTGCAGCCTGTTTATAATGTCCTGCTCTCTTGTCCAGTGTTAATGCTCCATAGCTACGTTATAAGTATTCCTGTGAGTCCTCCACGAGCAGTTCTACCGTATACTGTCACTTTTTTATTCTTTGGGTGATGGACCTTGTGTGCAGAGATTTATGGTGTAGTGTGAACTTTGTCTTCATCCTACCCGGATCATCTGCTGTCAAGATTTTTAAAGTCGAATGAAACTGTTCCGTGTGGTTTGTTGAATGATTTAATGAACTGCTGATGTTTTTTCACACATTGCATGTTGGCTATTTCAGAGGTTCTGTGAAGCAACCAACACACACTGCCTGTTACAGAGCAATATCTGGCTGTTTTTTCAATTATCACTTGAACTCTACCTATCCCACGTCCAAATCCTATCCAACTTGGCACTGGACTTTCTCAGGTCATTCATCATAGACATACCAGGTGTGTAGCAGATAAGCCAGATAAGCGTTTCCACGTACAGACAGAGACAGAGACAGAAAGGTGTTTTTGGAATAAGGAGATGTTGGTTGATTCCTGAAGGGAAACTCTGTTGTTCTGTCACATTTAATCTGTTCAACACATTCAACAGTAAAAGTTGCTTTATGTTCATCTTTCCCTGCACTTCGAGCTGACTCTTCTACACAACTCAATGTAATACACTACGATCATCAGCCTAAAGGTTCATCTGAGTTTTGTCTCTCGTCTTCAGTTTGGCTATTTTCAGATTCCCGGCCCCCCTCAGTCTATAATTTCCGCCTCCTCTCCACGCATATGAAGCCTCGACCCAGCCTCCTCTTCCCAAACCCCACCTCAGCCCCCTAACCTCTCGCTCCCCCAGATCCCTCTGCTGTAAAAATTCCTTGGGGCTGCTTAAGTGATGATAAGATGTCAGGCTCTCTGTCCTGATTGTATTCACTGCTGTGGGTGTGTGCATTTCTTCGTGTGTGTGTGTGTGTGTGTGTGTGTGTGTGTGTGTGTGTGTGTGTGTGTGTGTGTGTGTGTGTGTGTGTGTGTGTGTGTGTGTGTGTGTGTGTGTGTGTGTGTGTGTGTGTGTGTGTGTGTGCGTGTGTGTGTGTTTTTGCGTGTGTGTGTGTGTGCTGATGAGATCATGTGATGATTTAAAAGTGTTTAGACCTCTGGACTGACTTCAGAGTGGAACCCCAAGTTGAGTCTCCATAAACCTTCTGGAAACATCCCCAGACCTGCAGATGTGTGCGTCTTGTCCGTAATCGATGTGTCTTCACGTTGGGGTCAGAGGGGGAAAGCCCTTCCTTCAGAGGAATGATAATCAGACCCATCACTGCAAGAGCAATCCTACACAAACACACAGAGAGACATGTACACACAGTTATTAAATAATTGCTCTTTTCATTTGAAAGGATTGTGGATGATAATCAGACATTATATTTACTTACATGTCATTAGTCCTTTATTTGATTTTTCTCAATATTTTTGTGACATCCTAACTTCAGAGACTCAAAGATATGTAAAGAAGCTTTTGCTGGATTACGTTTTCCTTATTATTATCACAGGAGAATGGTCACCAGCTTTTTGTGAGCAAAAATCTCTTTTCCTGTTCAAATATGAGCAAAGACCTACCTTTCAGAAATATTAATATTTAGATAAAGGCACTCCTGGCTTCTCTCTCATCACAGGTACAGCAGTCAGCAGAGAAAAAATAAACAAAATGTTATATACATAAAACTAACAGGAAACAATGTCAGTGATGTGTGCTGACACGGATAAACTACAGGGACAAATACAATGTGACAAATGTCATGTAGATGTTTCACTGTATATTCTCCACCGTGCACAATGGGAAACATGTCCTGTTGCATGTAGAGATTTGACAAAGGTGAAAATAAAGAAATACATTCAACATATACCTCAGTATCAACTTCTAACTTCAAAAAATATGATAGATAAAATAATCAGAGTCAAAGTAATAGTTATGCTAGTGACCAACGTGGACACAAGACACATTTCCTAAGAACAAATTTTACACCTGCTTAACTCTTTCATACGCATCTACAACTTCTACCTAAAACCTTATTCTACTTACTAACAACAAAACTAAGTCATAATCCCCAAACAGACCATTGAAATTGTGAGAAACAGCAAACAATGTCCTCGCTACCATAGTTTTCAGATAAAATGTCTCCACATAAATATAAAAAAGGCATTTATACACACATACACACACATAAGCTGCATTTACAATATTATGACCATTCAGAATGGTACTAATGCTACTAATGCACATATATAATGTTTAAACACACACACATACACACACTCTTCATTCCCCTCTCTCATCACCTCCGGAACTGAACCTAACTTTGTTCAGTGTGCGCGCTCTCCCCTGATGAGTGACAAATCTCTCTGCCAAAGAGGCAATCCATCAAACCTACATACACACACACACACAGAGCGAGAGAGAGAGGGAGAGAGAGAGAGAGAGAGAGTGAGGTCCAATGTGTGTTATGAAGATTGAATATCACAGTAGCTCCATATGATCCAAACTGATTCTCATCCTGTATTCTTGTACCAACCTGCAGCCGATACACAGATCACAGCAGGAATGCGTGTTAAAAATGATCCAGACCAGAGTTTGTGAAGTGCACACACACACACACACACACACACACACACACACACACACACACACATGCATTTGGGAGAGGTACAGTGCAAAGCCACTTGCACATGCTAACACATACATACCAGTTGGAGCAGAGCCCTGTGATTTGGTCCGCTCCGCAGGGTGTCTGTGGTCACAGTGAGGTTTCCCATGGCTCAACTTTAACGGGAAAACACCCTGAGGCCCAGTCGAACACTGAGCTTTACACACTGACTAGACACAGAAATTGTGCCAAAACCCAACAGCTAAATAACATGTTAGGAGAATTTTACATATGAATAGTTTTTTGTGTGTGGTTTTTCTTCATTTAAGTAAATTCAATCCATCGTGCATACTTATTTTAATTATACATAGTATATATTAAACATTGATTAGATATATAAATCACTTTCAGAGAGTTCATTTTGGGAACTGGCAGTGCGACAAAACAATGACTGACAGGAGCTACAGGCTACTCATTGTAATAGCAGCAAATACCTGTGTCAAGGTAGCCTGTAGTTTTAAAGGCTTTCTGGACATTATGATTTTTTTTTCAGCTTTATCAAAGCTTTGTGATTTACTTTGTATTACCATCTGTCATGTACACTATACTTGTGGGATATTTCACATTACATTGAGAATCATTTGTAACGTAGTACAAGTATATTTCTTGACATAAGTTCACTAATGTACACATGTGTACAAATCACATATCTATAGATTTATCACATTCTGAAGGAGGCTGACTCTGAGATGTGTCGACAGGATGATTCTCAGAGGATCCGTCTCCAGACTAAAAGCTTCAGTCAGAAGCTCCACTGAAAATAAAGGTCACACAGAGTCAGTCTCCTATTTAGTATCAGCACAGCAGCTCCAGGTTATACATAATAATGGCATTGTAGCTCATGTGGCTCAGTGGTCTGTCCTAAAGACCCAGGTATAACACATTTAAAAGCTGGTCTGTGCCTTTCTGAGTTCAGCTGGTATTTGCCTTAAAGCTATTACCAGCATTTATATAAACATGACATTACAGAAGGGCAGAAACCTCCCCGAGTGTTTATTTGTGTTCAAGAGGAGCAGGGTAGTCTCACAGCACTTTTCATAAGCCCAGCAGATTACTGAGGCTCAGAATTTACACAGAAACAGAAAAGTTATTCTCTGTTATCTTTCCATCACTGTCCTGCACAGAGGAATCAGAATGTTTTCCCTTTCTTTAGACATAAATGTCTGCTGTACCAAGTAGACACTACTGTACTGTGTACTGTACACTCTGGACACACACACTTTCACCCATAACCAAACCATCTGCAGCACTCATTGCTGCATTAAGCCTGCAGGTGTGTCAAACAGTGAATGGGGGTGATTTGCGGTGTATGTTTGAACATTTTGAACATTAATCACACTTTCTGAAACATGATTGTCCTTCCCTGGGTATGTAGGTCTGTCCTGAGGGGGACATTTATAAGACTCATGGAAACTGTTTTGTGGGATTTAGGTCCTGCATACTGCATCAATGATTAGTTTAGCTGATTTACACCCCAAGAGACAGAGTACTTATGTTGCACATACGAACCTGCGGCTGCTGCTCCATATTTCTTTTGTTTCCAGGGGTTATCTACCGGTCAACCTTTATTTAAATCTCCACGCTTCTATTTTAAACTTTTTCACTTTGTATTATTTTATTGCAATGAAAAGAATGGGAAGAGCGATGCAAACACTATGTGTTGGATATACCCAAATCAGGCAATGCTATTTCATAACACCTATTTTTTATGATATGATGAAGAATGATTGGTGGATCTAAATAGGATGTCTTAATGTTATTGGTTGGAAAAGTGAATGCAATTTTCTGATTTCATAGTGACATTATAATGATGTAATTCCTGTATGATTATAAATGAATTTTGTATCTATATAATCTAAATAATGTTATATTTGTTTGTATTGCATGTATTATAAAATGTTAATACTGCTGTGTAAGCTGTTTAGAAAAATCCTATTTAAAGGTGTCTATGGAACTTCCCTATTAATTTTGCTGCCGCTTACAGATGTGATCTTTGCATTATTACCAAAAAGAGTAGTTGATTTACTCCAATCAGGCCCAAAATTAACACGAGTTACCAGTTTAACACAACAGTAACACCAGTCACTGATTTTAGATGACATCAATAAAATGGGAATCTATTTTTGTCAGATGACGGGATTTTGGTGCACTATTAAGAGCTGGGCACGTGGGACTTTGCAGTGGGAAAGCGTTATTCGAGACTATTCAACGGAAATATTTATCACCATGTCAATTAATTTGTACCAGACATTGGGACCGTCGCGTTTGGCATTTTAGTGTCATTAAAGTGCACTTTACGGTTTTAACCCAAACCCCATTTTTTCCTCTAACACTTACCAAGTGGTTTCATCCCTGTAGAATTGAACCTAAAACACATGGAAAGGGTTTCACTGCACACAAATAGAAACTGTAAAGTTGTGTTTTTTGAATGCACATTGATGAGCAGGGTTAGACATGCTGACACCTGCACAATGACACTCTGGGTTTTAATATTAATAAAAGGGATAAGTGATAAACAACAGCTGAGGTAGATACCCTGATTTAAGTATGCTAAAATCATGAAGCGACAGTATAAAAGTCAGTGCCAAATTATTACAGTTAGCAAATTAAAACTTTTTTGGTGTCTTTGGTTTGTAGGATTTAGGAAAAAAGACCAAGTCCATGTTCGTAAAGTGTACTTCTGAGTGTGGTTCTGACTTCACCGTGTTCTAACTCAGGGGCACTGCAACATGGTCGGCAAAGCAGGCAATTGCTTGGGGCCCCCGAGCGGAGAGGGGGGCCAGGAGAATGGCTGATTATTTTTGTCCCCAAAAGTGACAATTATGTGAGAACCCCCTTAAATTTTATATACAGGCAATGACACCATAGCCAGAAACCCCCTAACAAGGCCCCATGGCACAACTCTCTGCCAAAAGCTTAAGAGGTTTGGTTGAAGACCAGAAAGTCTAAATGCAAGCTTTTAATGTGCATGGTGTGAATGGTGCTGGTTGCACTTAAACTTAGATGTAGGGCCCCCAAAGTCTCTTGAAACACTCCTGCCTTAACTCCAGGGGGTCTTGTTATATACTCCATTTCCTTGCACAATTTAGAAATAAGGAGTTAAGACAGGTGCCAATCATTTGTAATATATTTCTACACACAAACACCGCTCCTTCCCAGATGAGAAGTTTGCTTTTCTAAACTGCACCTTGTATTTTTAACCATTTTATAGTTTACAATGTCCACATCTTTCTGAAAATCCATAAAGACCAAGCCCAACAACATTTCTTTATTCATCTGATTCTACATAATCTGTAATACAAAAATCAAGAAATCACCCTGTTGGTAAAAGACCAAAAACCAGCACATTTTGCACCAGTATAACACAAAGTAAAATAGATTCCTAATCATACACAGCTGATAACCATAACTTTTAAAATGTTTCTATGTCCTGATCGTAAATTTTGTGTGTTTGACATGAGTTAATGTTGGTTTTGACCTCATCCTACGCTTCTCTGTCTGCCCAATTCTTGCAGGAATGAGGTGAATCTGAACAAACGTCTTTATCCTACAGATATTTATAAATCATACTGTTCTTCAAGCTGGTCTCCAGCCAAGGAGAAAAACATACTGTTGATTGTATTTTGAAGTCCCAGAGGGAGTTATTCAAAGCAGGGTTCCCAAGGCGCTGACCCTCTCTCAGACCTTTTCACCTCTTCTGATTTATCACCACATGATCCAATTTTCCACAGCAGTGGAGGGGAAGGGAGGGACGGTGAAACAAAACAGAAAAGGAGGGAGAATATGACAGAAAGAGGGAAACATATAAAGTGTAAAACAAGAAGAGGAGTGACCACAGGTTGGATAAAGGAAGCCTTGGGAGATGATTGGAAAAAGTTGAAAATATGGGAATGATTGGAGGGAAGAGGAAGAAGAGGAGGAAAAAGGAAGAGGAGAACAGATGAGAATAAAGGGAATCTACTGTATATCCAAAGTAATCATGTGTTTTCTCCTCGTGAAGAAGTTTGAACTTGTTGCTGTGGCAGTGTAGGTATAGAGGTGAAGAGGAAGGCAGAAGGAAACAACAGAAGGTAGAGGTGAGTGCAATGGTCTGAAAAGAGAAAAATGAGAGGCAGAGCAGATGAAAGCAGGAGGGAGGGATGAAAAGAAACAAGGACAGCGCTCGGGGAATAGACGCCGTTTCAGAGGTGATGAATGTTGTTTTGACACGTGTGTATCCACAGGCCCACAGGTCACAGTTTAACAGAAGGGACGCAGGTCAGTTTAAAGTCTGGGTCAAGTCAAATATGATTCCCCAAGTGACAGCTTTGGAATTTAAATATATGGATCAGTGACGCTGGTTTGACGGCATGTTGGGTCCGATTTAGCAAAATGAGCATAATGGTTGTAACGTAGAAAGTCATCCACCATATAAATGTAGATAGTGGGAAAGCAAGAAGGGAGTAAGTTAATGCAAAAATATATATTAAAAAATGTTGGATTGTACAACATGTAGGAAATAAAGCCAAGCAAATAACTCGATTTTTAGAGGCAAATAAATGGGAAAAAATATATGAATAGAAGTATGAGGGAAAGAAAGTGGGAGTACTACAAATGTGTCGATAATTTTTATTGTTGCACCTTTGACCAGTGCAAACGCAGACACACACACACACAACCTGGAACCAATTACTCCTTACCTGCAGGCTGCAGGCGACCCGCATCGCACACACTGTGTTTGGACACGCGTAATCAACACTGCACTTTATGTGAGAAAAAAAGGAGTCTCCACGATGCACAGCTCTGGCCAATCAAAGACTCAGGAGTTGTTAGATCTGATGGTAGTGACCTGCAGGAAACACGGACAAATACTCAAAGTACAAAGTGTTGATTGTCCACAAAAGACACACACACACACACACACACATACATACATACACACACACACGGACTGACTCATTCTTCTGTACTAGCTAATGTAAATAAGTTGATATCAGGGAAGATAAGAGAGATAAGTGAGACTGGGTCTGACATCATTCAAGGTCCACATCTAGATTTTGTGGGTTTTTCTTTGTCTCCAGCCCAAATTGTTTTGGTCTGCTCTTTGATATGTTCTGTGTCCTTGTCTCGTATTTCGACCAAGTGCTTACACAAATTAGCTGATTCTGCATCAGAATCACAATAAGCGCTGTCTCTTCTCTTTTGAAGAGTTACTCTTATGAACTGCACGCAAACTCGTTCGGTTTTGCTGTCGACGCGACTCAGGTTTAGCCCGTCTGTGTTTTGACTTGGCCTTGAAACGTCGTTGTCCCTGGAGGACGACTCAGGCGGAATGAGAAAAGCTCGTTTTGAAATGAGCAACGGGTTGTTACAGTTCAAGATCACACACATCATGTTCGACTGCGGAGGAGAGGGGGGGTGCAGCTCCAGCTTGGGAACGAGCCATCATATCGCCAGCAGCGTCAGGCAATTACACACTAGTTATAACTTGTCGAGAAGATAATCACATTATTTAACTAACTACTCAACAGTAGAAGTAATTACTTATATTACTTTCTGTTACTCCTCCCAGGTTTTTACAAGGCACTCAAAAGCTCACCACAGCCACTTCATATTTTCTGTATTTGACACATCTGGAAATAGAAACCATTGGTGAAGCACTGGTGGTCCCCCTCCTTATGCCATGAAGCCGAGATGTTGATGCCCCACTGATAGAGGCTCTGCCAGGCAATTCCCCAACTCTTCCGTTGAATGTAATTCAATTTCTTTCTTTCAGCTGCCACGATGAGACAGCCAGTGTTTTTCATCTTCTCAAAATACCTTGCTAACTACACTACACTCCAATTTGACATTTGTGCATGTACATATATATCTATAAGAACACTTCAAAATGAAATACACTCGGAATGCATTGCATGTTTGCTATATAAAAGTGGTTAAATAAATATTTACAAATAAATAAATATATATATATATATATATATATATATATATTTATATATATATTTGCCAGCCGGACGATACATGCAATTAAGACAACTTTGACCTTGAATATAATATCCCTCCTCTTTTGGTGATCACCTGGATTCTTATTAAGGTATTATAATCCCTTTTGTCATTTTAAGATACAGTATGTATGTCACGTAAACATTTAGTGCTGCAATTAAAGAATCACTAATCAAAAGACAAAAACTGTAGTCACTGCAAAAGGTTCTCGACCTTACATTAAACACACAACATTATAGGACAAGAGACTCCAGCCCTGGTGATGAGCTAATCCGTCCTGGATCAGTTTTCCACTGATCACACCAGGATTTAAACTCCGAACAAACTGCTCACAAGTCAACAAACAAGCTGGTTTAAGTTATTAAATATTCATAGGAGCAGCACAATAAGAGGTCTATAATGTCTACTGCTCTCCAGACTCTTATTGTAGAAAAAAACCCATCATTCATAAATAATAGAAACTGTGGTCAAAAGTCCTGCGTGTGACCAGGATTATTAATCCAGCACAGATCTGTTGTGTTGCTGACGTCTTCTGATTTCACAGGACGAAACAAGAGCAAAACTTTTTTGAAGATCAAAAGTATCAAATTATTCATAATCTAGACAACAGTTCAAGGTTATTGTGGTTTAAAATGTCCTCATAAAATAATCTATGACTCAGCCGCATCTGGTTTTATCTAAATTTTGCTCACAGCCATAGCTCACAACAACACAATGAAGGCTAAACCTGGTTCAAAGCTGATTGGAGCTCATACTGTGCAGTTGTCTTGTTTAGGAAATTCATGCTGCATTCTCCTGAGTGACAGAGACATAACTTTACAATGAGCTCTTCCCGGGGCTTCCTGTCCTCGGCGAGACTGTACGTTACGGCTCTCCCCCGAGACCATCACGTGGGTGTTTCTCAGTGCTGAGTCCTGTTTGAGAAATCTGGAAGAAATAAAGCCAGTCACAACAAACTCAGAACATACTCAGTTTATAAATATGACACTGCTGTGAGCATGTAGGAAATCATCAGGTCCTTTATCCTGAAATACAATCGTCCTGAGGGTCATCATTGTTTTCTGTTCCTCTCTGTACACATTGAGGATCTCATTAAGATACATTATACTTGAACTGTGGGTTCCTTCACCTGTTTCTGTTCAAGAGATCAAACCTAAGCTTTAATATATGAATTATTTTTGCAATGTCCCTTTCATATTAAATAAGCTTTGACTAAACTGCCTCTCTATGTTTGAGGTTGTATTTATTTGTGCAATGGTTTCATGTCAATTTAGAAAGTTAAAAAGTTAAAAACAATATAGTTACTTAAAATACGAGAGAAAGTAATGTATTTGAAAAATGTAAAAATGTTTTGCTAATAAGAGATGTACTTTGGATTTGGTGGCAATTACATAACAACACCACATTTCATGTGTTGTTCATTTCCCATTCAGGATGTGTGTGTGTGTGTGTGTGTGTGTGTGTGCGCGTGTGTGTAGGTTTGTGTGTGACGGTGTGTTTATGTCTGGATTAGTTGTGACAGACTAGGTAGTATATCCCTCAACACTCCTCAGCTTTCCTCTCCATCGTGACTGTCTGCACTATGTTTTTCAGCAAGTGTATATGTCTATGTGTGTGTGTGTATGTGTGTGTGTGTGTGTGTGTGTGTGTTTGTGTTTGTGTGTGTGTGTGTGCAAGAGAGAGAGAGAACAGACAGATCATAAATGAAGGGTCACTGATGTATGTTCTTAGCATGTGCTTCACATGAAAGAGGGAGCATTTACATGAAACACATGTTGGCTCTGTGATAATCTCTGTTACAAATCCACAAACAAAATTAGGGTGTCAACCCACTGCAGTTTAAGGTGACATATGCAAATTGACAAAACACCCTCACCAACTTGACAACACATAGTTTGCAGCACAAGTGCTAACAAACTAATGCAAGTCATCTGTGTTGTGCTGAGAAATGAGGAGGTGGTGTTGATGCTGTGATGGAGAGATTGATTGGTCAGGATAATATTTTCGTATCCTGATGTTAGCGACTTTGCTACTTACGACAGAAGCAGGTGTTATTTTCCCATCTTCCCATTGTAAACATGTGAGTGTCCATGTCCAAGTTTGTCTTCACATGAGGTCTGGTCAGTTGCACTGTTACTACATGGTTCACTTGAGGCAGTGGAACGTGATATTTTATGTTTTACCGACAAAAACCTGATATCACTTGTTTTAAGGGTGCATAATCAAGACAGTAAAATGACACTACTATAGGCAGGTTCACAGATGCCCCAGAACACACACATGATTAATTAAGAGAGTATGTTCGACATTTTTTAACCAGGCAGTGATATTCTTTCTGCCAATAAACTGGCAAAAGTAGTCATGGGTATGTCTTATATGCACATATGCCATGATTTTCAGACCAGATTGACAATATGTTTAGATCATTAAAAAAAAAGCTCTAGCTAAAGAACTAATAGACATGTGAATATTTGAATTGATTGAATATTTATTTATTTAAGCCTTGGAAGACACATTGAGGGATAAGACCCTCATTTACAATGGTGCAGAGGGTACAATAAAAAAGTTGATACATTAAAAGTTAATACATTAAATAAATAGGAATGAAATAAATATGCATATATATATATATATACAGTAATACAAGGTATAAAACAATATATGTATAGTTGAAAGAAGTATGCCTTCATCAATGTTTTTAATTTGCATGTGTTTTTGTAAGGTGCAGTGAGCTGAGCAACCAAAGACAAACAAGAAGCATAAGAGAAAAGCAAAGGCGAGAGAGATAGAGAGAGAGACAATTTGAGAGAGGAGGGAAGCAGATGAATTGTGAATCCATCACAGTTTAACTTTGTGGGATTGGCCCATTTAACCCCACCAGTGAAAGAAATCAAGTGGTACCCAGTCATACAACAGACAGACACAGGCCGGCTGTTGCCACCCATGAGATAAATGAGGGAATAGAGACCTCCAAGTCGAGAAGCTTTTAAGTTTGACTTGAACAAGAGTCTGTCAACTCTTTTCCAATCCTTTAAGTTCTTCCAGGGCTTCAACCCAAATTCAAAATCTCAAGTGCACCCACTAACACACACACAACTATCAGCCATATGCAGACCAATCCGTTTATATGTCACTGATGATTTATGAGCAGCTTCATGTGTGGTCCAGATACTCTAAGCTAAATGATTTAAGCTAATATATAGTCAGCATGGTATTTCAACATGAACATCTTATTTAGTTCATTCAAGTAGGTCGATGAAGTTGGAGTGTTCGGATATAGTTGGCTATTTGTAGATGGTCTGTGAGGAGCTCATATATCTGGAGGGTGCCTGGAGTGGAGCTGCTGCTCGCTTGGGTTAGAAAGTAGCCAGTCGAGGTGGTTCAGAATTTGATCAGGATGACCCCTGTACGGCTCCCTGTGGAGCAAAAAATGAGTTTCAGTGGCAAACCCAGAAGACGCTGGAGGCCGGGGAGCCTCAGAACTCTTCAGACAGAGCTGCACATAAATGGATTGTAGAGGGGTTGCTGCAAACTGGACCTGGACATATTTAATATAATACTTTTATTGTGACAATGAATTTAGCGTCTCATCTCTCATCGTCATCCGCTTATCCGGGGTCGGGTCGCGGGGGGAGCAGCTCAAGCAGGGGGCCCCAGACTTCCCTTTCCCGGGCCACATTGACCAGCTCTGACGGGGGGATCCCGAGGCGTTCCCAGGCCAGTGTTGAGATATAATCTCTCCACCTAGTCCTGGGTCTTCCCCGAGGTCTCCTCCCCACTGGACGTGCCTGAAACACCTCCCAAGGGAGGCGCCCAGTGGGCATCCTTACCAGATGCCCGAACCACCTCAGCTGACTCCTTTCTAAGTAAAGGAGCAGCGGCTCTAATCCGAGTCCCTCACGGATGACTGAGCTTCTCACCCTATCTCTAAGGGAGACGCCAGCCACCCTTTGGATGGATGATTGGATGTCCCTGAGGAGAGACCCCCTTACCCCATACTCCCGCAGCACCTCCCACAGTTTCTCCCGGGTGACCCGGTCATATGCCTTCTCCAGATCCACAAAACACAAGTGGACCGGATGGGCATACTCCCAGGCCCCCTCCAGGATCCTTGCGAGAGTGAAGAGCTGGTCCGTAGTTCCACGTCCGGGGCGAAAACCACATTGTTCCTCTTCAATCTGAGGTTCGACGATCGGCCGAACCCTCCTTTCCAGCACCTTGGAGTAGACTTTACCAGGGAGGCTGAGAAGTGTGATACCCCGATAATTGGTACACACTCTCTGGTCCCCCTTTTTGAACACGGGAACCACCACCCCGGTTTGCCACTCCTTTGGCACTGTACCCGACTCCCACGCGATGTTGAATAGGCGTGTCAACCATGACAGCCCCTCAACACCCAGAGCCTTTAGCATTTCTGGCTGGATCTCATCAATCCCTGGGGCTTTGCCACTGCGGAGATGTTTGACTACCTCAGTGACCTCCACCAGGGAAATTGACGACGAAACACCATCAACCTCGAGCTCTGCCTCCAACATAGAGGGCGTGTTATTCGGATTCAGGAGTTCCTCAAAGTGTTCCTTCCAACGTCCGACGACCTCCTCAGTTGAGGTCAACAGAGTCCCATCCTTACTGTACACAGCTTGGATGGTTCCCCGTTTCCCCCTCCTGAGGTGCCGGATAGTCTTCCAGAAACACTTTGGTGCCGACCGAAAGTCCTTCTCCATGACCTCTCCGAACTTCTCCCACACCCGCTGCTTAGCCTCCGACACGGCAGCAGCTGCAGCCCTTCGGGCCTGTCGGTACCCTGCAACCGAGTCAGGAGTCCTCCAGGATATCATATCCCGGAAGGCCTCCTTCTTCAATTGGACGGCTTCCCTGACCACCGGTGTCCACCACGGTGTCCGAGGGTTACCGCCCCTTGAGGAACCTAAGACCCTGAGGCCACAGCTAGCCGCCGCAGCTTCAGCAATGGAGGCTTTGAACACCGCCCACTCCGGCTCAATGTCCCCAACCTCCACAGGAATGCCAGAAAAACTCCGCCGGAGGTGTGAGTTGAAGATACCTAGGACGGGGGCCTCCTCCAGCCGTTCCCAGTTTACCCGCACTACTCGTTTGGGCTTACCAGGTCTATCCGGAAATTTCCCCCATTCCCTGATCCAACTCACAACCAGATGGTGGTCGGTTGACAGTTCTGCCCCTCTCTTTACCTGAGTGTCCAAAACATGCGGCCTCAGATCAGATGACACGATCACAAAATCGATCATTGATCTTCGGCCTAGGGTACTCTGGTACCAGGTACACTTATGAGCACCCTTATGTTCGTGGTGTTTGTTATGGATAATCCATGACTAGCACAGAAGTCCAATAACAAACGACCGCTCGGGTTCAGATCAGGGAGGCCGTTCCTCCCCACCACGCCTTTCCAGGTATCTCCATCGTTGCCCACGTGGGCGTTGAAGTCACCCAGCAGAACTACGGAGTCCCCTACTGGAGCCCCATGCAGGACTCCATTCAGGGTCTCCAAGAAGGCCGAGTACTCTGAGCTGCTGTTTGGTGCATACGCACCAACAACAGTCAGAGTTTTCCCCCCTACAACCCTTAGGCGCAGGGAGGCGACCCTCTCGTCTACCGGGGTAAACTCCAACACCGCGGCGCTCAGCCTGGGATTTATGAGTATCCCCACACCCGCCCGGCGCCTCACGCCCTTGGCAACTCCGGAGAAGAATAGAGTCCAACCCTTATCCAGGAGTACGGTACAAGAGCCGAGACTGTGCGTGGAGGTAAGCCCCACCAGATCTAACTGGTAGCGCTCCACCTCCCTCACAAGCTCCGGTTCCTTTCCCCACAGCGAGGTGACGTTCCACGTCCCCAGAGCCAGCTTCTGCCGCCCGGGTCTGGTCCGTCGAGACCCCTGACCTTCGCTGCCACCCATGTGGCTACGCACCCGACCCCAACGGGTCTTCCCACAGGTGGTGGGCCCATGAGATGAAGAGAGGGGGGGTGCCACGTAGTTTGTTCGGGCTGTGCCCGACCGGGCTCCGTGGCAAACCCGGCCACCAGGCGCTCGCCATCGAGCCCTCCGTCTGGGCCTAGCTCCAGACGGGGGCCCCGGGCTTCCTCCGGGCTGGGTCCCATCTCCTCTTGTATCGATATTCATTGAGGGTTTTTGAACCATTCTTAGTCTGGCCCCTCACCTGAGACCACTCTGCCATGAGAGACCCTACCAGGAGCACAAGGCTCCAGACAACACAGCCCTCAGGTTCACAGGGACACGCAAACCTCTCCACCACGATAAGGTGACGGTTCCAGGAGAGGTGAATTTAGCGTATAGGTGTGAATTTGAGAGTGAATGGTTGTTTGTCTCTACATGTCAGCCCTGTGACACGTTGGCGACCTGTCCAGGATGTACCCGCCTCCAACTCAATGTTAGCTGGGGTTGGCTCCAGTCCCCCTTTGCGACCCTTAAAGGAGGATAAGAAGCAAAGATAATGGATGGGTGGATGGAGGTTAATACCTTGTTAAATAATGGGAAAAGGATAAATAAAAAATGACACGTATTGATGTCCAACCACAGCAGCTTAACATTAAATCCAATTTACATAATATGGATGACCTGATGGATAAAAGTTTAAAAAGATTGTTGAAGCTGCGAGACATTTAACAAGAAGTCTGCCAATATTTTCCCTCTGCATCTCACAGTTAGTTTAAGTATTACATCTTTTTTTCCACGGAGTTCAACAGAGCATTGAAAACATGGTGGCAGTGACGACATCATTCTTCTTTGTTGAGCCTTTTTTTTTCCTCTTACCCTCAGTGTGGAAAAGGAAAAGACCCAAAGACAGTGACGAAGTATAAATATCGATGTGTGTGGACTTCTACAATAATGTATTAATGCTTTAGTGCAGAAAATATGTACATTTCTATACTTAACCATTCATATATTATATAATAACATATAAATGTTTCAGTTAAGAGTGGCTTAGTGCTCTTCCTCCCTCCCTCTCTCTTGTCCATTCCTATTTTACCCCATCAGGTCTCATCTAATCATTTAAGTACCAAAGGGGGTGACCTCATCACCCCAGTGCCATGGTAACGCCCTGCAGCCGTGCACCCTGGGTCCCGAGGATCCTGGGAAGGTGGAGGAATGTGGAATGTGATTGGTCTGTGAGAGTATATGTGGACGCACAGGGTGGGAGCTGAGCAACCTGAGGATGGATGGATTAAATGACAGCTTGGGTATGCACACACTCGGAAGCGCACACACACACACGCATGCAACACACACACACACGCACATGCACACGCAGGCACACGCTCACAACAGTGTTAATGCAAGACAAAGACACACAGGAAAACACACAATGTGCAACTTCTGATCGCCAAAGTATTAGATGACACAACACATGACCCTGCAGCTACACACACTCATATGAACACACAACCATGTGATACCTGCGGAACAGCAGCTATCAGAGCCTAATTCACTTTGTCTGTCCAGGCTGCAGGGCAGAGGTACGAGGTGATGGAAGTGAAAGGTGCTGAAAGCCTTTGTTTTCAGACATTCACACAATGTCAGGGTTTAAATATTTCAAATAGCTGAGTTGTACCTGCTTTGCTGCAGTTGGTAAATCACATGGCCATTACAGCTTCCTATTAAACGGTTGAAGTGCACTTCACATTGATGACCCTGCAGCTGAATGGGGTTTACGTTGGAAGTGAATCACTGTTCTGAATGAGCATTCAGGTTCATATTGAGTGAAACGTGAGAGTTTTAATATTTGGTTTCGGCTGAAAGAAGAGAGTGAAGTCACAAAGAGAAAGTCAGCTGCGGAGGAGAATAAATCACAGTTCTCCAGAAAGGTTTGTGTCTGTGTGCTGAGTGTATTCTTCACAATGAGGGGCATCTCCAACCAGAACAGCTGTCTCTCTTACAAATATACCAAACTTTTAATTGATCTCAATTCAGCATCTTATCTATCTACTAATTGCACGACAT
Source organism: Limanda limanda (assembly GCF_963576545.1). Taxonomy (NCBI): domain Eukaryota; kingdom Metazoa; phylum Chordata; class Actinopteri; order Pleuronectiformes; family Pleuronectidae; genus Limanda; species Limanda limanda. Next base: position 20,721,353 of record NC_083642.1, read on the forward strand.
TTTTGTGGAACGCACATCTTGTGAATTTTCATCTTATCTGCTTAACACTCTGCATGGTGGCCAAGGAAAGTGCATTGTCAAATGTGGTCCTGTTTGGACATTCACTACGTTCAAAATCAATAATCTTTGAAAGAACAGGCGACCAGCACTTTCTTGAGGCAGCAGCTGGGACTCATCAACATAAGAAACGTTAAGTCGAGCTTCACCAAACTTTAAATGAACAGGTGAACAGGTATTTGTTCAGCAGCAGTGGTGTTTCTTGGTATAATGATCTTAATTGCCTCTGACAAGAAAATGTAAGAAATCGTACACATCTGTATGTCTCTGAGGGATCAAATAAGCAAATCAAACACAATTAATCTCCAAGGTAGAGCGAGCTGTCCACTGACCAGAGGGTTGGCAGTTTGATCCCTGTTTCCCCCAATCCCCATGCTGAAGTGTCCTTGGGCAAGATACTGAAACCCAAATTGCCCCTGACTGTTTCAGCGATGTGTGATAGAGGAAGTGTTGCACATGTAGATGCATTGTATGGACGTGTGTTTGAAAAACTGTAAAGAGCATTTACCATTAGACATTAAAGTCTGTCAAAATGACCAAGACTTGCAAAGATTTTTTGATCAGGGCAGGAGGAATTCAAGTTTTGCAGCTCAAACGCAGTGACATTCACACAAAGTCCCTTGTCTCCATCCAGCAAACCCACACAGACGCTCATTCATTCAACTGGAGGCTGGCATAGGCAGCTCCCTAATCAAAACAAGTCTTCAGAGACAGAGGCAGAGAGAGCGAGAGGCGCTCCAAATGTGTTGTCAATTAGCTGCAGCAGATCAATGGTACAGAGTGAAAGAAGCAGGAACAGGAAAGGTCCTGAATGAATCAAACAGGTCTGTTGTTGTTATGAGCTCTGTGATGTGGGACCAGGACTAAATGTTCAGCTGTGAGTTTGTCAGCCTCTTCAAAGATTTGGTCAAGAATTAGGTTTATGAAAACAATGAGGCAGCTTGTGTAAAGAGGCCTTCACTGCACTGGCTGCCATATTGTCCCTGAACGTTTCCTTTCAGTTCTCGGTTTTCCCCTCCCTCCCTTTTTCTCTCTCTTCTTGGCCTAGCTTTCCTTCAGGCCTGCCCTCCATGGGTGCAATTCATTATCGCCTCACGCACATGCAGGCAGAATTGCACATACAAACAAACGCTGTGAAAGACACACATGAATACATGGAAAGTGACATTCAAACTAACTGAGTTTTTAAAAGCATGTGCATGCGCGTGTTTGTGTTTTTTGGAAGATGCATTTGTTTAAAACATAATCAATTGATAACTTGTACAGTGATTTCTGCTTTTGTAAATAGAGATTTGAAAATATGGATTGGACCTGTGTCTGTTTTAAGTGCATCCCTCTGCATAATTAGTTGATCGGCCCAGGATAAAATAAGAGATTCTTGTTTGGGATGAAATTTGTAATTATTTTTTTCAAGGTATTTGACAGTTTCTCTGTGCTGTGTTTTTGGGAAGGCAAAATTTGAATCATATCAAAATGAACTGTGCTGACTGTGGCATTGTGCACAGTGCTGGGGAGTAACGGAATAAATGTACAGGCGATTTAGAATACAAATTATGAGTAACTGTATTCCGTTACAGTTAAAATTTAAATAGAACGTATTCAGAATACAGTTACATTAATGGAATCAATGAATTACATGACGGTACTTCTCTGTTTCACAAGTTTATTCACTCTCTAAATAAATCAATGGAAATGCCGTAAATGCCGCTCGTAAATCCTACGGAGGCAGAGCCCCCAGGAAGCAGCTGGCCACCAAGGCTGCACGTAAGAGCCCCGGCCGCCGGCGTGAAGAAGCCTCACCGCTACCGGATCTGAGAGAGAGATCCGTCGCTACCAGAAATCTACGGAGCTGGTGATCTGTAAGCTGCCCTTCCAGCGTCTGGTGAGAGAAATCGCTCAGGATTTCAAGACCGACCTGCACTTCCAGAGCTCCGCTGTCATGGCTCTGCAGGAGGCCAGCGAGGCTTACCTTACACGGAAAGAGAGCTTAAACTGCAGCTGCTCCACTGATTATAACAACACCGCATTATAAAATGCAATTAAATGTGGAAGTTATCCAAGTATTCAGAATATGTTACTCAGATTAGTTAATGTAACGGAATACGTTACAGATTACATTTTTGGGCATGTATTCTGTAGTCTGTAACGGAATACGTTTTGAAAGTATCCTTCCCAACACTGATTGTGCACAATAGCTATGGTTGTGTTGCTTTTAATTTCTACATTAGTTAATGTTTCAGTGAATCTGAGTGCCCAAAAGATAAGATAGTCCTTTATTACTTCCGAGATGGAGAAATTTGCATTTGCATGCTGGGAGGCTAGTCGCTCCGGGTGAGGTCCCCACGTTGATGCATGTGAGTGAGAGCACAGGGATATGAAAGTTTGTCAATTATAAAAAATTTAAAAAAAACGTGTCTGCCTCCTATTAGAATGAGTTTTCTACCCATTCGTTTCTGAGGGCTCCTGAATACACTACGGTTGAAGGGGTGTTTGAACGGCTAGATGTCCACTACTCCTACATCCACCTTCATGGCCATGCACAAAACAAAGGGGTAGGGCCAAATGTTAGGGCTAATGGATGAATTGGGACAGGGCGTTATTCTAATCAGCTCCTCCACTTTATATACAATGTAATTTAATTTATTCATTAAATTTTTTATGCCACTTCATACTTCACTTCACCTCTGGGGGAATTTAGTAATTTTTTACTCTACCAACTTTAGTTAATATTTATTTTGCAGATTCATGTTAAAATATCAACTAACACATTATGTGAGGCAAGTTTATTATTATTTATATAGCACCACGGAAATTCAAAGTGCTTTCTATCAACATACAAGTCCCATAAAACATAGAACATTTATAAAATGGTGGAAACAAAACAGACAAATACAATAGATGTGTAGTAGTAGCTCTGATTTATTCCAGATCTGTGGAGCATAAAAACTGAAATCTGCTCCTGCATGTTTGTTTTTACAATTTGTAGCTGCTCACAAAATAACCACGCATAGACAATTCGTTTTCAATAGTTGCCCTATGACATATCACAAAAAAAATTTTAAACGCAATGATCCTTTTAAGTAAACATGAAATGTATCAATTTAAAACTTTGCATAAAAGCAGTTAAAAAAAAAAATGTCAGTGTCATCTAACTTCAATTCTACCTTTTGTCAAGGGTGTTCTTTTATCCTTAATAAATGATAACAGTCTGGTCTAATTAAAGTGTTTATTAAGAAACAATGAAAAGTTGAACAAACATAGCTATGGAAAATTATTACAGCCTAGGCTAAATCAGTTAGCACTAGGAAGTTAACAAAATGCCCCGGACAGAAGGGGTTTGATATAATTATAACAGTAGATTTAATGTGATTGGTTACAAAATATTGGAAGGGTGTCACCGCAAATCACTTTGGATCACCCTTATTGGTCCAGCCGCAGTCCCACGCCTCTTGTCACCGAATCCAGAAAGTGACATAGAAGCAGCTCTCCGTCATGCTCCTACGCTACTCTGCCGGTTGCTAGACAACTCTCCCTACCCTGATAGTTTGATGTTGTGTTCCATAACCTAGCCTTGAGTAGAAAATATCATGCTCCTGCCATCTTGGCTGCACCAAATGAAACATAACAAACTCTCTCTAGACTCTCCCATCAAGACAGCTGTGACACTGACCATCGTTGTGATGCAAAAACATTTCTAATTTGTAGATTAAAAATTAGGAAGGAAAAGGTTATTATTAAATCATTTGTACAAAGCATAATATCTAGATAAAACTACTTTTGTCTTCATTGTTAAGAATTCAGTCAGACACAGAGAGAAACTAAAATTTTAAATCCTAACACTTTGCACAGTTAATATTGACTTTCAGTATGAACAACTGAACAAAAACAGCGTGACATATTATTGTTTAAGAACTGAAATGATGCACTTGTGCTTATACAACCCTAAATGCTCAGTAGGGCATCAGCTCTTCCCACCCCCAAGTCCTTCAGTCGATCTCACACAAAGTCACAGAGCCCTTCCTGAACCAGAAGCTTGGGAAGAGCGGTTGGTTGAACTTGGCAGAGAAGGTGTGTATAAGGCTCAACTCTTCTGATGTCACACTGTAATAACTCACACTACCACCCTCCCAATCCAGAAGCACTGCTATTTTACGGCAAGGGGACAAATTTATAGGTGTGGATTCTTTCCCATGTAAGGCAGTGTATCCAGCCTTTGAGCAGCGAAGACTCCAGGACATCTTGTTGCATCCTAGGCCACCACTGCTGTCCCATTTTGTAGAAACTTCTCCATATGCCACTGAGATGGCAACATCCCCGCTCCACTCCACCTCCCAGTAGCAAAGGCCTTTCAAGCCCTCCTCACCAGACACCTGAGACCTCTTAAACCTCTGATCATTTACAAGTCGTGAAACATTCTCCTTCACTGTCTTTACAGTTCCTACTTTCCTGTTTGATTCAGAAAAAACAAGTCGCTTGCTGGCTGTATTTTCATCAAACTTCAAATCTACAGCATCTGAAAGAGAAACAAATAACAAATGCAATAATTCAGTTTGAGTGTTGATTGTGTGGTTAAAAGACTTCTTTACATTTTGAATTGGATTTGAAAAGCAACATTTTGAAATCAGTCAAAATAAACACACCCATTATTACAACCTGTACTACCGATAAGGTTTAGTGAGAAATGAATCTCATTGTCATTTTAAAATGATTATGCATCTGTTCTGTGATTCATACTTCACTGAATTAAGTCAAAAAAAATATTGCTGCAGTTCCAGAAAAACACTTACATTTCTTCATTCCCGGCTTCAACCGATGTGCTCCACCATGGTCCAAACTGTACAAAATCAAGATATAGTTTTCCATATCAGGGTCGCCTTATAAATTCATATGAAACAACAGCAAAACTCACAACAACAATCATAATCTTTAACTGTAGGATAATAGGCTGCTGAGCTATTAAACATATGTGAAGTGCTTGCATGGGCCGGTTTTGTATTGGACTGAACATGACAGTTTGGTAATGCAGCTGAATGAATGTGCTAAGCTGAGGTCAGTCTGAATCAGCCTTGGTTCAATTACTGTTATAAGTATTATAATAATAATACTGTTATTATTTTAACAGAGTGGCAACCACTTAGCTTTGCTTAATCAATAAGCCCATATATATGAATCTTGGAACTGAACTGAATGAAATGACTGAATCGGGTATTTCATGATTTTCATCTTCATTAGGAGCTTTTGTGTATATGTATTTTCAGTATAACCTGTTGTAAGAGATCCAGCTGCAACATTAAAAATGGACACATTTAAACACATCCTGTCATCTTCACGTACCACAATGTCTGCAGTTTCCTTTTTGGGTCCTCTGCTACGGCAGTGAGCCTCTTCGACCCACTGTCTCCTGGATGATTGTAACTGAGATCCAGCTCTTTCAGGGGGGAAGCTGGGTTGGAATCCAGAGCTGAGGCGAGGGCAAAGCAGCCTTCCTCTGTCACCTGACAACCCGACAGCCTGCCAACCACACACAGACACACGTTTTGAAAAACAAATTTCAGTAAATTCTTTTACTGCTCTAATCCTGACTAAGGGCTCAAGCATTTATCCTGATTATGAAAACTCAATGCATTAACAAATAAATCATGAACTGCTTTTTTTGACTGTTACAAACTGATAATATTTAGTCTTCTCTGTCCATGTCAGAGACATTAATTTGCAACTTTGTATCAGATATTAAGATACTGGGGAAAGGATACTAAATGTGTTATAAATCAAGGGTAGGGTCCAAAGAAACAGCACTAGCAAGAGCCTTGAGCCTTTGTATTAAAAAAAATGTTTACCCAGTCAGCATGCCTCTTAATATGTGTTTATACTGTTCCCTAAAAAGTCTCAAATCAAATGATTAAACTTATTTGTGCAATGGATGCCACATTATCGTATAAACCGGAGCAACACATTTAATTTGTCACAAAGATTGTTAATAGAAATGCTCAATAAGAAAATACAGAAAGCTACTGGAATAAAGGTTAGCTCAGTGGTGAGCACAGGACCTCATTGATGCAACTTTCAAGGTTTCAAACATTTGCTGCACAGCTTAATACACTTTTTTGCACTTTAGAATAGCTACACTTAAATCTAAGCATTGTAATCCCCTCCAACATGTACATGATATTGTGTAGGTTGTTTTGCTCATTATAAAATGTATTGAACATGTTTACTTACTTGAGACTCTCTAGTTTACAGTGTAAACTCTTTAGGCCATTAGCAAGTAGCTTCACTCCTGAATCCAGCAGGTCATTATGACTCAGGTCCAGCTCTATGAGATTAGAGGATGTGGAAGTGAGGACTGAGGATGTTAGACCTTTACAGGACTCCTCAGAGAGTGTGCACCAACTCAGCCTGTAAAAAGAGAAATGTCCTGAGGATGATTACTTGGTTTATTAGGTAGGTGCCAGTGCTGGAAATATGCTGGTTAGTTACATGTAGCTGAGACTGTTGTTAGCAAAACAGTGTTATCTTGTTTCATGGGACAGGGCTGAGAGTGAAAGAGCAAGGAAAGAAATCACTGGATTAACTCATTTTAAAAGGTTATCCAAAAGAGTGTGAAATTAATCAGGGGGACAAGATTAATTTACAGAGGAAACCACTTATAGTGATCACGGACATAGTAATGAATCGTTTATACGGATCAAAAAGCTTGGGACAGAGTCGTTCCTATAGAATTTCAATTAATAATTAACAATTTGGTTATTGCTCAAGTAATTAAGTAATTTTTTTTACAGTTTTGTAGAAGTTCTGTAAGTAATTTACTGCTCCTCTCTGTGTTTCTATCACTCACCCTGCCAATGCCAAGAAGATTTTTCTCATTAAGAATAGTATTGGTCATTATGTGGTGATCAGTGTTGATAATGTGGCGTCAATTCAAACTTTAAACTGTAGTAATCAGAGACATCAGCTGAGCTGGTGTCAGTGTGTATGTCTGAGAGAGAGAAGCAAGCAGCCAATTAAGTGAGTGTGTGTGTGAGATGTCCGTAATGTTACCTTACCCTAAAGTTCATACAGAAGCTACACAATTCGCTTATAGTGTTAATTTTGGCTCAGGACAAACACTCTAAGCAATTGCCACTATATTGAAAACGTGTCCTGGCATATAGTTTGTTAATGATAATCTGTTTGAAAAACTAGTGGAACTAAATAAAATAACTGAGCAGTGAATAGCATTTAGTCCACCTAGCCAACTGGGTCAGCCAACTTTAGTTAAAAATGTAAACATATGGTCTGTCTAAGCAGCTAACTGCCACAATGCTTTCGAAAATATATATTGTTTTTGCATAAGGCTACATCGTAATACCATAATACTATTAATAATACTCATTTTAAAATACTTACAAGGTGGTTTTGGAGACTTTGACCACTGGTAACAATCCCAGAAAAACTTTTTCTGATTTCAAGAACTTTTTCAGATCAAACACATCAAGGTTTCCATCGGACATAGGCAGCATAAAAGTCAGAGCTGACCACTGGGAGGTGGAGAAATTTTCAAATGCCTTCGTCTCTGACAGCATCTTCTTTTTCACTTCGTTAACAAGAGACTGATCATTGAGCTCATTCAAACAGTGGAAAAGATTGAGGTTTTTATTCGAATCCTGGATCTCTTCACTAATTTTTTCTTTGATGTAGTTAATTATTTTCTTGTTGGTCTCTTTGCTATGTTCTGTCTTTTTCAGAAGGTCTTTCAGTAAATTTTGATTTGTTTCCAGAGAGAGACCAAGCAGGAAGCGAAGAAACAGATCCCAGTCTCCATTCTCATTATCTAGAACCTTGTCCACAGCTCTCTTGTAGAAGTCAGATGCAGACAAGTCTGCAACCACTGAGGTGGGTTTTGAGAGTAGATTTTGTCCTTTGTTATTGAACTCATGAAACACAAAAAAAGCACCCAGAAACTCTTGAATGCTCAAATGGACAAAACAGAAAAAATTCTTCAGGTACTGCCCACACCCTTCTTGTGTAACCCGAGTAAATAATCCAGAGAACACTGCAGTTTTTTCTATGTCAATACCACACTCTATCAGGTTTTCTTCAGTGAAGAGATGGTTTCCTTTCTCTAGCTCCTCAAAGGCCAGTTTACCCAAAGATAGGATTGTGTCTTTGTTCCTTGTATTCCAGCATGAATCTGTTTCAGAACTCTCACTTGTCTCCTCATAACCATATTTAAAATTAGCCTGTCTGCATTGCAGCAAAAGAAAGCAAAGATACATGTCAGTCAGCGTCTTAAGCATGCCCTCTTCTTGGTTTCGAATCACAAAGTCCTCCAGAACTTTTGAAGTGATCCAACAGAAGGCTGGGATGTGACACATGATATAAAGGCTTCTTGAGTTCTTGACATGGGACAAGATCTTAATAAGCAGATCCTTATCACTGAATCTCTTCCTGAAGTATTCCTCCTTCTGGTCATCATTGAATCCTCGCACCTCAGTAACCCGGTCAACTTTATCAGCAGGGATCTTACTGGATGCTGCAGGTCGGGAGGTGATCCAAATTTGAGCTTTAGAAAGCAAGTTCCCTTTGATAAGGTTTGCAAGCAGAACATTCACGGAGGCTTTCTTTTTCACATCAGTCAAATCCATATTTTGACTGAAGTCTAGGTCAAGGCGACATTCATCGAAGCCATCCAGGACAATCAGAATTCTGTACTTGTCATAGTTGCTTATTTCTGATTCCTTCATAGCAGGGAAAAACTGATGAAGAAGTTCTTCGAAACTTAGCTCTCTGTCTTTTTGAAAATTCAACTCTCGGAAATGAAGAGGAAATATATATTGTATGTGTGTATTGGCTTTACCCTCAGCCCAGTCCAGCATGTACTTCTTTAATGCAAAAGATTTTCCAATGCCTGCCTCTCCGATGGTTAGCACAGTTCTAATTGGTATATTTTCACATCCAGGTTTGAAGATGTCATGATATCTAATGGGCTTTTCTTCTGTTACTGTTTTGAATTTTCCCTCCTGAACCTGTCTGACCTCATGCTGAGCATTGACATCTCCCCTCTGTCCCTCTATGATGAAGACATTTGTGAAGACATAATTCAGAAGAGCAGAGGTTTTCTGCGTATCAATCCCCTCAGACACCCAGGTGAATTGCTCCCTCAGCTGAGATTTGAGTTTCCATTGAAATGTGACATATTCTTTGGTCTCCTTGAATAAATGATTAAGAAGTCCCACCAAGCTGATTTTTTCCTCTTTCATCCGATTAAGTTTTAAGAAGTCGAGAGGAAATATAAGTTCTTCATCATCCTTTGCTTTGACAAAACGGGTCCAAAAGAAAGTGGAAAATAATTTCATATAATTATTTCCTGCCCATTTTTGAATGAACTTCTTTACGTGGAAGGTTTTTCCAACATCAGGTTCTCCAATAGTAAGCAGAGTTCTTATTGTCTGTCCTTCTTCACATTTGAAGATTTCAGATGTCTCATTCACTTTTTTGAATGATTTTTGCTTTCCATTTTTCTCTTCATCATTGGCGTCACCAACACATTCTTCTCTAATAATGTGTTCAGTGTATTTCTGGTTGCGATGAGTTTTGTCTTCATTTTGAGAGTATTCTCCACGAAATCTTTTCTTCAGGCTTGATACCAGCTGCTGTCGGCGCTTCAAGGTCTCTGGATGAACAAAAAAATGTTCTGCATATTTTATCAACTCTTGTGCTATTTTTTAAGGTTCAGCGTATACAATTTAGGTGAAAGGGATCTATTGTGAAAATTTATAATAATATTAAAATAATCATACTGATATTTTCAAAGTGTGTAATCATCTCAACTGTACCAATTGTTGTTTACTTTATCCTGGAATTGGCCCTTTATATTAAAATACTTTATATTTCCATCAGGAGCAGGTCCTGTCTACAGAGGCCCCAGTTTTTTCTTTCCAAAATGGACAAACAACCTTCTGAGTTTTTATGACGACTGAAGGCTACTACAGGTTCTCTTTCATGTTTGGAAGGGGAGGTTAGTTGAGGGGTATTCAGCTGCAACATGACACTTCAACTTCAGATGTCACTAAATTCTACACACTGATCCTTTAAACTAAAATAACAATAATTTGTCAAACTTAAATAACACCACCTACAGAGGAAATTGTGAGCTATGGAAATCTCAAATTTTCTTACCTCGACATTCTGTCACTTTCTGAATATATTGAGAAGGAATCTTGTCAACTCCTGAAGGTTGAGAGATGATCCACAGTCGAGCAGAGGGAAGCAACGTCCCCTTGATGAGGTTTTTGAGCAGCACATCCACTGAGGCTTGCTCTGTTATGTCAGCCAGGTCCTTGTCTTTTTCAAAGTCAAGATCAAGTTTACATTCTTCCAGGCCATCAAGGATAAAAGCTATTTTATACTTGTCATAGGTGGGAACTTGTCGTGGTTTGAAATCACTGAAGAAATTATTAAGCAGATCTTCCATGCTTAGAGTTTTGTGTCTTATTGAATTTAGCTGATTGAAATTAAAAGACACAATCAAGTCTATGTCTTTGTTGGAGTTTCCTTTTGCCCAATCAACCATGAACATCCCGTTTTGAAATGTTTTGCCGATACCAGGAACACCCCTCATTAGAACTGTTCGTGTTATGTTTTTCTTAGAAGGTTCAAATATTTCATTGTAACTTTTTAGAAGTTGTGGTTCGTCTTTCTTGCTTTTGACAGCTTTTATCACAAAGAGTTCTGTGTCAATCTCTTTTTCATTCTGATCTTTATAATCTTTGAGAATTCTCTTCTTCAGGTGATCTCCGAGTTCCTCCTTGGCATCTTTCTCTAGGGTAAAACAAAAACAGAAAAGAAATATAATGACCTCTCTAATGTGATATGGCAGTCATTTATATTTTAAATAATTAAGGTTCTCACGATACCAAAATAATTTTGATAGCAGGTCATATATTTCGATACACATATTTTTTCAAAACTTTTCGTAAAAAAGGAAAGTGGCTCTATCTGAGCCAGTGGCAGCAAACTAATATAGTTGACAAATTATGGTGATAAATAAGTCATAGCAGACGGTTTAATTCGTTTTTGATGCTTCCAGTAGTGTGCAGACTAATCCTGGATCATCACCATGAAATGTCAGACTTACAATATCATTTATGCCCGTTATTTCCATTCTCAAAAATTGCAAGTGTTTTCTAGTTTTTTTGTATTCATGCATGAAGGTGAGTTTTCGACAATGGATAAGTGACCTTCATTTTACAGCATAATTCAGATCAAGGTCAAAACTTGTTAACTCCAATAACATAACGTCTTATTATAGATGTGCAGCTGCTGCAGTGAGAGAGAAAAAAAAACACATAAATACAGGTAAAGCATAATACCTCGTATTTCTGTCATCTTGTCATATGACTTATCAGGCAGGGAGCAAGATCGGGAGGTTATCCAGAGCTGGGCCGAAGGAAGCAGGTTTCCTCTGATGAGGTTTGTCAATAGCACATTCACTGAGGCTGGCTGTCGGACATCTGTCAAAATGTCACTGTGGTCGAAGTCAAGAGGTTGTAGATAACGGTCCAGTCCATCCAAGACAAATACAACTTTGACATTTTCATAGTTAGATATGACAGATTCTTTGGTCTCCTTCAATAAATGATTAAGAAGTCCCACCAAGCTGATTTCTTCCTCTTTTATCCCATTGAGTTTTGAGAAGTCCAGTGGAAATATAAGTTCTTCATCATCATTGTCGAAGTCGAATGGGTCATCCTGAGATCGGTTGTCTATCTCTTTCTGTGTCTGGAGTTTGCTTCAACACAGACAAAACATGTCATTATTTCATAGTTCAGTTCTCAGTTTGTGTTAGTAAGAAACTATAATTTTACTGTGACAGAAATAGTGACTATTGCTCATGACATGAAATGACTGGAAATGAATAGTCTATTTTCTCTTTAACTCAAGATCTAACTATATCAAAGACCTTGCATTACCAACATTATCTCACCTTTGTTGTTTGTCACTAAAGTTGATAACTTTGTCCATTGAGCTGTCACTTTTTACAGAAACATGGCTGGGTTCAGGAGAGACTGATCCTTCTTTGTCAGGAAACCTTTCACACAAATGGTAGAAATGATTTTACAATGTCAAACATTAACAGCCAAATTATTTAGAGCTCCAATATGTCAATTAAACTCAAGGTATATGGTAAATGGTAAATGGATTTGTATTTATATAGCGCTTTTCTAGTCTGATGATGACCACTCAAAGCGCTTTACAGTACAGTTTCTCATTCACCCATTCACACACACATTCACACACACATTCATACAGTGCATCTACTTGCAGCACTTTGTTATTCTATGGGGGGCAATTCAGGGTTCAGCATCTTGCCCATGGACACTTCGGCATGCAGACGGTTCAGACTGGGGATCGAACCGCCATCAGGTTGGAGGACGACCACTCTACCCCTCAGCCACAGCCGCCCACCAGTGTGCACCAGTGTACGTCATTCTGCCCAGTCAAGCTCAAACATCAAAGAGAAGTAGCAATTAAAAAAACACATTTCTGAATGAAGGATGACTTTAACACAGTGGTTTTCATGCCCCACTTTGGAGCTATATTTTTCATGCCAAACCTGCTCCCCTGCCCAAACAAAATGACAAAGTGGGCCAAGTTTAACATGTGTATTTACATTAAATTCACATAACTTTCAGGAATTTCTGATGTGCAAATAAAAAACCTTTTTCAAACAACTTTTTGTGACATTTGGCACTTTTTTCAAAGATTAGTGCAATAACATTGCTTGAATTCAACTAAATTTAGGTACTTTTTGTGACATGTATCACTACATTCCTCCATCAGTCTGTACTTTTTCAAAAATAGAGAAATTAATTAAATTATGATCACTTTGTTACAACGATAATAAAGCTCAACCAAAAAGAACACATGCATGTGATTGGGTTGTAATGTTTCTAAGTGTCTTCTTAATATGTTGGGTCTCATACTGTCAGCTGCCAGAGTTTTCAGACCTAAAATCCATACAAGTCTCTCCTCATGTCCTCCTTCATTCACTGTGAACCCAAGAGCAAGACCGGCTTCATCGTACTTTCGTTTCAACTTGGTTTCTGAACAGTGTCTTGTTTGTCACTGACCGGCTGCTTCACGTGAACGAGCGCTGATCTCACTATGTGAATGAGTGGGGGCAGAGCCCCGGGGCCTGTGTATGCTGTCTAGGGGGGCGTGCGCGCACACACACAGCCGCTGCAGAGCCGCTGCAGAGCCGCTGCAGAGCCGCTGCAGAGCCGCGGGTTGCCGACCCCTGGCTACGGCGAAAGAGCGTTTTGTTTACATACTGTTCCACCGTTAAAGAGATGCGGACGTCGAAACATTAGTTCCGCCTCACATTTGTCACAGGATCTTTTACAAATACGATGAATAGTTTTATTTGTTGTGACATTGGAGATAAAACCTAACACAACAAAACCAATGAAAAGCATCCATGAGGGGATTTATACTCTTGTATATAGGCTACAATATACACACTATATACTCTATATTTGTCAGAGCAGAGTTAGAAGAGTTTGTTAAATCTGAAATGTCATGTTTGTTCGAACTAACCATACGATCAAATGTAAGAAAAATTTAGGAAAATAATACATTTTTCTTGCATGAAGTTCATTGTTTTTCCTACCTTGGCTCAGACTACATCCACACTACTATGTTTTTGTCATAAGGCTTGAATGTGTTATACCTGCCTTCTATACAAAACAGAATGTCAAGCACCTAAAACAAAAAACTTTGGAAACACAGCTTGTGGTTTTAAAAAGGACAGCCAGAAAAGGAGATGTAAGGAAACAATGAAACCGTCACTCAAAGTCATGGGGTCTTATCCAATCTAACTGTACCACAGCCCTGGCATTACCAACATGATCTCACCTTTGTTGTTTGTCACTGAAGTTGGTAACTTTGTCCATGGAGCTGTCACTTCTCACAGAAACATGGCTGGGTTCAGGAGAGACTGATCCTTCTATGGCAGGAAACCTAATACAAATTGTATAGGTGATTTTGCAATGTCTGACATTAACAGCCATCTCCCAAATTATTTAGAGCTCCAATATGTCAATTACAGTCAATGTATATGCACCAGTTTATGTCATTCTGCAGAGTCAAGCTCAAAAATCCAAGTGAAGTACCAATTAACAAAACACCTTTCTGAGTGAAGGATGACTTTAAAAGAATGAAATAATTACTCTCTACTACACTCAGACCTCCTAAAGGTGGGAGGTGTAATTCAATGTCGTAAATACAGGTTAGGGTTTGAGCCTCTCTATTCCCAGAAATACACATGGGCATTTGTTTACAAGCTGAGGGAAAAGGAACAAGCAGCCTGAGAAGACAAAGAACCACGTCAAACAAAAATGCTATGTAATGTTAAAGGATTTTTTACAAAATATGATGAATAGTTTTATTTGTTGTGACATTGGAGATAAATTCTAACATAACAAAACAATGAAAAGCATCAGAGGGATGATTCTTACTCTGGGCAAGCTGTATATAGGCTACAATATACACACTATATACTCTATATTTGTCAGAGCAGAGTTAGAAGAGTTTGTTAAATCTGAATTGTCATGTTTGTTCGAACTAACCATACGATCACATGTAAGAAAAATTTGGGAAAATAATGCATTTTTCTTGCATGAAGTCCATTATTTTTCCTACCTCGGCACAGGCTACATCCACACTACTATGATTTAGTCATAAGGCTTGACTGTGTTAAACCTGCCTTCTATATAAAACAGAATTTCAAGCACCTTAAACAGAAAACTTTGGAAACGCATCTTATGGTTTGAAAAAGGACAGCCAGAAAAGGACATGTAAGGAAACAATGAAGCAGTCACCGAAAGTCTTGGAGTCTTAGCCAATCTAACTGTACCACAGCCCTGGCATTACCAACATGATCTCACCATTGTTGTTTGTCACTGAAGTTGATAGGTTCGCCCATGGAGCTGTCACTTCTCACAGAAACATGGCTGGGTTCAGGAGAGACTGATCTTTTCTCATCAGGACGCCTTTCACACAAATGGTAGAAAGGGTTTTACAAGGTTAAATTTAACAGCCAAATCATTTAGAACTCCAATACAGTCAATGTATATGCACCAGTGTACGTCATTCTGCACAGTGACTTTAACATAATGAAAGAATTGGTCTCTACTACACTCAGGCCTGAGCTTCTTTCCAAGATGCCAGCAGAAACTGCTGGATAATTTATGTTTCAATTTTAAGCATGTTTCCACTGTTAAATGATAAAACATGCTAAAAAGTGAATGGTTTGTATCTGGCTGTCGGTAGCAACGCCATTTCACACAGGCAGCTCAAAAAGATTTGTCTAGATATCAATTTATTACAGTTATTATAAGTTATTATTGCTACGACTAAGGTAAAAGCACTACATTGTGTTGCTTTAATATTTTACTGTGTCCCATTTTAATTAATTGTACTTACTTCTCAGGTGATTGGAACATGGCCCGTCCCTTTGTAGCTGCTGGTTTGAGCCAGCAACTTGTAGAAGTACAACTCCTTCCGTTCCTATGGTTTTTATATCAAGAGAATCTGATTAAAAACTATGAGCATCATGAATTCAAAGGTTAATAATTAATAAAATCAAATGCATAAAGTATGTACCTTGAACTTGTTGTTCACCTTAATTAGGGCTGGGTTATTTAGCCTAGAACAGTGATTTCCAAACATTTTACAGTCCCGTACACCATCTGATCATTCTCCACCTACGTACTCCCTCCTTTTTTTTTCTCTGCCGGCCGCCGCTGATGCTAATGCTTAGCTGGCAATGAAAGAACTGCATGCTGCCATTAGCAAACGACACACTTCACACCCAGAGGCAGCCTTTATTGTTGCAAGTGACTTCAACCACTCCAGCCTGAAGACTGTACTCCCCAAATTCCACCAACATGTCTCCTGCGCCACGAGAGGAGTCAAGACTTTGGACCATGTTTACACCAGCATGGCTGGTGCATACAAAGCCGTCCCCCTCCCCCACCTAGGACAGTCTGACCACCTCTGTTTGTTCTTACTCCCCAAGTACACACCACTCATCAGGGAGCAGACACTACACTACAGCTCCGGTTCGAACACACGGACTGGAGGGTGTTTGCCATTCAGGCCACACTGGACTCCGTTGGGATTTTAATTTGAGCTTGTCTGTGTGCCGGAGTCTGTGAAGATGTTTATGAAACTGCATACTAAACAATAAAAGAAAGGAGGGTGGGGGCAGGAGCAGTTTGGGTCAGATATTACGCCTTCACATAAATTACCTTTAATAACCGTTGGTGCTTGGTGTTAATCATGAATCTTTTTCTTGTTCTCATTTTTAACTTTTTTATATTAAAGCCCTTAGCTTCCTTCAACATCACACAGAGTTCAAGCAGCTGATACGTTCTGGAGGACAGACAGAGTGACATTGTTTTGGTTTAATTGTTTCAAATGTTACACAAACAGAACATTCAGCCGATAGGGCAGGAACACAATATTCTTTACTCCAATGGACGACACCACTGGCCCACATGGCGGCAGCTGTGTCAAGGCTGTCATGAAGGGAACATTTAGCCCAGCAACTACCAGAGGAGGAGCGAGCTTGGGAGTGGCTCCTGTTCACTTCCTTATTCCAATGCAAAGAGGGTGGAGTACACAGATATGAACACTAGATATCTCGGCCGCGTTGCCGGCCAACGGAGACGAACGTCACCACATGGCGGCCATCTTGTTGCGGGCAGCACTCTCACCCATAACATTGTGTTGGTAGAGGTAAATAACCATAACTTGCTCAATTTTCAACCGATTTTGAAACGGTCTGGTTTGTTATAAACGTCAGATATGTAGATATGACACTGTGTACTATAAAAAATTAATAATGTATGCAGTGTTATAACTACATCTCTGACGTTTATAACAAACCAGACCGTTTCAAGGCCGATTTATAGTCGTTTTTTACGCACGCACGCACGCAGCTTCTACGGACTCGTTTTGGTTTATAGTTCCCCCAGAGTTGCGCGTGTTGCAACGCAATTCACCGCCAGACCACTAGGCGGAGTAATGTTTGTTGTTGAAGTCGGCTCTTCTTCGTGTGTGGCACACGTTTATTGACATCGCCACAGCGGCTCCTCAGAGCCTTTTTCTGGCGGACAAATCCGCCGGTTAGTGTCGGGTTATACTAGTGGACATGGTTTAGGATCTTTTCTGCCAAGTGCTCTTCTATTTGGTCCATATTCGTTCTTCTAAATCTTCCGTGGCTTCCGCAGTTTCCGGGTTTGAAACCGGAACCTTGCGGGCCGCGTGAGGCTGGCGTCGCTTTGTCGTATAGTCAGAAAAATTGACGGACGCACTTAAGCCGCAACACGCCCCCCGCAAGTACGCGAGGGGCGTGTCGCGTCGCTCGCGTGCGTGCGTCCGTCCGTAAAAAGCCGAGTATAAATCGGCCTTAAGCCACACACAATAGTAACTGTCAAAACACTCTTCCTAGAATAACAAAATTTAGGCAATGTGTTCACATGAAATTACAGTCACCTCTCACAACAGGGACATGCATACAGGTATAAAAGAAAATACCTGCTTGTCCCACGTAGCTGAATGGAACTGCTCACGGTCCCAGTAGATAGCAGCGCTCGTCAGTGGCGTGGCTCCCTCTTAGGCTGCCTCTAAGGAACCACGAGTGTCCGGGTTAATTGGGCGCTATTTGAGCAGCACGTTCTCTTGCACAAATCACGTCAGCTAGCTAGCACTAGCTATACTTTCACAAGGCTGAGCAAGCTAGCTAGCTCCAGAACAGAACATAAGATACTGTGCTCTTTCGTTGGCTGAATGAAAACAATAAAGCCTTAGGTACACTCAAACTAAAAGTGGCTTAACCTTCTAACTACTGCTGTAGTAGTCTTCTTAATTTCACTCTTTATTTTCAGTGTGTTCAACTCAGTCCGTGTCCTTTTTCTCTTCTCCCTCTCTGTCCCGAGTCATCTCCCGTGTGTCGTTTTGATCCCGCCTCCCATCCAATAGGGAGTCACTATTTGTGAGGGATGGACATCCCCACCAACTGCTGACCACTTCACCTACCTAGCATGTTAGATTGACTACACTCTACCTGTTTACTTTTTTAACTCCTAACTGAAACTTTGTAGACCAATGATTGCCCAACCATATCCTATTGCTTTATCAAAAGTTTATTTAATTAGCATCGATACACTTTAGGTATAACATCATTAATATTATAGAACTAATATAGCCTCAGGTTATACCCGGGCTTCATAAACTTCAGTTCAGCTTTCAACACCATCATCCCCTCCAAACTGATCACAGAACTCTGAGACCTATGCACCAACACTTCCCTCTGCAACTGGATACTTGAGTTCCTATCCAACAGACCCCAGTCTGTTAGGTTAGAGAACCACACCTCCTCAACCCTCATCCTGAAGGGGTCAGCCCTATGTTCCCACAGACCTATGTTCACAGATTTATATTGAAAAATTAGTCCCGATGTTCCCACAGCCCTATGTTCCCACATTTCTAGATTTTTCTGAAAATTAGGTTTAGGGTTAGGGTTAGCGGTGTTGAGCTCAAGAGAGTTTAGGGTTAGGGTTAGGGTTCACCAGCTACGGAATGGTGAACCCTTAACTACCAGGCAGGGGTAGAAATGTGGGAACTGTAGGAACATAGGGCCTAATTTTGTAATGAATATAAGAAATGTGGGAACAAAGGGCTGTGGGAACATAGGGGTGTGGGAATATAGGGCTGTGGGAACATAGGCACGCTCCCATCCTGAATACCGGCGTGCCACAGGGTTGTGTGCGTGAGTCCTCTCCTCTACTCCATCTTCACCTATGACTGCACACCTGTACATGGTTCTAATACCATTGTCAAGTTTGCAGACGATACAACGGTGATTGGCCTCATCTGCAACAACGATGAGTTGGCCTACAGAGAAGAGGTTCAGCACCTGGCGGAGTGGTGCACCGACAACAACCTGGCTCTCAACACAAAGACGACCAAAGAGCTCATTGTGGACTTCAGGAAAAAAGGTGGCACACACAATCCCATCCATATCAACGGGATGGAGGTTGAGCGTGTCACCAGCTTCAAGTTCCTGGGTGTCACATCTCTGAGGACCTCTCTTGGACCCTCAACACCTCAACCCTGGTCAAGAAAGCAAACTAGCATCTCTTCTTCCTGAGGAGACTGAAAAAAGCCCATCTGTCTCCTCAAATTCTGGTGAATTTCTACCACTGCACCATCGAGAGCATCCTCACCAACTGCATCTCACTGTGGTATGGCAGCTGCTCTGTTGTTTAAGTACTTGTATTGTGCAACGACAATAAAGTTGAAACTAATCTAATCTAATAATGACATAATGAGTCCACACCCAGATATGAAGTGACCCTCGCAGGGAGTGTCTCCTCCAAACGGCGCGATAAGGGAGAGGGGCAGTAAAAAACAATATCAACTTACATTATTATATTAATAAATAAGATATATCGCTTGATTTAAACCTTTTTTAATTGTTATTTAATACTCTAAAGGCAACAGGCTTTGTCTCCGCACATACTCAGACATGGCCGCTTTTTGAATTAGACACACTTAAAGTATGTATATGATTATGGAGAACGATTCATGACTTAAGTATAAATAAATGTATAAATAAGTACATAAATAAATAAGGAAATACAGAAATGTATAAATAAATGTCTTAAATATATTTCCACATTTATTTATTTCCACATTTATTTATTTCTCTATTTCTGTGTCCGAATGCTAATCAGCGGCGCTGATCATTGAGCTGATGTGACCAGAGAAACTGTGTGTTTTCACTGTTTCCACTGTTCTACAAAGTCACTGACCGGCTGCTTCACCGCGACGAGCTCAGATCTCACTGCGTGTGTCTCTGAGTGAGTGTGTGACTGACGGTGGTGCTCAGTTGACCAATTGGGGTCCCAGCCCCTTAATGCCTCACAATTCACATTGGATTTCACCTGCCACATATGCTCTATTTAGAATTTCTCCTCTTCTCTGTAAGCCCAGCAAGGCAAGCTGAGTTTGCTAAAGTGCCCCCCCCCCAAAAAAAGCCAACAGCACTACCTCAGTGATATGCTGTTGCATGCACTAGCTACCGAACATCTGGCAGACTTCACCTGCCTGAACACTAAGATGGATCATCCAGTGTAATGTTGCCAGCTGACCTTTATGACGGACCCTGCATGCTTGAGCTGTGCGACCCTGTCATACCAGAGGGGATTCTCACTTCTTCAAGGGGCAACCCATAAACTGCCTTAGATAAACCATCCTCAATGTAAAGACTGGTCACAGATCAGGACTCAAGTGCAAGACTCTATTCGACGACAGTTTTAATTTTTTCAAAAGAGTCTTAATAAAGACAGAGGTATAGGCAGTCACATCAGGCAGACAGAGGTATCAAAAGACAAACTGGGTCATATGCTCACAAACCATAAACATTTTGAAGAATGCTGGTATACTCACAGAACACTGAAGAGATGACCAGACAGAGAACTGAGGAAAACTTAGAAGTACCACTGGTGAAACTATCAAAGGGCACAAAGGGCAGGAAGGACAAAGGGCAGGAAGGGAGATAACGAAATTATGGATGCCACTGGATACAGCACGTAATATATCACATATTATTTGATATTCCAACTTGCTTCAATCATTTACTAGTCAATTGCTCTCCAACCTCTGTTAATATAATCCGTTTTATTGTGTCCTTGACGAAAGAAACGCAACTACATATGAACCTACCTTTTTCTAATTTTCTGTTCTCTTGTCCTGTGTTGATTCTCTGGAGCTTCTTCAGAATTATTCCTTGTCATTAGTGAGTCATCATCAAACAATTATACAATATACTGTCACTTTTTATTGTGTGTGTGCTGGACGTTGCTTGCAGAGCTTTTTTAAAAACAGTCTATGGTGCAGAGTGAAGATCTAAAACTTGATATAATGCTTTATCACTGATCTGATCACCAGTGGACATCTATATAAGTTCACCAGTCATTAGAATGTGTCTCATATGTCTCCAGCAACCCCTTGTGCTCATATCTCAAATGCATCCAAACTCTTGGAGGCGTTCACACCTGCGCATAGGGCTGATCACCAGTGATTAGATAACCCAGGATGATGTCATTGACTGAACATTACAGGGCCGACATCCCAGCTCCACTTCTTATCACATCTTATCCTCTCTCTGTTCATGTGTGTGTCCGTTTCCCTGCAAGTCTAACAGTGGTGGGTCCAGGTGTCATTGCTGTTAAGGTGGGACTCATCGCCACTGACCCTAAAATGAAGACAGATCCATTATCTCACATACAGTTGTGTTTCCTGACCGTTGTGTGTATTTTAAGTCTGTGTGTGCCTTTCAGAATAAAAGCACAGAGCAAGCAGGGTAAATAACTGAGAAGACTCCCCATAGAAATGTAGGAATTTAGTACCTCCTCGATCTCACTCTGTCAGGCATCGCTGAGTCGTGAGATCCACATACACACAATGCAAACATACTAAATAACAGACATGCACATGACCCTGCAGACCTGTGCAGTGTCTTGTCCAAGATTGTGTGCATGGGGCAGGCATAGATTGACTGTGTGTGTGTGTGTGTGTGTGTGTGTGTGTGTGTGTGTATGTGTGTGTGTGTGTGTCACTGCCTTAACACTGAACACATGGTCAGCACCTGTTCACTGCTCTGCTCCATGTTTTTTCATTACCCGTGCAGTTTACTGAACCCTCACTACAAATACAACCCGATTCACCTCTTCATGCTCCTCCTTCACTCTCCTCTCCTCTCTATCTTCTGCCTACCAACAATGAAAGACTAATTTTGTAGTGCATGTCCATAAATGTCTCTAATGAGCAACAAATGAAAAGGAGACTGGTCAAACCTGGTGCAGCAGAGGTCAAGAAATAGCGACCTTCACAGCATTTTCACATCTGAAAGTCGTAACAATGGTTTAGGTCTTTGTAAAAAAAAAAATACATTTGATCCAGTTAGCTAGACCTGCTAAATTTGAAAAGTCCCATGACACAGACCAACCCATGTATGAAAGTGCCTTGAATTCCTAATTTGGGTTGAAGTCCACAATGCCAACATAATCTGTGATGCAGTTTTATTTCTAATGACAAGACACCCCTGTGCCACATTTTTCACACTCTACATTATCTCTACATGATTACAGATCCCTGGTGTGAGTGAGAGAGAGAAAGATAAATTGTTACTTCTGTGTTCGCTTCTGTGTAACATGCAAATTTGAAATGCAAACACACGTGTAAAACATTAGTACATTTACAGGAGAAACGAACAATAGAGTTATGTTGTGTTGAAACCAGAGTACAGAAGCCCATCAAGCTCATTTTGTACACACATTAACGTTCCCTCTGTGATGAATCCTGACTATTAGGGCAGTACTCTCACAAGGACTGTGTTAGACGTTTCAGGCCATGAACTGCTTCACATCTACAGTATCCATCTCTACATCTATACCGGGAATTGTGATTGAGTACACAAAGTGAAAAATGGACTAAATCCAACTTCAAAAGGTCACACGTCAGAGGAACTTATCTGTTGGTGCAGAGAGTCTAAGGAAGAAGAAAAGTCAGTTATTGTGCTCAGACAAAAGGAGTCAAGTAAATGGAGCTACAAGTAAAGCTACTGGTGTAAGATAAGGACAAGCCAAGTGGAAACCCACCGAGACGTCTCCACAGTATGTTGTGAACTGCTGTTTTGAAGCCTCGAGTTTAGTATTTGGAACAGTGGCAGCCTGGCTTTTTCAAATCAGAAGTGAACATATTTGGATGCATTCCAAGCTTTATCATTGTTTTTTACTCTAAATTTAGTTCATGATTTACAAATTAAACAGACTTCACACTAGTGACTGAGACCGTAAACTCATTCAGATAATGTTGAGGTTCTAGAAAAGATGACTTCTTTGCCCTCTGCTGGTCATTTGAGGGACTTGCGTATTGGCTTCACTTTCCAGACCTGGCGTCTACATCCATTTTTATGTACAGGCCATGGATATAGTCAATAGTGATGGTCTTAAAAAACACAATGTGAGAAATCCCATGTCGCTTAAATCCCTCCAATTAAATTTGACTCTGCTGCTTTTTCATCCATTTCTCTCCTCTTTTCATTCTTTCTTCTTTTTCCATCTCTCTGTCCCTCTGCTCTACCTCTCTTCGTCCTTTGTCAAACATTCCCTCCTGTGGACAAAGTGCAATTAATGAGACAGAGACACAGCACACACACATGGACGTGGTTCCTTGCTGATACACACATTGGAATACTAAAACATAAAGCCATACACACAGACAAAAAGACCCGAATCTTCCTGTGGTCAAGCTTAGCTCAGCAGAGTGTGGAAAAAACAGGAAAGTATAAAGAGACATCCCTCACTCAACTTGGGTGAGTAAGTAAGTTCTTTATAATTAAAATGTAATGCATCATCGTTTTTGAGAAAGAGTCTGCAAATTATTTTAGTTTTTACCGTTTTTATTTGTCTTGAAAGTAGTTGTTGATTCCAAAGGACATTCATTTATAAGAATCTTAATGACTCAACTGCATCATTGAAAAGAGTTTGAGTTAAGGCCTATGCAGACGTGACACATTATTTTCGTGCAGTTAATTTACAGGCTTTCACATCAGCGACAGATTTTGTGCACATCTAACCAATCAGAATGCTTGTCGACAAAGTCGCTGCTTGAAGTGGTAGTAGTAGACAAAGAAGGACTGTCTCCCCCATCCAGTCTGATATCATGTTTATTTGGTGACTTATTCAATATATTTATCTTTAGCCATTGCGTGTTATAATTGTCTTTAAAAAGGATATAATGTAGGAAGCTCAGATCAAGCAACAGCTGACCTCATGTTGAAGAAAATGACTGATCCCAATGCACACAGCTGGGATAGTTTACAAACAAACAGGACATTCGTCAATTTGAATACTCAAGAAAAAGCTTTGATCTTGGTGCCATCATGTTGTTGGTAGCAGGTCATTAACTATTTGCAGGTTGGAAAAAACCAAGATGAAGTCATGATATAATTATCTAAAGAAATTATCTAAACAGTTTCCCCTTTGGAAGAAAGAATATGCTCAATGAATTTCATGAAACCCTGAGGCTCGGACAGAGAGACAGACACAGATCATTTTCTGAGATGCCACAAACGGACACTTAGTGAAGCAGAAACAGATTCAGGAGGAGAAAGAGAGACAGTTCAGCCTCCGGCTCAGACTGAGCTGTCAACACGTCTTGTGATCTGATTTACAAACTGACCGACAGTCATCCCTCCGTGCTATAGTGGGACAACAGAAAGGAAAGAAAACCAAATTGTGAATAGAATAAAGCTGCGGTGGAAAATTAGCACAGATTCTTTTCTCTAGTAGATACTTGTTGTTCAACCCATGGGCTCAAGTATAAAAGTACTGTCTCTGAAATGTACTCAAAGTATAAAAGTAAAAAGTTCCGCTCTAAGTGCCGGTCAAGGGGCTGTATATGTGCAGAGCAAACTGAAACTCATTTAGTTTCAAGATTTTTAAACTTCAAACACTAACTTCAAATAAAAAAATAACATGTATTTGTTGTGCGTGATTTGCAACAATAGATATACAAGGTCTTGTCTTTTCTGTGTTGTTGTCCATCTAGGTTGAAATCTATCTTGATCCCTGGAAGTCGGCACTCGATGATCCAAAATAAAAACACCTATTATGATAAGTAACAAGCCTGTTTTGAAAATGTGAGGAGTGAAGTACAGATACCTGAGAAATCTTCTTAAGTATAGTAACAAAGTATTTGTACTTTACTACTTCCCTCATCTGCAGTAAAAGAAGCTTGTTGAAATATTCTACATCAGTAACCAAGCAGCAGCATTTAAGAGCGAGAAAAAATTATATTTTGACTTTCTCTCCAAAAGTGATCACACGAGTGAGTTGTACTTTGATGCCGAGTCATGTGCAGAACAACTACCTGGACAGTTTCACTGCCAAGATGCTGACAGCACTAAGCTTATCAGAGGGCCGGACCCTAGGCTGGGCTGTGAAATATGGTGTTGTGTGATATTTTACTGCTCCCGCCTTGACTCTGAGGTGAGAGAGGAGGTTTAGAGGATTAAGACTGATGAATGACCCGGGATTAAAGAGGAGGAGATTCAACTTTAGTCTGAATCATTTCTGTCAAGTGTGAACTGCTCGCTCTAAGTTCATCAGCATCAGGTGTTCCCTGTGCTCACTGGAGAAGAACAGAGAAGCGAGAAAGATATTTTTCTCTCTTTTTCTGATTTAAACTTTGTACCTGTTTGTGAGATTCAGTCACCAAAGGTAGTTTCTGTTTACTGTGGGAGAGTTTGAGGGTTTTCCCCGCTTCTCGCCACACTGTCATATGGGATCGGCTCCATCCCCCCACGACCCTCAGGGGATAGATAAGCTGTATGGATAGTGGATGGATGGATGATTTGAGTAATTAAAGGTTATTAAGGAGACTAAATTGTACGTTTGCAACATATAATGCAGCATGCAGCAAAAGAGGTGGATGTGAAGTTGTTTGGAAAGGAGTGTGTGAGGAAAACAAGAGATCAGGACAGACAGAGTGTGGGTGTCTGATGAGAGAAGTTTGGTTTAGGCAAAAGTGTAATTATATGATATCTCGGCTCCCATCTTTCAGCCTCCCCTCTCTGTCTGTCTGCTCTGTCTCGTACCTTCCTGCCTTTTCTCTCATGGTATTCACCTCTCTGTCTGTGTTTTTTCTCTCCTGCTTGTTAATAATACCTTTCTTGTATCTCTCTCATCATCAGCTAGTAACACCCATACCATTACCCCCGTCTTTGACCGCTCTCTCTGCCCCATCTCCAGCAGTGAAAGATGACCGGCCATCAGTATCTGTGTGTGCGAGTGCGTGATCGTATGTGTGTGTGTGTGTGTGTGTGTGGTGTGTGTGTGTGTGTGTGTGTGTGTGTGTGTGTGTGTGTGTGTGTGTGTGTGTGTGTGTGTGTGTGTGTGTGTGTGTGTGTGTGTGTGTGTGTGTGTGTGTGTGATGTAGATGATATGACGATTCAGACACAAAGGCCCACATTGTGAGGTGCAGGAATCAGACGGAACATCCACCTGACATTCCACAGAGCCTGATGGACTTTGGGTGGAAACATCAACTTGACCCATATAAGCTGCTCAGAGATGCATTAACTCACATTTACAAGAAGGTTTGTTGTTACTGAAGCTCTGCTCGTGTGGTTGTGTGGTTGTGTGTGTGTGTGTGTGTGTGTGTGTGTGTGTGTGTGTGTGTGTGTGTGTGTGTGTGTGTGTTCCCAGGTGCCTGAAAAGGGTTAGAGTGACTAAATGTTTCCAGTGGAAGAATGTAACCTCTGAACTAAAAAGGGAAGTGATTTTCATTTATCAGTATGAAACTGGACACAAACTAGCATACACACAAATCCTGTCACAAGCAAACACACTAATAAGCACATATGGGAGTTTTACACACACACACTCACACACTTACTTATTGGTTGCCTTGATGATTCATGAGAACATGGTGTATGATCATTTCCCTAAAGGCCACACTCTGAACTCTGACCCCTCCAGTGGCAAAAAGTAGTTTAGTTCTCCCTCAGAGAGATCACATCCGTATAGCTGTCCAAGTTTTCTTCTTCTTTCACCTCAGTGTCTCCCATCCATCGCTCCTCACCTTCCGCTGCCCTTTACACTTTGCCTTCTCTAACTCTCTTCCAGAGTCTTCATCTTACCCAGCCACTACACCTACACAGAGAGGATGCATACCAAGCAGAATTATGAGCTCCTGGAATGTTTTTCACCTTGTCGTCCAGAAATTTATGGCCACTTATTTCCAAAATTCTAACATGTCATTTCCTGAATCTGCACGTTTTATTTTGATGGATGCTGCAGGTGGATGCTGAGGTGCGGGTGAGGCTGAAACCAGAAGGCTGTGACTCTGAGGTATTAACAGGCAAAGGGAGGGATGGAAAATATAAATGTATTTATCAATTATCTATATAGCTTATCTTTATTGCATGGGGCTGGAGCCCTTCCCAGCAGACATTGAGACTGAGGATGGGGAAAAAGGAATCTCTGTATGAGAGAGGGTTGTGGAGAGGGAAGCAGATCATATGTATACCAGTGTAGCTTGATTCAACTGCCTGAATTAGCTTGCATGCATCACTTCATACAGTATACTACTTATTTGTCAATCCAAATATGTTTATATTCTGAAACTGGACATAATTTGACGGGGAAAATGTTTTGGGTTGGATGGAAAAATGTGTACATTGGCACAAGAGACGGGGGTTCACGTCATGCACGTCCTCGATGTAGTCAGTTTGATGCCGACACAAACTTTGAGCCATTTGAACTCCAGAGAATGTCTGCAGTTTGCCTTTCACATTTGAACAAGACTAGATGTAACATATTCCATCAAGGATATGACGTGTTTCTGTTTACAGAACATCAACACTGGCATCTGCCCCTTATCATCAAAAGCTTTCTTGACATGTTTTGTGTCTTCTACGTGTTGTATCCTCTTTTTCATCCTGAGATATTTGTGTTCTTGTTCACATGTCATCAATACGCTCAAACGTTTCAGGTGAATCCTCTGGAGGACCTCCTGCTGTGTTCAAAGGACGTTATCTGGAGTTTTTACTAGGTGGCCGGCATAGGAGAAAATCTGGAGCCTCATTTGTCACATACAGGCCCTTTCGACAATGTCAGGAGATTATCAGGAGTTCAGTGCATGTCTGAAAACAGCTGTGAAGGGTTTATTATTAAATAAATGAATGATGTCCCAACATAAACATTAGCAGAGAAATCTTAACTCTGAATTCATTATAAAAAAAACCTGACTTTCTATGTGACCACACAAAAAAACAACTCCTTCTGTTTCCCTTCTTAGTCCTTCAATCTGTTTCTAACAGTATCTGCTGTTCACGTCTAATTTAGTAATTTGTCCGCTGGCTTTCATTATCCACTATTATTCAAACTAGTCCCAATCCCTTCTGGTTATTGCTTTTCTTTTCCTTATCAGTTGAAGCCTAACAATAAATACAGTAAATACACAAACTAGCAGCTAAGCAGCGCCTCATAATCTCCAATAACCATTAACAGCTGAAACCAGCTTAGCTGCAGTTATTAGGGAGGAGAGGAAGGAAAGAGAGGGGGTGAAAGAAGGGAAAGAAGGAAGGACAGAGAGAAAGCTAAACAAACTGCTGACATTCCTCGTCTTCTCCCACTCACCTCTTCTCCCAATCTCTTTTTTTATCCCCCTTCTTCCTCTGTGTCCTTTTCTTCCTATCCTAAACCTCATCCCTATGTCTTCAGCACGCCTGAAGGACCCATGTGAAATATAGACTGGATAAATAATCAGATCTGGGCATAATTACACAGAAAAATTCCCAAAATACACAAATTCCCACCGACACATACGCACACACATTTCTGTGTTTTCCCATCTCTGGACATATGATTAGGTGACAGGCAGATATGCAAGTGCAAACACGTGCACACTCTCGTGCACTCGATATACACTCGTTCTAACACTTTCTCAGATGACTGCATCACTGTCAGCACCTACTCTTATTCAGCACTCAGATGTTGAAAGTACATGTCATTTGTTTGTAGTGGGAAAATATTTCCACTTACTTCTCCGTTTTAACATGCAACACAACTGAATTGTATTTTTCTGTTTTTATTGATACTTTAAACAGTAGACAACACATCTGTGCACCATATCATTAAATCGTATTAAATGAAAAGCAACATGTGAAGACTGATATGTCAGAGCTGGCAGAATGAGAGGATGGGATGCGCCAGTGTGTGCAGAGTGTGTGAACGTGTTTTCATGGTGTGAAGTGATGACAGTGTTGAAAGCTCTGCATATGGTATGAGGGCCGTTCAACTTTTAGCCAAGCGAGGGTGTGAAAAATAGCCAAGCCTGCTACTTAACACTAATGGACTCATCCATTACAATCTTGTGAAAACAGAGTGCAAGTGTCTAATATTAGCATTGGTTTGTGTGACTGTCAGAATGATGGATGAATGTTTTCATGTGTGTGTGCATGCTTGTACACCTGCATTGTGAGTGAGTAGGGCCACAATTATTCCATTGTTTCTCCTGTTAATAAACCAGACAAAGTGCAGGAAGTCACATTAGCACAACAGCAATTCAGACTCCTGCGGCAAACATATGAGACAGAACATTGCTGTAAAAATATGCACAGGGCAGATATACATCCAATAAAGGTTAATTTAATATTTAATCACAAATTGGGATCATTTACAGTGAATTTATACTCTTGAAGAAAAAGTTTATCCTACAAAATGTTACAACTCTTCTCCACGGCTCAATGAAACGCATCGAGAAGTAAGACAAGGTTCCAAATTGGCACCTGCAAAAATAGATATTGGCAAACAGAAACAATGAGGCAGGTTGCTGAAATAGGCCAGTGATAGTTTCCGATGTGTCATCTCACTGAAGTGTTGAGGATCAAAATGTGCTGCAGATAGTAAGATGTTTGAAACTAAAATGTTGACATAATAATGAATAATGATCGACTCGCTTCCTCTGAGCGATACCGAGACCTCTGTGAAACACTAACAATCTGACTCTCCTTCTGCTGGAATTTTCAGCATTCAGAGTATAGGTTGAAAAGGCACAGACTCAGGCCACAATGAGCAGGATGTGTCTCAACCACAAACCTCTACACATTTGCAAGATCAGAGAGCAAACTGTGTGTGCTGAACAAAGCAGGTCACATTTGCATTTTGTTTCCTCTCTTCCTCGAAGCCTCACGTAACAACAATCTCCTGCAATCATTTCCAGAAAGTTTGGTTTGTGACTGACACAGTACGTGAGCAGAGGAGAACGATTTCGTTGGAGTGTGTGTACGTCTCAGAAACACATCAGAACGATTAGGCAATAACACGTACACTGCAAAAACGAAAGGTTCACTAGCAATGTAGTGACGTCATCTTAATGAGAGTTCAAACTGGCACGTTCCCATACCACCAGCATGCTACTGTCAAAAGTATTACTCTCTGACTTGAAGGACTCTTCATTTCAGTTGACTAAAACATTTGAAATCAGCCACTGGACAGCACAACACTCACATTTTCTTGTATTGAAATACCCTGACATGACAGCCCTCATCCCTTAGGACCACAGATTGTATTTAAAGATTGACGCTTCCTCCATCTATCCAGCAAAGAAGTCCAAATATCCTGGATACAATTATCTCCATCTTGCGCATTTGGAGTCAGCACAGCAGTGATCGGGGGTCAGAGCAGCTATTCGAGGTCCTTCTGGTAAATGCACTCGAACAATCACAAGTCGGTCTCAGCGGTCAATCATGAGGTTTCAACGTTTCACACTGTTTTTATAGCTTTACATAAGTTACACATTATTTAGCTGAAACATTAACCTTGGACACATATTAGTGAGATACAAACTATCTATATTGACAAACCTTCAGAATGTTTTTTTATTTTAACAGTATTTTCTCTTTTTAATTTTGTCCACGTACCATCCACTAACATGGAGGCAGTTACCTGTACTGCAGCCAGCCACCATGTGGCAATCGAGACACTTTCCATCTTTACATACAGTTCATGCTGAGGACAGCTACATATAATGTGATAATGTGAAGAGTAGTAGTAATGAGAGTTGTATCAGAAACTGTAAATCAACCAGTATCTGGTGGATTATTCCAACAAAGTGAACAAAGAGTTTTGTAAATAAATAAATCATTGTAAAATGAGTATTGCATTTTTATAACTTGTACAATACACATTCTTCAAAACAAAGCATTGGAATTTGCAACTCAAATGTGACCCCAAGTAAAAAGATAGTGTTGGAAACAAATTGGCACAACACATTCCAGCACTCAGCAAGTGCTGAGTGTTTCCCTGTGGAGCTTCTCTGACATGAGTCGACATTAAGCTGACAACTGCACGCCGGCTGAAATCCATAACGTGTTACATGTATGTGTTTACGGGCGTGACAGAAGAATAAATTCTTGATTATTTGGGGTAAATGAAGGTCGATACAGATTCAGAAAGAAAAACAGGAAAGGATTGTGGAGGGAAGAAGAACAGACCTTGGAGAGAAGAAGAGATAATGAAGGGGTGAGAAGTTGTTTATCCAGCTGCCAGCCACAATTTCATTTGCTTTCGTGTCGGTTGAATGATTCTGTATCAAATGCATAGAAATTCACAATTTAATGAGGAAAATAAACTTGATTAAAATACTCCCTTTCAGATCTCTTGCTCCTTCTGGGTCTATGTGTGATCACTGTTCTCTTTGCCTGACTGTTGTGTGGTACCTTTGACCCCCCGGCCTGGGTCAGCCCTCAGAAGTACAGCCCTGTTTTGTCTGAGCCTGTGACCTCTCACCTTCAGTCTGGGGTCGTGGCCATCAGCAGCAGAGGCAGACGAACACCAGTGTGGTAGCAAGCTGCTTCAAAAAACTCACAGAATCCCACTGGTAGAGCTGTTTCTTTTTCATTCATTAGTCTTTCCCAAAGGGCGGTGCGCGACCTTAAGGGGCTTTACGGGGTCAGGAGGGTCCCTGTCAAAATAGGGAACAGTATATTATCACTGTTAGTTTGTTAATGAGAAGGTAATGGAGCCAGACCACTAACTGTTTTCCGAGGTTATTATATTACTCTGTGGGCTCTGCTGCCATCTGATGGCTGTGCAGTGCAAACAAGACGAATGAAGTTAGAAGAAATCATGGAACTTGTAGAAACAGAGTGAGAAAAAGTCAGTAACTATGTATTATTAACATTTTTACATACTTGTGGCCCTGATGATACCCAATGCTGGGACCCAGAATAAAGTGGAACCAGGGACTGCTGTACCATAATACAGATTGGAAATGGAAGACAATCCTTTTCCCATTTGGAGACATTATTACATTACATTACATGTCATTTAGCTAATTATTATCCAAAGCGACTTATATTTTTAGTACACTCAACATTTATGAGGGGCCATTTAGGGGTTCAGTATCTTGCCAAGGGCACTTCGGTATGCAGATGGGGAAGAGTGAGGCTTTAACCGGCAACCTTCTTGATGGAGAACGCCCACTTTACCCCCTAGGCCACACCGCCCACTTGCATGCAGATGACTGGAATCTACATTTATAAATCTTCATGTTAATATTAAATTAAAGGGAGCAGAAATCTATTTAAAAGCAGTTGTTTATGATTGAGCATTTACCTTGTCATCTGGCTGAAAGGCCTGAGCAGCCACTCCAAGTCTTAGTCCCTCACCAAAAATGAATAATCTAACAAAACACATTCTAAGTTGTTGTTTTGTTTGATACCATGAGCTAAAAAAACCTTTCATGTTCTACTTTTTTTTATTTAAGTCGTATTTAACTCTTAACTCTTAGTCAGGTGAGGCTCAAAGCAGGAAGTAAGGCCCAGGTGAACTTCCTGCCACCTTTTATAGACTCCGCCCCTTACCTGGGTCCTACTGTTTGACTTCCTCACCTCTGGTGCATCAATATACTGGAAACACAAACCTAAACATGTGATCATGTGAAACTGCATCATATACGTCATCTGTCCAGCAGGTCTCAGAGTTTAATATCTCTATAAGGGGGCACAGAGACAGACATCCTACAAAAAGAATGTTACAGACATGTTGAGAGAGGGACAAGATGCAAAATGGAAGTTTTGGCAGGACGGGAGATCAAATAGTTAAAGATGTGCATGATGGAGAGTTTTGTGAAACTGGGATGTGGCCTGTCAGACCCTTTTGGATATAAGAGAATGCATGTGTAGATTTTAAAATACTTATTACTAAGCAGAGAAATAAGACGTGACCAGTGAATATTATGATTATATAGACATGAGTTATAAACCCAATGTACAAGTCAAGACATTTACATTGAATCCAGAATAGAGTGAATATGTCAAGAAGTAGCGCAACAAGATGGAGCTGAGAATTGAGCATAGTAACCTCAACAGTACACTTCATATCACAGGAAAACATCTAACGGGTATCTGCGACCAATGTCAAGCACCAGAAACAACATCCTCACATCATGGAGGAAAGGAAAAGAAGAAGAGAAAGGAGAGAACTGATGGAACAACGATGGAAAATATGAACAATGCTGAACACTATTAAACGTATATTAGAGCTTGGAGGGTGTCAGCAAGTGAGGAAAGAGTTCTTTAGATGTTTAGAGAGACTGGACTGGACCGACAGGGGGCAGTATTGCGTCGCTGTGGACGCAAATTGCCGTAAAACCTGACAGAAGAAGAAGACGATCAGGTCGTCTCCATGGTTGTATCCACCCTGATGAAAACAAAGCTCGGTGGTGACAGCAGTGATGGCTCCTCTGTCCACGTGTAGTAAGTACATCACTGCACCATTACTACCACAGCGTGTGTGTCTCATCCCTTTATGACGTAGCATTGACATTGTGACACATTCCTCCGAGTACTTGTGTCTCTAAGCTACAGCCTGCTAGGTGGCTAACATCAACTCACGTTACAGCCTCAGAAAAGATGCTGTGTGGTAGCACTGCACTATAAACTGTTTGTAGTGTTTGTTTTCTAGCCCCTGTTGCTCCTTGTTAAATGGTTAATTAACCTCTCTAAAATAATATATAAAATATGAATAAACCTTACGTATAGCACCTTTAAACCAGTTACAAGGTGCTTTACAAGTTAAATATGAAAAACTGAATGCAAACTATAGGAGAGAGGTTAAAAGCCAACAATAAGAAACAATTTAAAAGTAACATGAGCTAAGATAAACAAGATACACATACAACTTTATAAAGTGATTCAAATAGTTGTGAAAAGAAAAAGAGGATAAGGAGTTTGTTAGATGGATCTCCTCAGGGAGAGTGGGAGTGACAGGGAGTGAGGTGGCATAAATGGTGTCAACAGTAAAATTTGCTTAGGTTCAAGTCTAGAACGGAACCTTTAAAGTCAGAAATAAACTCTTACAAACAATTCTACTATTAACTGGATGCCAGTGAAGAAAGGGTCTAATTGCAGTAATATTAGCTATATGTAGATTTTGATGAGGTTTGTTGAGCCCGGTCCCATCCGGACCAGACAGCGTGTTCGTTGATTCGAGGTTCAAGTGGGAAAGGTTAATAATTTAGACAAGTTCAATGTTCAAAAGTTTCAAATAATACGTTTATTGTATAAGAACAATACTTACAGAGAGTCTCTGGGGTTCTGCCGGACACGTCACCAGGTTCACTGGATCATGTCGAGAAGAAGCCCCCCTCATCCTAAGTCCACAGTATTCGTAAAGACACAGGGTGTAACACAGAGGCGGTTCTTTTCTTGAGGGAACTCAGCAATTGGCCAGATGTATACTGTCTCCTCAAAGTGCAGTTTTTTGCAAGCATCTCACTTGTAAGGGAAAATCCAATCTACCAGGTGTCCCACTACTGTGCCCTTATCAAACAGGGAGTCTGCCACAGCAAAGAGACACAGCAGATTAGACTTAGAGGAGGTTTTCATATATTTTTCTCATAATATTTCATGAAATACATCATTGTCTTAATTCTGGCACGTCCTCTCTCCTGTGCATGGTTACCAGTTTGGTTGCTAAGTCTGCTCTGCCTGTGGTTGTGCTCTGTGTCTGACCCTGCGTCTGTGTCAAAAAGATATACATCATTCCAATTAAAAGAAACAGTTGTAGTATTATTGATTCTATAGACTATACAGCTAATATTTATTCACAGGATATAAATGTAGGTAAAATATGGTCATAAGATAAAGAACAAAACATAGATATCTCAACAGGTTATAGAAGTCCTGATACTGCATTCACTTTAATACAGACCCTCACATACAAAGCAGTGTTGCTGTTTCACATGTGTGTCTCTTTCACAGACCAACAGTGAATGTGGATCTCTGCTGAACTCTGCATATCGGCACACAGACCAAGGGAAACAGCACAGAGAAAAACTTGTTCCACTTCGAAGTCAATCAGATCTACTAAATCAGATCTACAGAGGCCAGTGCTCAGTTGATTGATCTTTAGGCTTTGTCTGCCAGCATCAGAGGGGACGGATAACTCCTCCACCGACAGCATGAGTGAGCTAACAGACTTTGTCAGGGGCCAAATTGTTGGTGCCCAGGTGGCAGGTCTGTCGGTGAGAGAAACTGCGCAGCTCTGTGATGTGTCGGGAAGAACTGTCCTCAAAGTCATGAGTGTCTACAATATGCACGGACATACTGCATCAGCAAAGAAAAACAGCAAGCGCAAGCCCAAGAGGAAAGCGATAAGGCGGACAAAAGCTGGAGTCGATGAAGGAGCGGCCATCGGAAAACTAACGACTGACTCCAAGATGGACTCACAAAACCCTGAGGCTGATAGTGAGAAACCTGAATCCCAGACAAAAGACAAGGAGTAATGTGGCTGTGTTTCAGATTTCCGGGTACATTTAGACTGGTGGATGTTTGCATTAAGCTACAAAATGCCTTTATTTAACCAACAATTTTGCTTACTTTGAACATAAATGTTTTTTCATTTGTATTGTAAGGCTTGAACATGAGCCTGTTCTGTCAGCTTTTGTACATTTCAAGACTTTCCTCGGGTTTCCCCTCATCACTAACTTAAATCCAGTGGCATTTATCTGTGTATGAGTGCAGCTATCAAGCTTTTTTGTCCAACTCATTGATGTGACAGGAAATATGCAAAAATAACAAATCTCTCTTTTTTTTATGAGAAATTATAAAGAGCAGAAACGTGTTGATACTGTCAACCTGCTTTGGTTAATTCAAAATCACACATAATGAGTCTGTGATGAAGTCTTCTGTCCTTTTCCTATTCCTACTATCTGACCTGAGGATGCACTTTTGTCATGACCATTAGAAGTGTCAGCAGATAAAGAATGGTGACTTTTGATTCACAGAGATACCCTCCAGAGTTGAAGAATAGTTTCCAATTTTTCCTTTGTCTCCCTCGGTTAGATTAATCAGTAATACATAATCCATAACTGCAGTCTTTGCCAGTCTGTCTATGTTGGATCCCTGTTCTGACCACTAGTTGTATTCACATTTCAAACCCCTGAGAAATCCTTTATCCATATGTTGACCTTCAGTGTCATAATCATGGGCATAGACAGTTGCAGAGCAGTTTAAATCAATTCGATTTTATTTATAAAGCATCACAACACACAATATCCTACAGCACTTTACATAAGGTCGAAAACCTAGGTCAATTATAGAGAAACCAAGGTCCCAGTTTCATAGACTTACTGAGACATCCTGATAATAAAGACTTATAATGATCCCATCTATACAGCTGTCCTTAGAGACTTGTTTTATGTGTAGGTTAATTGACATGTCCTAGTCAAAAAAAACAAGTTTCCTCACAATAGAGCCTGGGGCCAAGGAAATGCCACTTTAGTCTCTGGTTGGCGATTCATTGATAAGTAAAATATAATTACAATTTTATTTTTATATCTATGACTGATTTTTTTGTTGTTATTTTCTATCCTTCAAAAGCAAAGTTCGCATACGTCTACATAGTTTCCTGCTCAGGTAGTTTATATGCAAAATAAAATAAAAAGTTGCGTTGTGGAGCAGATGAGACAAAACCTTTATTCTGAAGGTGTCACCGGATGTGTCCGTTGTTATTCATCCTGTAGATTCAACCTTAGGTCGGTGAGAAACAGCAGCAGGACAGACACACGGATCTTCTGTTCTGATCGTAACACAACAGGTGAGTTCAATGTGTCTGTAAGTAGCTTTAGCATGTTAACACACTTGTTGTCGACGGTAGCTGATTTATTAGCTTGTAGCCTGGCTAGCTTAAATAACAGCATCGAAAACGCAGCTGCTATAGAGGTGAGCACATTAGGCTCATCCCTTAATGAGTGTGTGCTAAAAGCCTTGTGCTTGAGTTACTATTAGTTCATTACTATATAATGTAATATAATTTATTACATCCACCCCCTCCCAGGTAGTGTTAGCTCCCACATGCTGGTTGTTGAATGAGTTGATACCATAAGGAGTTTATAGGTTGATACTTGAAACTACAGTCTTGTTGTCTTAAAAATATATACAACATATTATTATAACTTATTATTGTTGATGTTAATATTAATATTAATTACGATTGTTAGTATTAGTATATACTGTATAAACCATTGCTATTATTGATATTATCCCATTTTCATCTTTCATCTTTTTATGGATCAGTGATGAGACCAGCCCCGGATCTATGGATCCTCCTCCACCCTGGATCTCTCTGGATCTAATTGTACAAACTAATGGAACCACCACATGACAGAGGACTTTGAGGAATTCAAGCAGCGGCTGCAGAGCCTGCAGCCTGTCTGGCATTTGACTTCGCCTGTGGCCTCCATGAAAGACACTCACCACTTTCACAGGAGAGTTCCAAGCAACATGAGTGACTTAACAGAGTTTGAAAGGTGCCAAATAGTTGCTGCAAGACTCTCCGGCGCATCTGTCACAAAAACTGCACAGCTGTTCAATGTGGCGCGGGGAACGGTCTCCAGAGTCATGACAGTGTACGTCAAACACGGACGAACAACATCTGCAAAGAAGAACAGCGGGCGCAAGTCAAAGCTCACAGAAAAGGACAGACAAACGCTTCTCAGGATAGTCGAGGAACACCCTGAATATACAGCCTCAAACATCACCTCGGAGCTGAACACACACCTCTCTCACACCGTCTCGGTGAAAACTATAAGGCGCGAGCTTCACAAAGCTGGTATTTTTAGAGGAGCAGCCAATCGGAGGCCAGTGATGGATGCACGAGATCAAGATGGAAACAACACTAAACCTGAGCTCGACAAATATTGTGACACACTGAAACCTGGTGAAGAGAGGACAAGACCTGAAATGCAAAAAAAAGCCAAAGAGTGTGGCGGACAGGAGTCTGTGGGACAGGGAACTATATCTGACTATCTGAACCCCTGGCTGGTGTCGAATAGTACAACACAGTAAAGTCAGTAAAGAGGATACAACATGTAGCATGATCGTGTTAAGGGGAAACCACAGAACTATCAAACAGGGTCTTGACTGTTTAATAACGTGATTTATAATAATGCAGATTCTATTATTTATTTTTGCATGAATGCATCATTGGCTTTTTGTAGGAGTTTTCATTTTTCCTGGTTTACAAGGAAACTACTAACTATAACTTCAATATTGATTATTAAGAAATAGTCTTAATAGTTGCAAATATCCCTGCTGGGTCTTTATTATGTTACTGTTTAATGCAAAACACTCAATGCCTTGCTGAGATGACTGTTGTTTTTTGCTACATCTGGTTATTTGAGTTGTGCTCTAAAACAGGACCTTCATGAGGTTACACTGTATGTATGGTAAAAAGTAAATGGTTTTGTATTTATATAGCGCTTTTCTAGTCTTGACCACTCAAAGCGCTTTACAGTACAGTTTTACATTCACCCATTCACACACACATTCAGACAGTGCATCTATTAGCAGCACTTTTGTTGTTCTATGAGGGCCAAATCAGGGTTCAGCATCTTGCCCAAGGACACTTCGGCATGCAGAGGGGAAAGACTGGGGATCGAACTACCGACCTTCAGGTTGGAGGACGACCGCTCTATCCCTCAGCCACAGCCGCCCATGTCTTTTTTTTTTTCTTTATCACCTCTATGTCCAGTGTCTATATTTATTGTTTGAATACCACAGGGTTCAGTTTATAGATGCACATATATTACAAAAAATCTCAAGGTGATTGCTGTTACAATGTTATTGTGTAAGTTTGGAGTTCCAGTTTTATATTATTACACCATCTTCTAAAATGATACGAGTCAAAACTGGACCAAAACCACCATCTACTGTTTCTAGTGAATTAAGAGCTAATTATAGCTCTGACATAACACGGGTACAGCAGAATATGATACGAGACGAATAAACCAAGCTTACAACAAACAGATGGATAACATAGTAGCAAGACAATTCTGGGTTTTGTTCTCTGAAGTTCAAATTATATTTTATCGGCACTGATCGCATAGACAACCTCTATAGGATGGCGCAAACTGGTTTAATGAAAAGTTTATTTCAGTGCAAGGCCTCTCCAGTCACCTCATCTCATACTTTAGATTCCCAGCATGAACATACAACAAACAAATGTGCGTAAATGCTGCATGTCAACAATCGTACAAAGGAAGGAGGCTTGAACGGAGGCTGGACCTGGAGCTAGGCGTTCTATCAAAGTGCTGGGTGAGTGTATGACAAGTGCTGCAGACTCAAACTTTCACAACATCATTTCATCACATAAACTGATGGATCATCTGACCTGACAAACCTAAAAGCTCTTCATGTATAAATTAGCTGTTGGAGATAATTAGTAAAGCACATCATGTTAAAATTAAAGTAATTGGTAATTAGCTGCTCCATATGAATAATTATTATTATTCCATGTCAAACCAGAAACTTAAAAACAGCATAATAATAAAAAACAAAAGGAGTTGTTTTGAGTTGATTTCAGGCACTTTGAAGCTTTGTGTGAAAAAACACAACACAGATGATAGTGGTTTTGGAAGCATCTGCTGGATTTATGAGCTTCCCACTACAACCACTCTCAACAAGTGGGAGTTAGATTTGACTGCAATGGTTTAGGGCAGTCAACGAGCCATTTCATCACTGATGCTCCTTTGGGAGTGCACATCATTAGGACACAAACACACACAAACTGAGCAGAGACACATTAATACTTCAGCAAGTTCAAGTGTTCAAACTCTTCGGTTTAAAGAGAGAAGTGGAGTGTCGGGGAAAAAGGCCATCAGAGTCTCCCCAACTGTGGTGCACACAACGCTCACAGCATTTTGCAAAGGAGGAAAATACGTTTTAACGGACCAAACAGCCCAAAACCTTCTTTTGCCTTGAACCAGTGACCTTAGAGCGGAGCATGAACGCTTTTTCTAAGTTTTCTCCTCTAGAGATTTGGACGCTTCCTGCTGTGGATCCACAGCGCCGCTGTCTGATGTCTGGTGAGTGTGTGGACTGTCATCTCTGTGTCTGAGGGAGGACATGTAAGTGTCCCACCCCAACGTGATCACGTCCATGTACAGGACACGGTGTTTTGGCGAGAGGTAATAGAAGTTGATAATCTGAACGGCAGGCCAGACACACCAGTCCATCTTCTTAAATTCCCAGAACTTCTCTCTGAACTCCTCCCATCCTTCGGATAAAGTGTGTCCCTCCGTGAGACCCATACCTAAGAAATACCACAACCCCATCCATTGTTGGCGAGGCGATCAGCTGGTCCACTAGAACCTTCTTGCCAACCGTGTGCATGGCTCTGCCCACGTAGAATCGGTCCAGCCAGGAGTACCAGTAATGCAGCAGTAGACCCATGCAGCAGCCCACCACAAACATGGAACCTGTCCTCTTCCAGTCTCTGATTGTTTTGGGCTCTTTGCGTCTGTAGCAAACAAAATGCTACTGTATATAAAT
This sequence comes from Limanda limanda, assembly GCF_963576545.1. Classification (NCBI taxonomy): domain Eukaryota; kingdom Metazoa; phylum Chordata; class Actinopteri; order Pleuronectiformes; family Pleuronectidae; genus Limanda; species Limanda limanda. The sequence goes on from NC_083642.1 coordinate 20,761,869, forward strand.
TATTACAAGATAGAAAACAATTTGAGTTGCGTGTATTCAAAATAATGAAATAAATTAGGGGGATGCCTTAGTTTTATTAGATAAACATAGTTTACAGGGAGACTAAAGGACAAATTACATAATGTTTTTGGCTTAAATAACCTTTTTGTTATCAGATTTGGAAATATTAAATGTATATATCATACTGATTGGTCGGGACATTTATAGGCATTCTGCTACTATGATAAATGCTTAGAAGTGTCTGGCTCATTCTGATTGGTCGGGACATTTCTAGGCATTTTGCCTCAATGATAAGTGCCCACAAGTGTCTGGCTTATTCTGATTGGTCGGGACATTTCGATGACGCCAGGGTGATGGACCCGGAAGTAGAACTCCCATTGTAAACACAACCGTGTAAACTGTGTTGTTACTCTTTAAGATGGTGTACGTGTCCAACGGTGAGAGGTTTCTCCTGTTTTCAACTGTTTTCTCTTCGAAACTGCTAGTTTGTATTTTTCTCTTAAGTGTTCGATCAGTTTCTGTGAAAACAAGCGACTCCGACAGGACGTGATGGCAACAGAGCGATGTTATTTAGCTAGCTGGTTAGCTAGCTTAGCCGAGCTTGATCTGCGTAGTTTTCTATCAGAGGATGATCATAGTGTTTCCTCTGGAGTTGACTTCACTGTCAGGGGCTTGAGTTTTGTCGATGTGCTGTGTTGAACGTCAAGTTGTGTTAACTTGACGCATTTTGTGCTGTCTGTCTCACTTTTGAGCCCAGATTAGCTGTTAGCCTGTGTCTATTGGAAGCTAGCTAGAGAGTGCAATAGGTTGACGTGTAAACTGAGGAGGGTCGTGTGCTTGGTTTCACATAATAACAAACTCTCCCTCTCTCAGGCCAGGTCCTGGACAGCAGGTCCCAGTCACCATGGGGACTCTCTTTACTGGTCGATCTCTTCTGGGGAGCAGTAGATTTCATCAGCCTGTTGTAAGTCAGTCACACAAACTCAAAACTAAACGAACCAGGGATGTTTAAACCAATGTGAGATACACGTGAATCAAGTGTTAGACCGCAACAAGCACACATACAATACAATAAGTGCTCCTGATTTGTTTAATTCAGCAGTCTCATGAAGATGTCCATCTCTTTTTCAAGAGAGACCCAAGGACAAGAGACATTCACAACTGGCAAATAAACAAAGAGTTCATCAATAAAAGAAACAAAACAAGGACAATTACTCGTTCCTTTTAAAAAAGTTCTTAAAACCTGAAACCAGTTTGCCAACATTAGTGTGAGCGAAGGGATATCTAAGGTGATAAAGTTATTAGTGCTTTGGAAATAAAACACAAGATGACTGTTTCCTCTTGACTCTGAGGATGTCCATTCTAATGATCTGAAATTTGTTAGGAAATATAATGCACTTCATGAGGTTCCTTGAGGATTTGTAAGTTTGCTACTTAATGTGTTGATAAAGTTTTTTCTGATGCTTTAACTCAACATACAGTGTTGATACTGTGGAATAATGAGAGATTTACAAGACTGACTATCTAGCCACATTCTAAGCTCTGCTAGTCACAGCTGTGCGTTGAGTTAAATGGCATGCAGATGTTTAGCAGGTTTAACGTGGATCATTCACAAACTTAATGTAGTGCATGTCATGAACCAAATAACTGAATATAATTGTTATGACCCCCTGTTGCCACCAGTCTAATCATCTTCTTTGATCTCTACCAGTTTTAGGACGATGATTAACCCGAACATGACAAAGAATGGAGCTTCTGGTTCGTCACAATTAAGTGATGGCAGAGGGTAGGTTCCTTTGACAAAGTTATTCCTCTATTGGCACACACATGGTAAAGAGGACATGCCCCTCTGTCTTGAACAATGGAGGTAACATAATCCAATGGTGGGAGCTAGGTCTATGTGCTGGCATGTTTGTCTCAATGTTTGATTCAAGATTCATGTCTACCTGAAAGTTGAAATGTATTTGGATGACGTGTAAAAAAAAACAACTAGCAAATGTCTGCATGTTGTGAGTTATGAAGCACATATATCCACTGGCATCCACTGGTCACAACCATATTTAAACATTGTTTATAATCAATAAAGAGTCCTGACCTGAAAGCTCCAAAGTTAAGCTATCATCTTGTGCTTGTACCCACTACTGCAGATGACTCTTAACTACATAGTGAGTGCAGTGTTTCTCATTCATGTTATCTATCCCATTGTACTCTAGTGTCATAGCTCTGATATAGGCAATATAATGACAAAAACAGTAATAAAGGATTTGAAGAATTTTAAGGTTTTCACCTTTCTGTGTTGCTTGATTTTGCAGTCCCCCTGGTCCCCCTGGAGGCAGAAGGAAGATGGGAAGAATAAACCATGGTGCAGGTCCCGGTGCTCCACCAATGGGTGGAGGAGGATGAGGAAGGTGAGGAATAGTTTTTTTGTAATAAAAGGTCCTCTGGGACACATAGCTCCTAAATTCTATGGCTGGAGCCTGATTCAGTAAAGCTTCCTTTAAACATACATTGAATTTCAGCCTGTTTCCTGAACTTTTCCAGGGGTGATGAACGTCCTGTTAGCATCCTTTAAATTTCTAGAAAGTGTGAGCCCATCTGAGAATAAAGCAGGGCAATGTCTGGTTACATTTAGGGATTGGGCATGTTGATGTTGTTTCTAACATGCAATGGACTCAACACAAAAAAATCATATATATATATATATATATAGCTACACACATACATGTAGAAGAAAAATGTCAACTTGGAAAAATGATTTGAGAGCTTTTGGAGAGTCATTCAATTTTCCAGACATTTTCCAGAGTTCATGTCTGAAAGGGCTTAAATGAGATTACAGGTCTAGTCTAGTAATGAACTGAAAAGCTTGTTAAGAATGTTTACACATTAGTTGTTTCTTAATTGATCAACATATATTTCGACATGATGTATATATATAATTGCCTCTCTCTAGGTAAATGCCTACACATCCAGTGTAGGCGTGGGGCTTGGCCTGTTCGTTTGCTGACAACCTTAAGGAAGATGGAAACGCAACGGCGCTGACGCCCCTCTTCATCAGCTGCCACTGCCACAGGCAGTTTCATGACACCTTTCTGGGAATTCCTACTTGTAGGGTCCAGAATGGCCGATACAGCAGCTAGTCACCTCCCTCCTCCCATCTTTACCTGCATCTACCCTTCCCCTGTAGTCTCCCAGAAATGAGAATCACTGAAATATCAGTTATGGTAATCCCTCATGGGAATCGTTAAGTTTGTTTGTCTGTGTTTTGTTACCCTCTGTTTTAATAAAACATGTGTAGTTATATGATGCTACTACTGAGTTGGTCTTATTCCTTATTCTTATTACATGAAAAACTTGATAATGAGCTAGCTTCAATGTAGAGCTGGACAACACTGACATGAGATAGCAAAGTTTTGACTATATCTGATGTTAGTAATATGAGAATTTTATACAATATTTAATCTAAGTGAGTGATTCAGTGACTGAAAAATAAAGTGCATAATAGCAGAGCAACTAAATGTATTTGTCCTTATTTTAACTCAACTGCAACAGTCACATCATGCAGCTTAGATTGACCTCAAAGCACTGAGTTGTAGTGAGGGCTTTTGAAGAGAGGTTTGGGTTGTATCAGAGACAACGATGTGTTTAAATGCCATTATCTATATCACTCCCCCTGCAACCTTTAAGCTGGAGCCCATCCCCGCTGACAGGCAGGATACACCCCCGACAGGTCGACAAGAGTATCACAGAGACAAACAACCATTTACACTCAAATTCACACAGTTTAGTGTTTCCAATCAACCCAACCCAAATCTGCATGTGTTTGGACTGAGTGAGGAAACAAGAGTACCTGCAGAAAACCCACACGGACACATGGACAACATGCAAACACCACCAAGAAAGACAGCGGCCAGGCTGGGATTTGAACTTGTACCACTGTGCTGCCCTGTTAAAATGCATTATGTGTATAATTCATAGAAAGGTAGAGTTATTTAACAACTACTGAGTAACCAAGTATGACAGGTTTATTAACACAGCTCTAGGTTTCCATATGGGAGAATCACAGTAATATTTACAGAATTGTAAAAAGTGAGCACTCTCATATTAAAGGTTGTTCAAACATTCAAGAAAATCGCAACCGCTGGGCTTTCAGAGCAAGAAGCTGCAAACGTGACAACCACAACAAAAAATAATTGTTCTGGTGGGATCAGAAAAATGACACCTCCCCATTATTCACAGGGCTGTAACATTGATTTTAACTTAAGCTTCTGGCAAAACACCCATGGTCTGATCAAGAGTTTTATCAACTGATTGAGAATTGTAACATTGTGTGACAAAAGTCTTGATGTGTTGCTTTGTTTCTTTAAGGAGCTTCTGAGTTTGGTTCTGTTTCACCAGACGAAGGCAGCTCTTTCTCGGAGCATTCGCACACCGAAGCGCTGCCACTCCCTCTGGTGGATCCACATCTCTTGGGTGGTGTCTAAACACGCCAGCACGGATCCCCCCTTCCACGATATCAGACGAGGGTCCATGTCCTACAAAGCATGACATTAGAAGAGGCAGTGTAAGGCATTAGTCTCCTCTCTCTCTAGGATGTACAGTATTGTGTGTAGCACTCGTTAATTCCCATCTTCTATTATATATGGTTGTATTAATACTTAGCACCATGCTACTCTGCCAGGATCGCGGATCTATATCTTAGACTGTACAATGAATTCCAGGTTACCTTTGGTCGAGTGATAACTTCCACATTGTCTACCAGCCTTCTGAACGAGGGCGGCATCTTGTTGATGATGCGGTGCAGCAGAAATTCCTGAGCTCCGAGAAACATGAGCCCACCTCCCACTACCAGGATGGAGCTGTACATCTTACGCTTGGTTTCGTCTGAGGCTGAAAAAAACAGACAAGTGGACTTAGAACAGGATGTCATGTGCTCTGAGGGACACCTATACTCCTTTATTATTTTACTTATGTAAATGAAAAACATTGACAACAATTAAGAGATGATTATATTTTTTTAAAGTATTAGTCTACCACTTAGTCCTTTCCTCCCTTCACCATTCCTCCACGCTTACCACAGCAGTCGATGCTATGCAGGATGGCTTTATCCAGGCCCAGTGCTTTGCTCTCAAACTGGTTCATGATCGCAGTCTTCCTGGAGAGGTGAGCAGACAGGGGCTCATCTACGTCTCCCGCCGCCATCAGGCACTCCCCCTGGGTAGGCCCAAGCTCCATCTCCCCTTGCATCCCTACTCCACTGCCACCACTCCCGCAGCCCCTGGGCAAGTCAGACAGCTCTCCGATCCCTCCTTGATTGCTCATCTCACCATCCAAAGCTCCACCAGGTCTGGAGATAGCCTTCCGGTCTGCAGCCGATTTGGAGGACTGTTGGAAAAAAACATGGCAGGAGTAAGAAAGGAAGGCGGCGAAACCGGGAGCATGTATCTAAAGAAATCGGTTTGAATTCAAAGTGTGAAATGTGTGTGCCACCTGGTCCTGTTTGCTCTGTGTGGCCAGCAGGTAGTGTTCATCATGAGGGTCCTCCGAGTCGCCTGGGGAACGGTACTGGAGTGATGACATCTTTTGACCTACGATGCCAAATGTGGTTGGGTAGAAAAGTCCCATGGGTGCCTAACATACAAACACACACACAGAGCCATATAAAGCCATATAAAAAACGTAATTCCACTACACAAGGTAATGTACACAGCATCGCAGCACTTATTTCACATCAGCTTTGTTTTTCATGAATGTCTATACCTGTAATTTCTCATCTCCTAGTCGAACCTGGTAGAGTAGAGCCGGGGCTTCTGGGAAACGTGTCTGGAATTCATGATCTTGTAGTCCTGAAATGTCCTGTTAAAAAAAGCAGAAGACAACTGCAAAATTGTTTCCTTAGAGTAAGCAAAGATAAATACATCCCACCTTCCAGACAAAATCACACACTTGGTTTAGATGGCAGAACGTCTCTTTGAGCTGTTGCAGTAGCTGAGTGTCCAGTCTGCTGCCCAGCTGACAGTCCCTGTAGGGAAACCCCGCCCTCTGCAGGAGCCAGAAGAAAGTACGGGTCACGTCCGAGCCACCGTACGCTAAACCCAACCTGTGGAGTTCAACAGAGAGATGCAAAAAGTCACACAGAAAGCAAGACAACACAAATCATTATGTAATGAATGTATGTCAGTGTTCCGTATTACATTAATTAAAGGGATCCCCTGTCTTTCTTATGAAAACCTGGAAAAATGTGTGATTTCATGGAGATGGAGAATAATGATAAATAGTCTCAAAATATTTAAAAAAGCAGCTCTCAGTCCGACCTGGAGTTCCGGTGAGACACTCCGTCCTCTACACAACAGAGACTGGTCTTCTGGTCTCCTACATCCACGACACACGCACTGCTTAACCCACTGCCGAATGTAGCACAGACCGACTCCTGGTGCACAATGATTGCTATTCACAAGCAAAAACACACACACACAAGCAAACACACACATAAATTCATTGAATGCAATGAACATTACATTACAGTTCATTTAGCTGACGCTTTTATCCAAAGCGACTTACAATAAGTGTAAGTACCATACATGTATTGTGTGTGTGTAATACCTGAGAAGCCCATATTAAGCAGCAGCATGTTGACAACTTCCTTGATGTGCTGCCTGTTGTAGATGTCAGGGACCAATAGGATGCATCTGTAATACTAACAACCAATAAGAAAAGCTCATCATTGATTTAGAGATAATAAGATATAGAGAAAAAAATTAGGGGAACTTTAACATGATTACACTGATCTTGTTACATATTTAAATTATAATAAGCCTTCCTACATCTATACATCTTCTTTCATCATTAATTCTACTGTTCTATTCATCTTTCAATGTGTTGCAAAGCTTTCTACTCTGCCCATGGAGGAAAGAGAGATACAAGGAGGTGAAGACGTTTCCCCTACCTTTAAATCTTTGAGGGGGATCTCAAGACTCTTCTGAATGGCATGACTCCAGATCGTCTCGAGGTCAGACAGGACGGCAGTCAGTGAGCCTCCAGGACCCGGGTGCACATTGAGCTGACCTCTGACTACAGGCCAGTGGATGTTGTAACAATCGGATGGATTCACATTGAGAGCCTGCATGAAGCCAGGATGGAAAAGGTGGAGAGGGAAAGAGAGAAATGCAGGATGAAAAAAAAAAACGAAACCAAGACACTTGTTCCAGTTCAACGTAAAGAATAATAAATCATGCTATATTATAAATTTAGAGACAAGCACCGACCTCCTCTCCCACCAGATGAGGAGGATGGTGGGCTGTGTTGGTCCACTTCACTCTGGAGCTGCTGTCAAGTACCGCCGGACGGATCTGACAATTATACGCTTTGGCCTGCACACACACACACACAAAATTGTATTAGAAATAGAGTGATCGGTACATTTATGCAGATGAAAGCAGATAACTCTTGTGAACACTACACTTATTTATTTCCTTAAAACCAGCAAACAAACCCCCTTCTATTCACAACAGCAATAGAGATTTACATTTCTGTAAATGTTCTCCTCTGTTCCCTCTCCCACAAGATGGACTGGAAACACTTTGTTGGTGTAAATATATTTGCACAAAACCGTTCTCTTCCTGTTTGTCTCCTTCATAATGCACACACCTGTTCAGCAGACACGGGAGTTCTCCGCACTCCATTTGACATCTTCTTTGACCAGATGGCCTGTTCGACCATTTTAAGTCCGTTCTGCCTCTGCTCTTTACTCTCTGGTTTCTGGTGGAAAAATGAAAAATGACACACATATGAAGCTTATTTGAACAGTGGAGTAAAGCACAGACTGAAAGACTTTATCGTTGTTGTATCTGGTCAGGAGTGACGTACATTGAGACCATCTCGCAGCAGCCAGGCGTCTTCGTACCGGGGCTGTCCACTTTGCTTGTGCCTGCGTGCTATCACATGTGGGACCAGCACTGGAAGATTGTCTGTTGCTCGGCCGATACGGAGTGTCCTTGAACCAGGGTGGATGACAACTATAAAGTTGCTTTGTATTTGCTGTAAAAGAGGAACATTTTAAAATGATCAGAATAAGCCAAACATACCAAAACATGACAATGGTATAACTTCACTTAACTGTGCAATACTAATTTTATGTCCATAAAACTCAACATTGCTCTCAAACTTTGAGGGAAATTATTTTATCAAAGCTTCGGACATTAAAAGAGCTGATCAAGGCAGTTTTTCTTTTTAAATTAATCTGTTGTTTTAATTAATTAATTTGTTGAAAACAATAAGATAGTTTCTTCATCTGTGCTGTGTGGTCTTCAAACTGCTTTTGGTTTGTTTCTTGTTAAATAGTTTATTGTGAGAAACAATTCTTAAATTTTGGGCTTATTTTAGCAATACTAATGTTTGCCTTCAATTTGAACTTGTAAAGCACCTTGCTGTAAAAACTAAATTTTTATTCATAATAATAATTTTCTCATTGATCATATAAACCAATGGCAGACAAAAAAAAAGTGCTGAGCATGAGGTATCATGAAGCATCTGAACAAATCAACGTTGGGCCTATTGCAGCTTGAGATGGGTTTTGGTGAAACGTTTGACATTTAGCTCAGTATAAAATAAAAACAAAGAACAATAAACAATAACATTATAAACCAATAGGGAAAACAATCAACTGAAGTAAATGTAAAGTAAACAATGAGTCTCAGTAACGGACACTTCACTATAGAGGAAGTGAACCATGTGCATGTGAAAGCTATAAAGAGAATAATAGCCATGTAAACAGATAAACTGCTCTGTATGTAACAGACATGAATATGAGACATGAGTGTGAACAGTGGAGTCACCTCCTGCAGGGGCTCCGAGATGACCGGAGGAGCGATGGGTCTCTTCACCCCGCGCTGCTGCTCCTTCTCTTTCTCCTTCTCTCGCTCCTTCTCTTTCTCCTTCCCGTTGTCCTGCTCCTTCTCCGCCTGAGTCATCTTCACCTTTTACTTCACTCGTCTCAAGGCTCCGAGTCGTTGTCTCTGGCGCCTGTAGGACTCCTCAGAGTCGACGACAGGGACGAAGCTACAGCCTGAGAGAAACGCTGCTCGCTCCGCCACTTCCGTGTTTGGTCACATGGTACAAAACAGTGATCTCTATTGGTCCAGGGGTTGTTTTCCTCTCTGCGTCCACAGCTCCTTTCTCTGATTCCTTATTAATGACGAACATAAGTTAAATAGAGTTGTGCACACCATGAATTGTGTGTCATATCGTTGCACAATCAAAGTAATTCACATTAAATGTTTCTCATTGTCATATTTTTCTAAATGTGCGTTGACACAAGGTCAGTACAATGTTGGACGAGGACAGCTCAATAACATTATTGAGTACATTTAAATGACAAATTAAACCGATTCAGTATTTCAGAGACTGGATATTTCTTTTATCATAATGCAGATGAGCTCACAGAATCATTTCAGGTGTGATTATTTTATTTATTCATCATAAAACTGGTCAAACAGAGGGAGAGAAGGCAAACAAAGTTAATACAACTGTTCCATTAACTGGTTAACATTAGGTGTGGGTTAATGTGGACAAGGTTACTATCCTTATTTAAAACAATTTAATATTGTGTTTCATGTGTTATACTTCCAGTCCGTCTCAAAGTGTGTTTGTCAAGGTATCCAAAAATCAAACAGTATAATGACTTGTAAACAAAATAAATTAAATTATAACTGTAACATTTGTATTCAGTACGTTAGCATGTAAGGTGACAGGCTGTCACAGTTCTGAACTATGCCTGAAAGATTATGGTATTGTTTATGATTTGAAGAATATTTAGAAAACTTTCAGTCTTGAAGCTGTTTACAGTTTTTACATGATGATAAATACAGAACATGTTTGAGGACAGTTTCTACACTACTAGAAAAACATTTGTGTTATTAGAAAATAGATGAATAAACAGACTACACTATGAATTACTGCAAAACACAGATCACATCCTGACAGAAACGTGCATGTGGTTTGCATTTTACAAAACAATAGCAGTAATGGAAGAGTTTTCATCCCTCTTGGCTCATAATATAGTCTCTCCTCGTTCTCATTAGATGTTCAAACAGACGTGATCTCATTTCTCAGTAGTTCCACCTCTCGGAAACATCTTTACTACAGATTCTTGTAACTTCACTCTGCTCTTTTCACTGTAGGAAACCTGGGCCTTGGAGCTCAGATATGACATTGTCTTGTTGCCCTGCCTCTGAGTATGAAGACTCCTGCAAAGTTTGTTCAAATCCTTCATCAAACAGAAGGACTTGCACGCCCGCAGTTCAACTTCCACATCCCTACACAACCTTTTGTCCTGTTGCTTGCCCAGCTGCACCACCCAGAATTTAGACAGGTCACTGGTGCTCTTTGCGTGCCCAGCCACCATGTTGAGGATGAGGGGGTAAAGGTCATGAGCTGCTGCTGGGATGGAGGGTTGTGGGAAACTGCCGTCAGGAGGAGAGTGGCAGGGCTGTGAAGAGTGCTGAGAGTAGAGCAGAAAATGCTGGAGCATGGATTAAGTCTATAAAGATGACCAAATAATACACAATAAAGTTCTTATTTTGATCATTGCTGAAAAGATGTGAGTCATGGTGACATCGTATTAACCATGATGCAGTAAAAACTGATCCCAAAAGTCACTGCTAGTCAGACAGCAAGAAATAGTCAAAATATATAAATGACCTACAACATACAAGCTATACCTGAGGGCAGATGATGAGCACTCGGTCGGCAGCTTTGGCCTGTTCCGCCAGCCAGCGCATCGGCCCCAGCCCTGCAATCTTCCCCTGCTGCCACATGTCGATAGCCACGTTACAGCCACCGTGCAACTGCAGGAACTCTGCCAGGGCCACCACAGCCTGCTGGAAGGCTGCATTCTCAGCAGGGTAAACCACGAGGACAGGGACCGGAACCATGGGAGTTTGAGGCAAACTTTTGAAACCAAATGGTGTAGCCTTGAAGGTTCGACAGCATTTATCTGTGGCACAAGAAGACAGTTTCAGCACCTAGCAGCGGTCTCAAATATTTTGTATAATCTGGAAGAGATTTCTAAATTTTTTAAGGAAAGGTTGTTATGAGCCAAAAATATGTTTAATTGAACAAATTTATTTGTGTTAGTGTCTAGGCGATTTGCAAGATGATAAAGATATTAAGCCAGTTGAATACTTGAAGTGAGAGATCGCTGTAAATGGGTTGGGAAACATTTGGCAATTTTCAAATGTTTTGGTTTAGTAGCCAGCGACTGAGGTCAAAAGATATAAATGTTAAATGTAACAATGATAAATGGGAGCATTTCTGATTAATATGACATTGTCCCATTCATATGAATGTAGCCCTGTATTAAACCACATTTTACACACACAGAAGAAGATGTCCAGTTTTTGGTGCCTAGGTCCTCCTACCACTTAATATACAGTTTAAAATTGGGACATTTACAGATTATGTAGCACGAAGTCAGGATCATCAAACCGGCCAGTCCTCCGAAAATGATGACATAGCCACGACCTATTCCCAAGACTGCACAAAAACACATAAACATAAAAACATTCCTTATTTTACTGTGATACAGTAGATATTTATTGACAGGGACAGTGTGTGATGTACCTGTGGATACTTACATGGAGTAGAGTTCCCAACTCGAGGGTCAGCTGCAACTGTAATATTTTAGCAAATATTTTAGTAAAGTATGATACATTGCACACACACACACACACACAAAAATGAAACAAAATGTGATTACTCACTTGAAGAAACTTGAGAAGATGTTTGTGTAAAACTTGCTAAAAAAAACATGGATTTAGAGAGAAAGTGTTAAGATTTTATTTTATATAATAATCTTGCTGTTGAAGAATTTGCTGAGCATCAGTAAAGTTGGGGATAACAATTTTACTTACGAGGTGAACGAGGTATCACAATTATTACCGACTCGTAAGAGAAGTCTTTCGATGGAGGCAAAGGAAAATTAGCAGCTTGGATATGGTTGAAGCCATGGCTTGCTCTTATTAAATAATGAAACCATTTCTAGATTTGAAAAGATGGAAAGATGAAAAGATCAAATAAAAATATATAAATATATATATATATATTCTCAATTCATAAAAATGTATATTATCAATACAAGATAAGATTCAATCCAGACACCTGTGGGGGCCCAGTCACGTTTTGTTTTGCAAAAGGTGGGTTGTATTCACAGTGGTACGCTTCATCCAGTCGGATATGTGTTCCAGTCAGATATTGCACACTAGCTGCAGAGAGAGAGAACATGACAGGGTTCAATAATGTAAGATCTTCTTCCTCTCACTGCTCACTCTATTAGTTCGATTAGGAATTCCTGCTGTTGACCTGCGGTTACGCTTTCGTCGACTTCACCACTTCCTCTTTCCCACAGACTTATTTCCTCATCCAGTGTCACCACAACCAGACTTGGGTTGTCTCTAATGTTATTAGATAAACATCATATATATCACGGCTATTATTGTTTTTCTGATAAAACACTACAAAAGTCAACCACATGTTTGTCTCCTACCATCCATGTTGACTGCCCAGCTGATGTTCAGCGTACCCTTTCCTTCCACTGTCACCAACTCCACCGTCAAGTTTGCCAGGTGGGATGGAGATGGGTCCCTGCGGGGAGGTAATCCTGGAACAAGAGACAGTGGCTGTGATCATTGTCCATGCATCCATGATGTGTTTATAATCAATCTCTGATCTCTGATCAGATGTTCTCTGTTATTTCAGCAGTAGAAATATCTGTGACACTTTATGTTGAAACACTGGAGAAAGATGAATGTAAAACCATTCTATTCACATTAACAAGACTATTTTAAACTATGTAATGAGGTGTGGAGCTGTAAATGTTGAATACCTGAGGGTCCAAGGATTTTTATTAAATGTCACAGAGCTATTTTTAATGAACTTATGGTGCTTTCAAATGAATAAAAAGCTGGCGAGGCCATTTATTTCATAACAGTTTGTTAAATTACGGGAATATTCAGCTGATGTGTCATTCTGGCCAACAGAAGTTTTTCATACCGTTCCATAGGGCAGGGCAATAAAACAATATCAATAATTATTGCAATACAATTGTCAAAAAAGTCCTAAATATACTGATACAATACAAGCACAGTGAGTAGCTATAACACATAACTGATCGACCTCAGATTTGTTAAATGTTTTTATAGTTTAAAACCACTACGTTCACTCTGGAGCAAAAATCAGTCTTTAAACTTAAAAGACATAATAATGTTACATTTGTCTGGATAAAATCAATATCAAACAATGTGAACATTTGAATGTTTTGGGCCTTATGCACTGCCATATTCTGTCTCCACATTTAAAGTCTTTTCCCTTTTGAAAGAAATCTGAAATCTCCAGTGAATTAAGACATAAAGGAACATAATATTGGGAGGTGGTAACTTAAAATATATTGGTGTCTCCATTGGCCAACACCTAGCCTAACTTGTAAACTGGAATGATTTTTATAGCTACACATTATTGACATTAGAGGTCACATTTGACATCCAAAGTGAATGCATTATTATAACTTACCTTCAAATTCCTGACACTCCACTTCCTGCAAACCAAACGGATCATGTTAATCACTTCCAGTGTTGAGTAGAACTTTTAAGGAGTTGGTTACTTAAATCAATTACTTACAGTTTCATGGGACATCACGTGCACATGGGCACAAGAGAAAAGAATCAACGCGAGTCTCCACATCATGAAGCACACGTCTGACCTAACAATCAAAACAGAAAAAGTGCGGTTTGCTTCTATAATCAAATAAATCTTCATCATTAACTAGTCTGTGTATTCTAATTATACTGCAAATACAGATATAAAATTAAGGACAGGTATATAATTTCTGTCTTCCTCAAATAATTCTGGCTCTTCAAGCAACAACAGCAACAAAAATTTGGAAATAATTATATTTCACATACAATTAACATGAATGCACATCAAAGAAAGAAACGTAGGGCTATGACTTATTTAAAAGATTGAACTCATACTACTACATTTCTACCATTTATGTGTAAAGACCCTCTTTTATAGTGTTGTATTGTTTAGTGGCTGTTTGTCAGTACATCTCTGTACTTGTTTAACTGCCAGAAGAAATTCTGCCTTGAGAATTAATTACAGTATTAATTGTATTGTATTGTATCGTAAAAATAATAACCTTCAATTATAGCCCTTTACATGGCAAACAGGCAACATGTGTATAATGAATAATATCCCTTTCACAAATACAAAGTCAGTCACATACAAATTACACAGATATTCACATACAGAATACACAGTTATTATCTATCTTATGAATTCGTTAGTTGGGTATATCTCATTTAAAATGTTGACGTTCACCTCTACCTTTAGAGGAAGTGGAATCTTATTTTCTCTCTCTCCTCCTCCACAGTCCTTCAAATTCTTTAGGCTAAAGACAATATCCGTTTCCTCACTAGTTTCCCAAAGATACGACAACATTTATAATGACAAAGATTGTATTATGCAGTGTAGCATCCTACCTGTAGTAGAGTTGTTGCAGATTGTGGTTTAAGCTTCAGCTCCGCTTGTATATAGGATGGCTGCTAGGCTCCGCCCCCGCCCCCCCTCTCCGCCTCCCCCCACACGCACACACACACTCCCCCCGCACCGCACCCCCCCCCCCCCCCCCGTTCGTCCACCGTTCACTCCGCGGTGGTGAGTTCCCTTCAAGGTAGGATCCTCGTTTATTTGCTGCTTTGATCAACATTTGGACACGTTGTCTCTCAGTGTGTCCACATTCAGTCTCTGTTTAAATCTGAGTGTAACGGTTGTATTCAGTGGTACTGCAGTAAAGTGTCTGTGTGTGTCTGTGTGTGTGAGCTGCGGACGAACAAACACACAGTCCAGAAATAGAGTCCTCAGGGCTGTCACCGAAGATTTGAGACACTTTTACCGTCTCTGTGTCGGCATGAAAAGTTTTGAAAGTGTGTTTGAATAAAGGAGACGCGTTTCCACCCATGTTGCTGCAGCGGACCGATATAGACCCAGAGACTGGGATCGGCGAGCGGCTACCATGTTTTCATGTGATCGTAAACATTTTCATGTGATCGTAAACATTAAACTCAAAAGGAACCTTAACAGATGCATTTAAACGTCATTGACGTGTGTTTTCTCCTTGTTGTGTTGTTTTTATTTAAGTGTAATTTACTGACTTTTCAGGGAGTTTTGCTGAGTTCAGCTTAAAACTAAAACTGTTGGTCACTGATATGACTCTGACCTAAATTCTCCTCACTGACACAGCCTGATAACACACTCACTCTGGTAGAGATCAATAAGTATTGCAATGTAACTTGCATCAATAGCAAGATAACAAAATTAAACTATAGCAATCTAACAAAAGTCCAATGCATATCAATGAACTGTTATGAATTGATAAAACAATATAAATAAGAATCGCAATACATTTTTCATTAATAGCAATATAACACAAATTCAATACATGCAGATATATCGCGTATGCATTGTGCAAACACATTGTGAAGATGTATTCAACGATACTAATATTATTACAGTTTAAATTGCAGCATAATTTTCATCAATAGCAACATAACAAAAACCCAAAATGCATATTGATATAATGCCTTTGCCCTGAGCAAGCAAATTGAAAAGCTAAATAAGGGCCGGGTGATAACATTGCAATATAATTTTCATAATTAGCAATATAACAGCAGTATATCGATATATTGCTGATACATTGTGTAAGCGTTTGTCCTTCTCTGCTCATTGAAGAAGAGTTAAAACCACAACCTTTGCTCCATCTCAGGAGTAAAAATCAGTTATTTCACCAAAAATTAATAGTAATCTGAAAAATTTCCGATATAACGGAACCTCTCAAGTTTTGGCCAAATCCACAGCACTACTGTCTCGCAATATGGGAAAGCCTTTGAAACGATTCACATTCATGAATATGACCTTTTAACACAAACAGTCTAGTTAGCTTGGCTGTTTAAGATGAAGACAAAGTTAAAAGAGAAATTAAACTTCCCTCCTCAACAGCCCTGTGTGAACCATGAGGAAGATTAACCTGGGCTCCAGGTCAGCCACTTCTCCATGTTTATTTAGCTGATAGTAATTTTGAATGGGGACAGGGTTTGGCCCAGGTAATAATTAACCTTCATAGGATCCAAAATGCCAATCAAATGCCTCTCTAAAAACCACAATGTAGTTAGAAGGACACAAATTAGTGTTAATTCTTGACTATTATACTATACTTGATTTGCTAGTTTCAGATCCAGCTTGACCCCTCCTGTGTGTCCTTAAATGTGTGTTGTTGCTGTGATTTCCAGGGAGTGAAGAAAGCCCTCCCACAACCAGGATGTTGTCTTCGGCCGCACTGTGCCAAACTGGAGCCTGGAGAGTTGGGACCACGACTCAGTGGCGATTTATGAGGGACAGGAGATGCTGGTTGGCACGTTTACCAGAATGTTTCTCTTTCCCAAAGACCAGAAGCACGAGTCCTTCTCTTCCCTGCTCCTCCTCAAGCCATTACCGAGGCTTTAGTGCCTCTGCTGCTAGTCGCAACTCTTCATCATCACCTCATCAGAAAACCCCGTCCTACAGCTATGTCGTCGTTGGCGCCGGGTCGGCGGGCTGTGTCCTCGCCAACCGTCTCTCAGAAGATGCCCATGAGTCTGTGCTGCTGCTGGAGGCTGGGCCCAAGGACATGTTGCTAGGCAGCATACGGCTGTCATGGAAGACGCACATGCCGGCTGCACTGACCTACAACCTCTGTGACGACAAGTACAGTAGTTCAACTAACTTTACCTGTTTCAAAATGTGTTGGTGCCAAATGTATGGAAATATTTTGAAATCGGAAGTTTACTCTTTTTTTTCAATATCAGAGTGTTCAGTCTGTCAAATCACTGTAGAATAATTATTATTCATAAATTAAAATATGAATTCATGCTATTGATGCCATTTGTTTGATGCCATGCTGTATTTCTTTTCATTTGTCTCCAGGCATAACTGGTCCTACAACACTTTACCGCAGGCCCACATGGACAACCGGGTGTTGTACTGGCCGAGGGGTCGTGTGTGGGGCGGGTCCTCCTCGCTCAACGCCATGGTTTACATCCGCGGACACGCCGAAGATTACAACCGCTGGCAGAGAGAGGGGGCAGAGGGCTGGGACTATGAACACTGTCTGCCGTACTTCAGGAAAGCTCAGTGGCATGAGCTCGGAGAAAATAGGTACCGGACAAAATCTGGAGCATATTCTTTTTAGTACCTGGTCGATACGCAGGGACAAAGTTTGAAGTGGAATCATGACACAGGAAGGGCTAGTGCTTTGGTTCCATGGGCTCAACATGCGTCATGGGTTTGCTTTTGACATTCTGTCCAGGAAGACGCTGAACACACAGGCGTCACAGGCTAATTACCGTCACATATTTGGATTACATGCAAAATAGTGGGGAAACAAGGGAGCACATGCAAATGAAAGATATAAACAGCATCTCTGATACCAAGATACTTATCAGGACTTCAAAGGTCATAGATCGGTGTGTTTGTGATGTAATGAAAGATAGAGAACAAAGATACATTTATTACATTGACGCAAATGTGTTTAATGTGTCCAACACTGGTATATTACTCTTATCAACTCGTGCGTATTGGAAGCTAATCCTACAGGTTTAGACAAGTGTAATGCTCCAGCTGAGTAATAAACCAAATATTGTCTATTTGTCGCGTTAAGAACGAACCGATATTCAACATGAAGTCAATGCCAAGTGCGATTGTTGCTAGTTTTCAGGAACCAATACGTTTCAAACAGCTTCACAGTTTCGGTTCAAAGATAAAATGTGGAGGTCTAACATTTATATAATCCCTCCAGCATAAAGTTAGGTTTAGAATCTGTGAAATCTCCATCTTTTATTTTTTGTGTGTCAAATGTTCATTAGAAACAACTATTCTGATTCATCTTTTTTTCTTTTCTTCAGCATAAGTGCAGGAAGAAGGGCCTCAGCACGTTTGTTTATCTACTTTTGTAATCACTTTATATCCATAAGGTCTGACTGGATGTTTGGCATGAAAGCAAACTGAGTGAAATGTAGTAATGCTCATAATGAAATGATTAATATCTATTGGGAATGTTAACGTTTGTGTCTTTGTGTGGGCACTGTAGGTATCGAGGTGGTAGTGGACCTCTTCATGTGTCCAGAGGGAAGACCAGCCACCCCCTTCACAAGGCTTTTATTGAGGCGGGACAGCAGGCGGGATACCCCTTCACTGAGGACATGAATGGACACCAACAGGAAGGCTTGGGCTGGATGGATATGACCATTCATAAAGGTTTGAGGAGCTAAAACTATATTTATAGGATCTTTATTCAGTGTTTAAACAATTTTACAAACCAACCCCTTATTATTATCTGCGTGCCACTTCTTCGTCTGTGCAGGGAAGAGGTGGAGCACAGCCAGCGCCTACCTGAGGCCGGCCCTGGGTCGACCCAACCTGAAGACAGAAGTGCGCTGCCTCACCTCCAAGATCCTGTTTGATGGAAACCGTGCCGTGGGAGTTGAATACATACAGAAGGGACAGAAGAAGAGGGTAAGATGCTGCCGGACATGCACTTAGCTCTGGACGTTAACCGGATTTTATGGATGTGCTGTATGTGAGAACGCATTTTGCCGAGCTTTTTCTGCCAGACCCTTTAGTAAAATGTCGGGAAAATGTCAGAGGGAGAACCCAGCAGGAAAATGCCCGGGAAAATTCATTGAAGGTGAGAAGGGGTCTGTCGCTGCTGTTTTATTTCTAACACGTAATGGAAAAGGGAAAAGCCAAAAAGAAAACAACTATCTCAGAAAGAGAATGAGGAGAGATACATGTAGAACACATCAACATAATGTAGTAGAAAATTAACTAAGCAAGGTTGAAAAAGTATTTTGTATTTGGAACAGTAAGTGTTTGAAGCTTCTCAACAGACTTTTATGACTTGTATTTACATACAACAGATGTTTGATGACTTGAGCTGTTTTCTGGTGGGAACTGTTTATGACGTCAATACAGTGAGACCTTTTGCGACTTAATTACCCATCATAGGAAGGAGTGTATGTCCTCTTATCACCTTA
The DNA here is from genome assembly GCF_963576545.1 of Limanda limanda. NCBI lineage: Eukaryota > Metazoa > Chordata > Actinopteri > Pleuronectiformes > Pleuronectidae > Limanda > Limanda limanda. Next base: position 20,780,987 of record NC_083642.1, read on the forward strand.
GGAAACACATGTGAATCAGCTGTTGTGTTTAGATTCCTCTCCTTCCTCCACCTATGGGAACCTGTCTGGATTGGTTCAAAGAGACAGCCCTCAGCCCTCCTATATAAGACCCTTGTATTTGACTGTTCTTCATCTTCACTCTGAGACCCTTGCGGTTTCCCTGTGTTGATCCTTTCTGCAGAAAGCCCCTTATTAAATACACGTAGATAACTTTGTTGTTTCCAGCCTCTTGTATCTCCAGATTTCCATCACAATTTGGTGTCAGAAGTGGGATCGCACGTCTGGACGGATCTGGACTCGGTGTCTACGGTTGACTGATCATCTTGGAAAAAAGTTTCCAACCTTAACCTCCCCACGGGTGAGATGCAGGGACCTAGACCCGAGCCGGATCGTCTCAGCGCTGCGATCTATCTGGTGAGAATCTGAGATTTCAAGTGTAATTTATACCAGCAGAACATAGTGTTACGGAGAAGTTGGTCTAAGAGGAACGGGATCCTCCAGACAGGTGAAAGCCCTGTAAATTTTTAACCAAGGTTTAGAAGAAACCTGGAAGGTAGACTGACGAGGTACCTTAAGGAGTTGTTTCGACTGCAACCACAGAGAGGACATAATACTGAGTGTATTTGCATTGTGTCAGGCAACTCAAAAAAGCGCTATGTAGAGAACTTCTTTGGGGCACTATGATTTATGTTGGTTAGGCAGGATATTTGAAGGTGTATTTAAAAAAAAAAAAAAAAAAAAAGCTAAAAAAAAAAAGAGATGAATTGAGAAACTCACAGCAACCAAGTAATTACAAGAGGAAATTACTATTGTTTATATAATATTGGAGGTATTACATTATTTAGATGATGTTTATATTAACAAGTTTCCTATTTGCTCCTTACGATAGCGTTTTGGAGATTGATTGAAGACTTAAGGTAACTACTTAAAATAAAATAAAAAAAAAAATTCTTTACATAGGTAAATGAAAAATATAAGATTTGGATAATGGAACTGAACTGAGTAATCCTTATGTGAACCTCATGTGAAAGAACTATGGTGACAAAGCACTAAGTTTGTTTCAAGTGTGAATGAGGAATGAGAGACTGTGGGTTTCCAGAGAGAGAGAGAGTTTTTTAAGACAGCTGAAACAGATTCTAGACTGAATCTAGAGGAGAACGAAATAGTAAGTTAGGCCAGAAAAGTAAAATTTTAAATTTCAGGCAGATAGGAATGTATGTTGAATGTGGTTAGAAGAATTGCATCATAGGGACAGAAAGCACACACTGGCAGGGACAGTTAACACCTCACAAATGTCTCAGTGTCTCAAAATGCAGGTTTCCGACCTCGACTCTTCCCCGCCGACAAGACGACAACCAGAACAACACCAAACTCCACCAGAAGCGGATGTTCCACAGGCAGGAGCCCAGGTTCCACAACAACCTTTTCCAGCTAATGATGTTCCAGACCCGCAACTCCTCTCTTCACCTCGCACCAGACAAGTGGGCAATATGGACTGGGACAAGATCCAGCCCAAATCACAAAATTGTTGAAGTTACCTGATGTTGCCAGCCTGTTAAAACGTACAGGCATCAAGTGGGACTCAGGAAGAGCTTAATAAAAGCACATGCAGTTCATGCGAATAAGAAGAAGAAAGAGAGACTGATCTGCATAAAGCCTCACTGAAGATGTTCAGAGGTACATCGCGATGCAGAAGAAGAGGATTTCAAGGAAGGAGGGGGGACGCATATGGAACGATGATTGGGACATTTGTTTTCTCTGTGGAGAGAAGGGACATTGGGCAAAACAAAAATTGCCAAGGAAACAGCAACTTTACGAGCCTGAATGAACCGAGGCGGGGATGGAGGAGAGGGAGGAACCAGCATCTTTGAACAGAGAACAAGGCCGTGAGGGACACATCCCACATCGAGAGGGTGAATGCACCACACAAACACAAACACTTATCACAGAAGTAAATGATTTTTTTTTGTTTTTTAGAAAAGAAAGACAAACTATTGATAGGAACATAGCTTAAATAGCAATGAGATGATTATGCTAATATGCCAATGCACACACTCACAGTGCTAGGGAAAGATATTATATTAAGTGTAATGCTGCTTCACTGTTATATGCGTATGAATGGAAGCTTTGCTCATCTGTTGTCACATCAAATCGACAAAGATCTAGTGGACAAGGCACATTCAGTCACACAAAGAACAGATACCACGTATATGCATCCAAAAGATTTAAACTTCACTGCACTCAAACACAAAGGGAGCGATGCAGGTTTGAAAAAATAAGTTGTGTAGTGTGAAAGAAAATTCAACACTAAGTTGCATGTTCTGGAAAGAACATAGATGTGCTGTTTCTGTAGTCACCCTCTCAGTTCCTTCACAGATGTTCAGAGGATGCTTTCCTTTTTTGATGTTCCTGGTTCACACTCACATGACTTGCTGTCAAAAACAAAAATGATGAATGGCAAGACTTGCGACCGTGGATACAAAAATGTGTCAATGCTGACATTTGGGAAAAGATATCAGATCCCGTGGTTAAGTAAAATCAATTTTTAAAGTGTTTAGAAAAGGATTTACATCTGTTATTTACACTTTCAAGGTTGTTTAACTGGTACCAGACACAAATACAGAAGCCAAATATGCACATGCATATTTAGTTTATACAAACAACATTTTAAGGGCTCAGAGGTAATCATGATGTGGGTTTAATTAACACATGGAACCTGTGGTTATTACACCATGATCTGACAATATCTACTGTAACAGAAAGCCATCGATGGTATTACACCAGTTTTCAACTCTCTATTGAGGGCAGGTGTAATTGTTCCTTGCAAGGATTCACTAGTGCACACTCCGATTTTTTCCGGTGAACAGTATTTTTGATAAAACACAACCTGATGATTTGAGATTCATCCAAGATTTGTAAGTTGTCAACGCCGCAGTACAACTTCGCGCTTCGTCGGTTCCAAATTCTTAAAACAATCCTTTAGCAAGTTCTGAAGGATTATAAAGGATTCTCTGTTGTTGATCGGGCAAATGCATTCTTCAGTTTTTAAATTGATAAAGACATATAATACTGGTTTACATTTGAGTTCAACAGAGAAAGTTATACATTCACATGCCTCGTCAAGGCTATTGTGAATCACTGACCATTTACAACCAGGCACTAAAAAGCTTAAGATCATTAAAGATAACATCAGGAAGTGCACATTTACGATATGTTGACAATATAAGGATTAGTGATTTGTGCTCCAACTGAAGAATATTGTGAAAATTATTCTGTAGCTCTACTAAAACATCTAAATGCAGAAGGACATAAGGCAAGCCTGAAAAACTGCAGTTTGTTAAAGTATAAGTTTGTTAAAGTATAAGTTTGTAAAAGTATAGGTTTGTAAATGTAAAAGATCAATTTTAGGGCATGTGATCACAGCAGAGGGCAGTCCCTCTCCCCTAATAGAGTAACAGTAATTCAAAGATTCCTAAAACTGTTACAAAGAAATAAATGATGTCATTCCTGCGAATGAATTTGAACTATGCTGTCCTCGAGGAGTCCCTCAGCGCAATCGCACATGGGCTTAACAGCATATAGCAAAGTTATATAGACTGATGACACGAGAAAGCTTTCACTGACTTGAAACTGACCCTACAAACGACCTCGACTTTATGACTGCCCGACGACCCTGACCGACCTTTCACACAACCAGATGACAAGAACGGGGGAGTAGATGACGTCAGTGTTACTCCCTGATCAAGGGGGGTAAACAGAGACGTGTAGCATTTTTCTGAGCAAAACTTGATCCCAAATGCTATGTGTATGATGCTATCGTTAACATGCTATTCTGTTGGAAATGCCTAACATCACTGTGAAAAGATGTAATGTTCTTAACCCAGCTACTCTTCTTCCAACAGAAGGAGATGGTGAACAACATAATTGTGTAGTAACAATAACCTAAGTTTGTTCCCCCAGACCACACTTACAGGAAACTACGTTGCAGAATCAAGATTTACACTGTTTGTGGATGGATCAGCGTCTCGCAATTCAGACACAGGAGCAAATCAAGTTGGTTTCACTGTGGTAGCAGCACATGATACATTGATTGCACGACCTCTCCCTGCTTCCCTGTCGGCACAGGCAGCAGAGCTCACTGCTCTCATTGAAGCATGCAGATTGGCTAAAGGGAAAAGGGTTAACATCTACACTGACAGTAGATATGCATTTGTAAAGTACATGATTTTGGCACGATTTGGAAACGCAGAGAATTCCTTACACCATCAGGCAAACCAATTGCACATCATGCTCTAGTGTCTCAGATCCTTGATGCTGTCCTCCTCCCCAAACAGGATGCAGTATGTAAATGTGATGCTCACACCTCTAATAATGACCAAGTATCACAAGGAAATGCCAGGGAGGATGTAGCAGCAAAAGCATTTGCTCGCCGGCTCTATCTTCTTCACACATTCTCTTACAGGTCGACCCCACCACCCCCACGGCTGACCTACAAGAACTTCAACTTAGAGCAACAGCTGAAGAGCGTGGACTTTGGAAGAGAAGTGGTTGCACACACACACATGGGGTGTGGGTGGGCCCTGATGAGAAACCTTGTTTGCCAAAATATCTGTTTCCTCATTTTGCAAAGTAAATGCATGGGAAGGATCATGTTTTAAAAGGATCGAAGATGGATTTAATTGAGCTAACACCGAGTGAGGGGAAAAAATATTGGTTGGTTATAGTTGATATGTTTTCTGAAAGACAGAGCTGCCGTAGCTAAAGCGTTGATCACTGAAGTTATTCCCAGATGGGGAATCCCAAGTAAAATCAGCAGTGAAATGGGACTCCATTTGTTAGTGCGGCACTAAAATAATTAAGAAAATATTGGGGCATTGGACCTGTTAAAAGACAATTGCCCTCAACAATTCTCTTTGAAGATGAAATGCGACGTTATTATTCAAATCTCTCTTCTGCCTTATCTGCTATCCACAAACAGGTTAAAGACGCACTCCCTAAACTGGCAAGTGGACCACTTCATGGCCTGAAGCCCGGCAACTGGGTGATAGTGAAGGACCTAAGGCGGAAAAGTGGGTGACACAGACGCTGGACAGGACCGTACCAGATCCTGTTAACAACCCACACGGCAGTGAACGTCGCTAAGAGTCCCAGAACCAGAACATCCACCTTCTGCACCCACACTGAATAATTAAAACAAAGGATCGTTGAAGAGGGGGCAGTGCTGACCAGCACAGCTGTTGGTAATAGTTGCCTCGGAGAATCACATAATACACACACAGCTGAGTCGGAATGGCAGTAGAGGAACTGTTCTCTTAATAATGACTGTTAACTCTTGGTACAAATTTATTTTTTGGACCATTCAAACCAATCTCCCAGGACAGTCTGTTTTTGTGGGTTTCAAGCATCCGATGCAATATAATGATTTGTTTTCCTTTGAAGCTACAGAGAGTGTTTGCTCGTATCAACATGCCACACTTCTTTTAGCACGTATGTCTCCCCCACACTGCACCTTTATACTTACAGTTTGGTTAATGTAGCCTCCATGGGCTTTATGGGGCATGCCAGCTGTGTCCCTATGGTTTGTTCTGCCAGATGACACACCAATTAGATCTACAGTGACGATAATATAAGATGTGTTTCCCCTCCCTGACTGGTTTCCTCCCCAGAACCCTTTTGATAGTGATGAAGAATGTAATGATGTTGTGATGTCTGTTTAATCTGCTTTTATCAGTCCTCCCTCCCATTTGAAGACGCACACCGTCCATGACAAAGGCAGTTTGTTTTACACTACAGTGATGATGATGCATTTTGAAATCCTGGTGAATTGATGTATTTGATTTTTTTCATTCTCTTAAGTTGTCAATAAATGACAAAAAGGAGGGAAATGTAGTAGAAAATTAACTAAGCAAGGTTGAAAAAGTATTTTGTATTTGGAACAGTAAGTGTTTGAAGCTTCTCAACAGACTTTTATGACTTGTATTTACATACAACAGATGTTTGATGACTTGAGCTGTTTTCTGGTGGGAACTGTTTATGACGTCAATACAGTGAGACCTTTTGCGACTTAATTACCCATCATAGGAAGGAGTGTATGTCCTCTTATCACCTTAGGAAACACATGTGAATCAGCTGTTGTGTTTAGATTCCTCTCCTTCCTCCACCTATGGGAACCTGTCTGGATTGGTTCAAAGAGACAGCCCTCAGCCCTCCTATATAAGACCCTTGTATTTGACTGTTCTTCATCTTCACTCTGAGACCCTTGCGGTTTCCCTGTGTTGATCCTTTCTGCAGAAAGCCCCTTATTAAATACACGTAGATAACTTTGTTGTTTCCAGCCTCTTGTATCTCCAGATTTCCATCACAATAACAAGATTCGAAAGCTTTTGGTGAAAAGAGCAGATGCTGGTGTCAAGGTGCTGTAAACAAAGAACATGGGGTTTCTGCAGTGGTGCTTATATCACGTGTTCTGCCTCCTGCATTTGCTACCCAGGAACAGCCCCTGTCCTGATTGTTGTGTAAATGTTCCTCTTTTTGTGAAGTGGTGTGAGCCAAACTATCTCCGGCTGCGTTCTTCAAAGGCAAACCTCAGGAAAATGTCTGAGACCAATTTGCTGCGACTTAATGACTCTGAGAGATTCCCTTACTTTTCCTCTGGTATTTAAAATATCATTCAGACACTCTCATCAGTTTTTCTCTCCTCTCCTCAGGTGTTTGCAGATAAAGAGGTGATATTGAGCGGAGGAGCCATCAACTCCCCTCAGCTTCTCATGCTGTCTGGGGTGGGAAACGCTGACGACCTACAACAACTCGACATCCCTGTGGTTCAGCACTTGCCAGGTATTTTTAAGTATTTACAAATATCTAATTCCAACAAACTGAAATGGAAGTAAAGGACTCACTGAACCTCATCATTATAAGTTTTTACAAACAGACCAAATGCTTTTATTGACTCCTTGCGTGTTTTCCTTGTTACTCTACTGCGTGATGTGTCTCAGGTGTTGGCAGTAACCTGCAGGATCATTTGGAGCTGTACATCCAGCAGCAGTGCACTCAGCCCATCACCCTGTACAAGGCACAGAAACCTTTCCACATGGTCAAGATAGGCCTCGAGTGGCTCACCATGTTCACGGGTAACCAGAGGCACCTACACACACAAATGAGAACACACACTTTCTCCTCGATGTTCTGTGAAATAATGCATTTCTGTGAGGTTATATCACTGATGGACATTGATTCAGATGCACGGATTGATTGACTCTTTGGGCTTGGCACTGCTAAGGCAAGTCATCTTAAGAAAAATAAATATACCAGCTGACTTTTCTATGAAAGAAACAGATTCTTTATTCAAGAGCATAGTCTTTCAGTTTGAGAGCAGGACTTTTTGATTTTCACACTTTTTTAATGCTTTCACTCAAAACCCTTACGCTCTTGAATAGGAAAAAAATCAACATCGTGTGATTTATAAAGAGAAGAAACACAACATCAAAAGTAGCCTCCGGTTGCAGCTTCCCATCTGCTCAACTCAAACAGGATTCAGCTGTCTAGTGGGGGTGTTAGAAGACAAATGATTACGATCAAAAGATAAACAGCTGAGCTTCAAGCCATTACATGTGCAAATAATTTGATGCAGACAGGAATCACGTAGTTTTCCCAGGGTGTGTTCGCACCGCATCACTGATTCTGTTTATATGACGTAAAACACAGACATGATAATATCTCAGATACAGACTGATACAATTATTAATAGTTTTGGCAGTGGCTTCAATGGGAAGGGAGTATGGAGCTAGAACAGTCTCATAAGTAATAAATGCACACAGAAATGAATACATGCGCAAAAAAGATCCACAAATGTATTTGGGGATTTATATATATATATGTGACTCAAAACACAAATACATTTTCAATGCACACACAAATATCTTTCATTCCATATATACGTAAAAAAAAATTCACATGTAAAACATAAGATTCATAAACATATTTCTGATGCACACACAAATAGAAAAAAATTCACAAATATACGCATGTAAAAGTATTTGCAATCTTCATCAAATACATGTTTGGAGCTTGTTACATTCATATATAAACTGTTGGACCTGCATTTACAAAGTGCTTTTAATTTGTAAACCTCGCTGCATTTGTGTGTGGACTTTTGAGACTCCCCTGACAGGTGCCTGATCCACAAATGCGTTTTTTCTAAGAGGGGATCGTCTGTAGCCAATCAGATGTCTCACTCCTTTACAGCCAATGTAAGTGTAATGTGAGTGCCTCCACACGACGTCATTAAAACGCGGGCCGGCAGCCTGGAGGTTTTTAGCCCGCCCGCCCTTAGATTTATATATATATATATAAAGACTAGATGTCTTATAAGTTATGACACTAATAAGTTATTCAATTTTTTTAGAAAATAACATAATTATTCATAAGTATGCAGTGTCATATCTACATCTCTGACGTTTATAACAAACCAAACCGTTTAAAAATCGGTTGAAAATTGAGCAAGTTATGGTTATTTACCACTACCAACACAATGTTATGGGTGAGCGAGCTGCCCCCTGGCAAGATGGCCGCCATGTGCGGACGTTCGTCTCCGTTGGCCGGCAACGCAGACGAGATATCTAGTCTTTATATAAATATCTATGGGCGGGCGGGCTAAAAACCTCCAGAGACATCTGATTGGCTACAGACGATCCCCTCCAACAGTTTATATATGAATGTAACAAGCTCCAAACATGTAGTTGATGAAGATTGCAAATACTTTTACATGCATATATTTGTGAATTTTTTTTCTATTTGTGTGTGCATCGGAAATATGTTTATGAATCCTATGTTTCACATGTGAATTTTTTTACTTATATATGGAATGAAACATATTTGTGTGTGCATTGAAAATGTATTTGTGGAATACAAAGATACATTTGTGGATCTTTTTTGCGCATGTATTCATTTCTGTGTGCATTTATTACTTATGAGACTGTTCTAGCTCCATAAGGGAGGGACCTTTATTAAATGTCATGACATTACACATCATTTAACTGTTGCTTTTATCCAAAGCGAGTTACAACTAGCCATTTTATACAGTAGGTGTCACGATCTGAAACACAAACTATGTGAATCACCCACCATGACCATCCCCCAGGTTACGGAGCAACAGCCCACTTGGAAAGCGGGGGGTTCATCCGCAGTCGGCCCCATGTCACTCACCCCGACATCCAGTTCCACTTCCTGCCCTCGCAGGTCATTGACCACGGAAGAGTTGCCTCTAAGCTAGAGGCCTATCAGGTAAAAAACTGGGGCATCTTTTTGTGCAGGTATAAAATACGATGGGAGACATATTGTGTTTGGTGTGTGTGTGTGTGTGTGTGTGTGCGTGTGTGCGTGCGTGCGTGCGTGCGTGTGTGCGTGCGTGCATGCGTGCGTGCGTGCGTGCGTGTTTGGCTGATATTAGGAGGAAGCCGCTCCACTACTTATCTATGATTATAAAGAGGTGTTGACACAGTACCTTCAAGTGCATTTCCATGGTATCTCATTAAATGAAACAATAGAAGTTCCCTGGAAAGCAGGAAAGTTTACTTACCCAACTGCCAGGAGATCACATAACCCTGCCCCACCCACACAATACCTCCGACTCTGAGCTTTGGGTTTCTTTAGGAACTGAAACAAAGAGGTTTGTGGTTTTTAAAAATCTGTCTTAGAACATAGACCAAATTTCACACTTTCCCAGTGCGTGAGAATCATGTGACAGAGCTTTGTCTTTTTGAAAAATGATGATGAAAAAAGAACATGTGAAGCTCTTTCCATAAACCCTGTTAGACTGAAGTGTTGCTCTGGGCTCTCAGTTCAGTGAGCAGATCTTACGTCTGACCTTTTTTTGTCCCAGCACCTGTAGAAGGTTTTTGGATTTGTGCAAGACATTTTATTATTGCTTATGGATTGTTTTCCAATTTTTCAGGTAGCATTTTCTTGTGCCACATAAACAATCAAGTCATTCAGAAAATACTCTGAATAAGGCACTTCGGAAAACTGAAAGTTACAAAGTGGATTGTGTGTATAGGGTTTTTTACGTATCCAAAGATTGATTATTTATCAATAACACATTTCTCAAGTTGCTTGAGAAATGTGTTGATTTGTGACCTGTGTGGTTTCTCATCCAGGTTGATAAAAGACAGGTCACTGGGTGTTTGTTGCTTTGTGTTGTAGGTTCATGTGGGACCAATGAGAAGCACCAGTATCGGCTGCATGAAGCTGAAGAGCACCAACCCTCTGGATCACCCGAGTCTCCAGCCCAACTATCTCTCCACTGGTAAGATTCACTCCCTGAACTCTTCATCAACCAAATCCATCTTGAGCTGGAGCAGATCTGTCTGTCTCTGAGGATATTAAACTTGTCTTAACTCTTACTTAATATTCACATTGAAATGTTTGACCTTGGAGCTGGTTTGACTGGTGTATAGGTCATTTAGCAGAATTTAGATTTCCAGCTTCTCCATCTTTTCCTCTCCTCTCAGATGCCGACGTGTGGGAGTTCAGAGAGTGTGTTAAACTCTCCAGAGAGATTTTTGCTCAGAAGGCCTTCGATCCATTCCGCGGCACCGAAGCCCTGCCGGGTCCTCAGGTCCAATCCGACGCCGACATCGACGCTTTTGTCCGCCGAAAGGCCGACAGCGCCTACCATCCGTCCTGCACCTGCAAGATGGGCTCGCCCTCCGACCCGATGGCGGTCGTTGACTCCAACACACGGGTTTTGGGTCTCGAGGGGCTGCGTGTGGTCGACGCCTCCATCATGCCCAGCATCGTCAGCGGCAACCTGAACGCGCCGACCATCATGATGGCAGAGAAGGCTGCCGACAGCATCAGGGGTCGGCCTACTCTCGTCGACGCGGGGGTTCCCGTGTACCAACCACCAACGCTCGACACTCAGAGATGAACAGCGATCCAGACTGGAGGGTGATGTGTTGTCAGTCATTAGGCAACAGCAGCAGTGAGCAGCTGGTTAGGAGGATCTTTCATCTCTCAACTAAAGTGAGTGTGTGTTTTCTTAATTTTGAATACTGGTGAATTTTAACAGTTTACATCTGAGGTTCGGTTTTACAAAGATTATATAGAACCAGTGGTCGTGTTCTCCCAGCCACACAGCAGTCTTAACTTTACATTAACTGACTTTCTGAACCAGTTGTTGGTGTTTGTGTTTGAACTCACTTTAACTTCATCCAGTATTTCTTGAACCAGCTACAGTGATTTTAGAACTCTTGCATTAATATTCCTCTGACATTTTGATGATACTCTGTTATCCTGAGGTAAAGTGAAATCCAACACAGCACACGGCGTGTTTTGAATCCATCTCAAGTTTTAAAAAAAGGGACATTTTTAATAATCACGGGACAGTAAGTTGTTTTCTGACTGACGATCAGCCGTCTGCTTTGTTACCCCAGCAGGCTCAGCAGTAAGTTTGGTTATTTATCTGCTCTAGCCAATTATCACCATGGTAACATGCCTCTTCCTTCCTGCAAATGTGCAGATTCAACATTTTGTTTGCTGTCAACATTGTCATTATAAAAAGCAAAATACTTTTAGTAAAAAAGTAGAAATTTAGCTGACAACAAATGTCAATAGTTCATTTATAATTTCCTCAGTATGAACTCTATTCACATCTGGTGCTGAGACTTGAGCCTGTGGTTGTAAACCAGATATGATAACCAGATGTGATTACCAGATGTGTTTCACGTGTAAAGAGAAAAGCACACAGCTCATAGATCTGGCATCAGTTAAAACAAAAAGACTCACACATGTACGTCACAAGCAGAGAACATCTTTCCTTCTTCTACTCCACTATTTGTTCTAGATTTCATCAGTGGGCTCTTCATGAAGCAGATAAAGGATCAATCTGTTTAAATGCTTTAGATGAAAACTGATCTTCCTGATGTGGGAAATTTGTCACTTTGGTTGATCAAGTTTTTCAGCTCCAAGCTTTTAGCTGCTTTAGGTTCAGTCTGCTGCAGTAGCAATAAATGAAAATGATATCTCTGAATATATGAAATCCTGCTAATATAGATATTGTCAAAAAACTCTCTATATGTAACATGTACACTAAAAACTTTAACTAAATGTAGGTGAAAAAATAATTGCACATTTATTTCTATGTTTACAAAGAAGCTTGATTGTGTTGAACTGACCAGATAAAATGAAGTATATAACACCACAGCAGCCTAAGAGATAATGTGACCATATCTATACAGTGGTGTTATAACTAGTGTGGATCAAGTTCTAGAATCAGCTTCACTGAAAATCTTAAATTCATACATGAGGTATTAAATTCATGTTTTATGATGTCTGCTCTAATGGAAACAGCAATGTGTTCAAATAATGTCTAATAGTCTTATTAAGCTTTGCACTACGCTATGAAGAATCTAACTGACGATAATTGTTTACATTATATAGTGTTGCACAAAGTTGATTTGTGTTTAAATAATTTTCATGTATATTAATGAAAGATCACGAAGGGACATTAATTGTGAAAATTCACACAGTATTATGTTTGCATGTTTTTTTTGTGTGGTTTGTACTATAAGCAAACGTCCTGACTTTGTCCTCATTTCATTCAGACTTTATTTAGTCCTTAAAAAAAAATCCTTGACAGGTTCATTGTCATTTCAGGCAAGAAGTAAAACGTACAAAACTGGGTTTGTGTTTACATTGGTACAAAAGGTACGAGTACGTTTGCTACAAAGTAGACAGAGCTATGTTTGTTTTTTAATTTTCATACAACAATTGGGTAGAAAGCAGAAATCTTCAAGTTCATCACTGACTTTTTACAAACAACTGTACAGATTTTACACATCATCGTTGTCGTTTCATAATCATCTGCAAAAAATTCGAGCAGTACAAAAAAATAAAGCTGTCAGTTGCACAACAAGATTTTGTGTTTTTTTGTCATGTGATAAAAGTCTTGAAGTTGGACACGTGTGTGTGTGTGTTTGTGTGTGTGGTTGTAGTTGTAGTGTGAGTAAACTGCACATTATTATTCTGGTTTCTCTGAGTTCCTGACATGTGCACTGTGATGTTTGTTTATAACGGCCTGGCAATTTAGATTTTATTAAAATAGTGATGTTTACAAGAAAACAATTAGCGATGACATCGAAAGACTAATATTTATATTTAATGGAACACCTGACAGTTAACTTATTATTACCTCCACCAAGGATTTAAGGATTTCATTGTGTTTGTTTGTGTATTTGTCAGCAGGATACAAAATAAATAAATACGAAACAGATTGCCCCCCAAACTTTTTCCCTCTATCTTTAGGCCTGTTTTGTGGCAACAACAAAAAAATCTGACGACATCCTTTTTTCTTTTATGTTCCTGCTTAAAGAACCAGACACTAATGTTCTTAAGCCCTGTCCGGAGGTCTGTGCCATTCTGAGGAAAACATGTCCGACTGACGAGCAGGGGAGTGTAGTTCAGAGGAAACAGTGACAGGTTTTAAATTCCAGATGCTGCTCTCTTAACTTGTGTTCAGAGATTTCACAAGTGTGAGTCTGTTTCCCCACATACTCCTTAACGTACCTGAGGGGCCCAACCGAGCAGTTTACAGATAATATGTTTAAAATCTTTAATGAAACTAGACGCCATGTTTCCTTGCTTTTGTGTAAATGCAGCCATTGCCACACCGTTTCCCTGACACGTTAACCAGCAAACCTGGACTGGTGCAGAGGTAATAACATTAATATTTGTGAAAAATATTTTACATGCAGTTAGATAATGCATTAGTCTTATTTAGTATTGGCCATTAAAACCTGTGAAGAAAGCAGTAGAAAGGGATTTATTTACTGTACATGTGAGGAGTGTTTGAGAAACCAGCTCACATCCTGTTCCAGGTTAGATTCATCAGTTTATATCAAGTTGATCAACAGCCAACAGCAAACTTTCCGACTTTCTCCATTTGAATTTTGATGTGCGTGTAAATGACTCAATATTCCGCTGGTTTGCTTTTATATTTGAAGGAGCCCTTTGATTGCAGAGATTGAACTTGTTGCCCTGACAACAGTGTGTAGATAAAGGGGAAAAACAAGAGAGAAGCACGATTGCTCTGCCACGACCCAGCACTGGTTTTTAAAAGTTGACCTGAAGACATTGTTATAGTTGGCAATGGTTCACAACCACTGTCTTGTGGTGGAGTTACCGTGCAGAGCAGCGGGGGGGAATGTGTTGCTTCTCTAAAGTGTTGATTTGTTTTTTTTCTATCCACGAGCAGCTTGTGTCGTCGCATCTCTCTTCAGAGGAGCAGCTGTTTTGGACATCTCGTGCACTGGGTCAGAAGAAAAAGGAATACTACAAATAAAATGTGACACCATCAATCATTTCATAAAAAATAAATAAAAAAACACTCTACACACCCATAAACAATGTACTGCATTTATATATTGTCGGTAAATTAAAAAATGTATATAGTTTTCCTGTCTGTTGTGATGTTTCATGTGTGAGTGTTGCGTTATACATCTGCCTCATCCTGAAACAAGTGCTCCCTTGCCTGAGAAAAATGTCATGGCTGCTCAGAAGAGGAAACCAATTCATGGGCAATAACCTTTCCAGCTGTGGAGGTGGAAGTGACTTAGGACTGACGTCAGATGATGCTGTTGTTTTGGAACAAAGAGGGGGAATCCCTGTGCCATGTGTTCTTTGTCAGTTCTGAGGCAGAAGTGACTCAGGACTGACGTCAGATGATACTGTTGTTTTGCAACAAAGATTTTTCGCTGTGTCATCTTGTTTGTGTGTCACGCCGGCTAGGCAGTTCTAAAAATAGCGTCACCAGGAGAGCACAGACCAAAAAAGCATAAATTGTTTTGGGTCCCATCAATTCTTAATAATTCTTTTTAAAAAGTTGTATTAATTCATGATTTATAACATTTAACTTTGCTTTAGCTTGACATGACCTCACACGTATAGTGGCTGTCAGCCAAATAGCTGGAGGCGAGTCGAGTTCACAACAACGCCTGTCAGTGTTTGTGTGGTTAAAAGTAAACGGTAAAAGGCCAATTCAGTTCTTAATAATACCTCAATAAACACAGAAAAGTGAGTTTCAAATATCTACAGTTTGAAGGTGACACGCTTTACACAACCACAGCGCACTGGTTTAGGTAAAAGCGATTATTCTGGGACATTATATATAACAAGTAGCCCACCATATTCAGGTAGTTGTCAATCTCAGAAAGGTAAGTTACCCCTGGTCGAAAGCAGCTGTGAGTAACGTGAATCTCTTCATATTCTGAGAGAGCTTTTCCTCATGGTTTTCAATGAAGTTAATGACATTGTAACAACATCTTCAGCTGTCTTTGTTTAATGGTGGTTAAAGGAGTAGCAATGTTAAAAATGTAAAGCGTGTAAAGATTTAGCATCAGTGTTGTTGCTATCAAAGGGGGAAAGGATTGGCAGTGTGTTTCTCTGTGCGTCATATGAGCTTCTTAAACAGAAGGATATGCCTGAGGACAGAGTCTTTGTCGTTGATATGTGATTTCCTTTTCAAGTCAGAAAAACAGAGTCGAGCAGCGTTTAACCCCTGAAACCCTGAAAAAAAAAAACGCGGAGTACCGGATTCACAGGCTGGAAAGTCTTTGGATCGGCCTGATCTGCAGCCACTCTGCTCTGAGATGAAAATAAACCGACATAAAAATATGAACTATATATGTTTTGATGACGCTATCTGAGTCATGGAGGCCAAACTGTAAAAGACAGAGCAGCAGATCGAAAACTGTTTCAATATACATGAAGTGAAACAACTGGGAATCTCGGAATCCCATAACTGCCATTTTGGAGCAGAACCACTGCAACTTTGCAAAGCCAGCTCAAGCATTTCCCCTTCACGCCACTCATTGTCACTGGGGTTTGCTTCTAACATACGAGCTGGAGAGCGAGGGGAAAGGGTCGGAACTTTTCTTTGGAATAAAATCTGTTTCTGATTAAATCTAATTTCACCCAGACACTAAGTGTTTAGAGCCCTGACACTAACCATGTGTTTTATTGCCTCCCCAGGTACTGAGGAAGCAGCAGAACAATAACAGGCACACGATCCCGACATTGTTCACTAAACATCTTTGGCTACACCCTCAACCCTGAAGCTAAAAGTATGACCTTTAGTCTCAGTTATTGTTTCAAATCTCATCCCCGTAGTTTACAGCTGCTTGACTAAGTGACTGTTGCTGTGAAATCTAACTTAACAAGCATGGGGCTGGCTTTGCGAGGCTGCCGAGTTGTTCTGCTGCTTTGAAAAGAAAAGAGAGTCCTGAATTCTTGCTGTTTAAGAGGCGGGCGGCAGGTTGTTGATTCCCGCTAGTTTCACTATTTTCTGAATTAATCTCAGTTTTCCACTTCCTCTCATCTCTCTGGCATTGCAATTTTCAGAAAGAGAAAACAAGGCACTTTGTTCTCTTATTCGTCCATGTTTTACATTTTCTGTCAAGTCCGGGACGCACTTGAACAGAGACGTCCCCTCAGAGTAAAACAGCAGTAGAAGTTCAATTGAAAAAACTACATTTTCCCGTGTGAGCTGCTGCTATAGCGACGTGATGCATATCATCTCATCTTTCAGGTCCTCTTCGCATTTCACAGCCACGTACGGCTCCTCGTCGCTGTAGTCACGGAGGCTGTGGTCTCTGAGATGTGCGCTGGCTTGTGCGTCCGAGCTGACGTTACCCGCTCCCCCGTTGGTGTCATCACTCACACTCCCATTCAGGAGATTACTGGCGGCGCTCTCCATCTCGTCGATGGTCATCTCGCAGGCGTCTGCAATCTCGTGTTTGGTCGCTGAGACAAACTTGGGGTCTTTGGCGTACTTCCCCAGACCCTCAGAGATCAACACCTGGGAAGAACAGGAAAGAAAGCATCAAACGGCATCAGGAACGTTTGGTTTATTATGTGCATACAGGTGCTTATCTGAGGACAGTTATTACCACACATTTATTAACAAGCAGTGATATAACATTGCCTCAACATTTAAGCCCTGTTCTGGCA
The DNA here is from genome assembly GCF_963576545.1 of Limanda limanda. Lineage (NCBI taxonomy): Eukaryota > Metazoa > Chordata > Actinopteri > Pleuronectiformes > Pleuronectidae > Limanda > Limanda limanda. Next base: position 20,797,991 of record NC_083642.1, read on the forward strand.
TTGAGATGTGTTCTGAATGGGTCTCTGCTGTGACCACATCTGATCTGACTTCCTGTCCTATATGCAAATAAACACATCTTTGCAATGGAATAAAATTTACTCTTGAAGTTTTACACACTCATTATGTGGTGCTCAGTGTTGATACTGTGACTACAAACAAATCAACTGAAAAGCATGACAATGTGTTCAAACTGTAGCAGATCAGAGTATGTCAGCCACATGTCTCCAAGACCACCTACAAATATGGTTTGAGATCGGACCTCAGGATGCATTGAGACACAGTTGGGTGTGTTCAGACCGTAACTTGAAAATAACTTCTACTCACAGCCTCCACCAGACTGCTGGCACTGCCTCTCTTCTGCAGGAAGTGCGAGCAGCTCTCTGCAGGTAACTGCAGCCGGGACGGGGACTGGCTGCGACTGGGAGGACCTTCCAGGCTGTCTGTGTACCATGAACTCCTCTTCACCGCTCTGGGGAGGCTGCTGATGCTGCCAGGACTGCGCCAGTCCACCTGAGGACAAAAACGCACACACACACACACACACACACACACACACAGACACACACACACACACACATAATCATACTTTTTAAACTAACTTACCAACAAACGAACAAACTTTAAAGTGCATGGATTCAGCTTTACTGGAGCATCAACAGCAGTAAATACTTTTCCTGCCCTTCTCTCGCCTAAATTTCCTTGGTGGGAAAATGATGATGAATGAAAGCCAGTTGTATTTCTGGTATTTCCTTTTTCTTTCTTCTTTAAAAAAACAGTCTTTCCCAAAAAATACACAAACAAACAAACAATCAAATAATAATGTTATAAATCGACTAAGACCTGTATGAGCGGCGTGTAGCAGGGCGAGAAGTTGAGGCTGATGGGTGAAGCAGGAGGCGTGGCCCAGGATCGCAGAGACCTGGTCGGAGACAGACGGTGAATTCTGGGATCAAGACCGGCCACCGCCATTACCTGAGGTTGGAGTTCAAAAATCACGATTAGAATAATGAAGGTGAATCATTGACAATGATGACAATACTTTATATTTATTCACAAACAGATGATGGCACCTGCTGCTGCACCAGGTGCAGTGGAAGAGCTGTGCAGGACGGAGAATGAGGAGCATCGTCCAGACTACTTCTTCTGCGGAGACACTCAAAACTAAACGTTGGTTTGTTGGAGGCTGAGAGAAAATTGAAAAAAAACAAAAAACTGTCAAGCTTTCGGTATCCATATCTGAGGACTTACTGAATTCTTATTTTTATTTTATTCAGTAACAAAGCTGGATGAAACATTAGAAAACCAAATTCTATGAACAATTACACAAGGATAAAATAAAGTACTAACAAAAAATAATAGATGACCTTTCCAGCACATTAGTGCTTGTGCCATAGTTATTTTACATTCTTCTAACTTTGTAAAGCAGCCTTTGGTTCCTTGAAAAGCAATATATAAATCAAAGTTTCGATTATTATCATTATTATTATTAATATTATTATTGTTGTGTACATGACAATCACAAAGCTTAATGAGCAGTGTGTCAATAAAATAATCCCAAAGTAGCTCCAGCAAACATCCAATGTAATAAATATTTTAATCTGAATGAAAAGTAAAGTTTATAAACATCAAATCTGACTGTGTTGGTGAATCTCAATCCCTCCACCGTGATAACTACACATGTTGTACTGCGGCATCTCACCTTGAGGCGAGGGTAAAAACCATCTCCTTGGTGACCGCCTGCTGTCTTGGTGGAGCAGCTGTTGATCATCAGACTGGTTGTTGCCCCCGGCAACCTCGGGATCCAAGTCTGCCTCTGCATCATCATGTTGTTCCTTGTTGGGGAGCCTGTGAAACAAAGAGGATACAACTTTACATCTGAGCTTTTTGTATTTAAGTAGCTCCATGAATTCTGGACGCAGAGGGATGTCAGACTGAAACTTGCTGTACCTGTCTCTAGTGAAAATGGTGTCGTCCTCATGAAACTCCTCTCCGCTGAAGTACTCTCCTGAGCCCCGGTCCTCATCGCTCTCCATGCCGCCCGGCTCCTCTCGACAAATGGTGGGGTAAAGTCCACCACCGCTTTCTGGCCTGGCATCAAAACAGGGACAGAGGGAGAAATTAAACGCTGGAATTCAATGTCCCCATCTTGCTTATATTCGTATGAAGATTCAGTCTCTCAGCTCATGTCTCTGTCTAAACAATAATACTGTAAAACACTGATTTCACTGAAACATCATGATGCCACAGAGTTGCATTTCCCTACAGTGCTTATTGTCTCTGATTCTGCAGCCACATGTTGTCTTTTTATGACACAATCGCCACCATGAAGAGCAGATTGCGGAATGAAGCTCTGGGAACATACCTAATGTAGGCCTCATAGTAGCGTGTCCTGCTCCGGGGAGAGGGATTGGTCGGTCACACAGAAAGGATTATTTGGAACAAGAGAGCAAGAGACGGAGGGGATGAGAGGTTGCATGCAATGACAAAATACCAGAGTACACAAAATAAAACGCTAAAAAAGGTTTTAGGTATGACAGGAGAGGCAGTGTTACAGGTTTCATTTCAAATGTTACCCTGGAATTCAGAAGAAAATTGCAACAACTTTTGGAAACAGTGTCTGGGAAAGATCAGGAGTAATTGGGGCATTGTTTTTTGGAAAGGGAAATATTTTTTTATGTTTTAAAACGTTTGTTTCAGGGTGGCAAAGTAAGTAATTCCCCAAAAATTTTTAAAACACATTTTGTTCAATTATTGATCAGTTGAGGGCGGACACATCTGTAGAGTTTTATTTGTGTGAGGAAGCTTAGTGGGAGATTTCTGTGGGAGACAGAAAGTGAAAAATGCTCTTTCATAGTCAGCAGTGCGGAAAGACGAGACAGCAGTGGGACTTATATATTTGGTAAAAGATACAGTACGTCTGTGCGGGATGAACAAGGTTTAAAACAGAGTTGTGGGATCTGCTCATGCTGAACAGGAGGCTTGGGGTAGTTTCAGGGATTATCTCTATCTAAATTTTTCTAAGACATTTTTCAAGCAAAGGTGTCAGAAAGTCCACGATTCCAGATTCCAACTGGTTTTCATTGTCTTCAATGAGAGTAAATTGAACAACATAGTGACTATAGGTCAGACAGAGAACGGATCCACTGACCTCGTGGTATGTGACCTCACAGTCTTGTCATGCGCTCCTTTGCTGTGAGTGGATGCCGAGGACCCGTTTTTGGTGGAGGACGGGCGGTCTCGTTTTAACAAACACTTCTGTTGCCTCACACTGGTCATGGGGAGAAGCGAGGGCACGTTGGCATTGTTGAGGTTGGCATTGGAGGGTATTGGCGATTGATTGCGGGTGGAATTACAATGAGGGGAATTATGAGGATGAGGAGGATGGTAGTGATGATTGTACTGGATGGGTGAGGAGTTCATCTCTGTCTCTCCCTCCCTGTCATTGCTGCCGGCTCTCCTGCCAGTCTGGGGGGGCTCAGTGGAGGAGCTGCAGGAGAAGGTCAGGATCTGGAGCGGCCGTTGCGTGACGGTGGTCGGCTGAGAGGAGCCTTGCTGATCGCCACTGACATGGTTGACGTGGTTTCCAAACAAACTGCCGTTACGCTGCACAAACCAATGAGGAAGGACACAACACAGCAAATCAAACACAGTATGAGGTGACCGTTTAAATAGATCCTGACACCCTGACACCTTGGAACAGTGCCACTTATACACTGTAATCAATACAGTTCACATTATTCTACAATAAGTAACACAATGATTCCTTCAGAGGTATTATTTAATTTACTTAGATTCAAGTGGTTTCCATGCCGAACATTTGAGACTGTCATTACAAAAAATGGTTGTTTTGTGTGTGTGCAGCTTATTTATCCATATTTATTAACCATGCACACACTCTGAGACCTCGTGAACATCCAGCATCAGCCATTATACTGTATGCTACTGAGGAGAAAACCTGTAATAAACCTTGATTCAGAACATAGTTTTAAATAATAAATCAAACATTTTGTCCATTTTCATGACAAGAAAAAGTTGTTTTTACACTTTTTATTCATCCTCTTTGTAGCTGAGCAGACTTATTGGACACAAATAATTCCAATTAGGCGATTTAATCAAAGAAAAGAAAGTAAAGAAAGTAAATACTTTATGTCAAGAAAAACAAAGGGGTTTGTGGATTAATTTAAGGTTAGATCAGTAATGAAAAATCTCAAATTTGAATTTGTATGAGATTCTTCTTTTGTGTTGCATTGATTCACTATTACTATAATATACAGTACATGAATCTTGACAGGAACTTTTTTGTGTCTCAGAAACTGGTCTGTAATTGTCAGTTGGTTCCACTGGGGAGAAACATCGTTATCTTTGTGCATGTTTACCCTGTAGACTTCCTCTTCTTCCTCTCCATTAGCATCTACTAGCCCTTCCTCCTGCAGGTCACATGATATGGCTCGACGTATCTCTGGTCCCATGTCATGCAGCGTGCGCAGACCGGCCTGCAAAGAGAGCTGCTATGATACCAAACCAATCAGCCATTACAGGCTTTTTAACCATACTTACATGTGGCGAAGAGGAAACTAAGTGATATTAATGGCAATTCTTTTGCAGGTGTATGAACATGACTGTGCTGCTTTTAAAGACAAGACAACAAGAACAACTTTTAAAAAGTTGGCTTCACCAAAATGGAAAATAAACAAATATCTTCTCATGGTTGTAACAAAAAAATCTAACTATATCTATATCTTTAGAAACAGGACCAGTTACAATTAAAACTTTAAACAGTGTACTGTTTGCAGCTGTTTTGCAGTATAATGTCATCATGACGCTAATATTTTGAATTGTATTGTCCATGCTGTGAAAACAATAAAACAAGTTATATCCACCTTCATTGTTCTGTGGTGGAGACAGACTGATATTCACTTAACACATCAACCTTGTGCGGTGTGGCGATTAACCAATATACTGGAAATAAAGATGGACGACATGTCTCCAATTGTCCAGGAATGAAGCCAAAATATCCTGGTTATGAACTCCGTCATCTTGTGTATTTGGAGCCAGAGTCTGCGCAGTAATGATTTAGAGACGGGGCCGCGGTGGCAAGTTTCGTCAATAAGTTCAAACAAATTTAAACCAAAAAGAATAACCCATAAACAAACTGAATTACTAAAAGACACTTTGGCCTCTCTTTTGGGGAGCTGTCATGTCGTCCATGTTTAGATACAGTCTATGGATTAAACCAATAGTTGATATAAAGTCTGATATAAAGGTTCCAGCGACACACACTTTCAAATTGATGAAGGGATTTTTGTTAACATTCAGTCGTTGACACTTTACTCACTTGTAGAGCCAAGGTGGTGTTCAGCCTCTCCCACGAGGGCCTTCCCACAAGACCTTGCTCTTTGCGCCTCTTGAATTTCCTGAAGTAGTCCTGTATCAGGAAGGTGGCATAGAACTTCCCCACTGTTACCTCGTCATCTGAGTGAGCAGACCAGACACACCAAAGCCTCCCAGATCAACACCAAGGTACCTGAGCACCACAACACCTCAACACTGAAACGCTCTTTTAACAAAATCTCTCAATGGGGACGTCACCCACTACAATCAAACAGTCTGAGAAACAAACAGGGAGAAGACTATATCTTGACAGTGAAACAAAATACTTCTGTATCAATCAAAATTAAAGGAATGGCAAGACATGTTAACTCTGAGAATGCAGCATCATCATAAGTGTCTAGACAAGGAAACACTAGTTGAGGAGATCAGCAGATACCAGCACTCAGACCCCTTCCATGATGTCTCCTGAGCAAATTGAAGAAACTGTGATCTATGACTTAACTGCAGGTCATATTACGTGTCACCCACTGCTATGTATCACAAGTCAGGTCATGAGTTACTGTTGTGACAACACAAATTACTTTTTAAATCTACAGTTGGAGCTGAGTGTTAGTATTGGCAAAAAGTAAATGTCAGACATTCACGTGAGAACATGTCCATTCAACTATCTCAAAACATTTGTGGGAATATTTCAAAGTCAGCTGCGGCTGACACGCACACGCACGCACGCAGGCACACACACACACAGACACACGCAAACACACACACACACACACCCACAGACAGACAGACAGAGACGTCTATACTACACTGAGCCATAAGGAAACGATCATATTCACTAAGTTCAACTAAATCTCACCAACCTAAATCTCCTAACTCAACTCACACACCACTGCCACATTATAAGTCAACTGCAGAATTGAGCACAGTTGTTGTCAGAGACAGGGATGTGTGTGTGTTTGTATCCCAGACAAACAGCATGATCTGTAGCGAGAAGCACATGCAAGAAGGCAGCAAAGTAAAGTAGTCTGGAGAAGCAGCGATGGTCAAACACTCAGCTCCCGTCACAGAGGAGAACACAGAAACTGCATTAAGCCAGAGAGCAAGCTGTGACCACACACACACACACACACACACACACACACACACACACACACACACACACACACACACACACACACACACACACTCACACTCTCACACACTCTGCCAGGCAGGGAGGCTAATCAAGCGTGGGTCTGATTCCCTCAGATAAAGTTCTTTCTAAGCACTGGGGAGAGGCTCTTGAAAAAAAAGTGGCTGAATCAAAGTGTGTATGAAATGTGTTTTCTTCTTTTTCTCTCCTCGACACCTTTACTTGATTCGTTTTAGCTGGAGTGGAATCGAGTAAAGGTGGCGGATGTAAGTGGGATAGATGCTTCAAGATGGACTCAACATTTTTTCCAGTGAATCAAATAGAGCATGGAGCTTGATCTGATGTTGAGCCATCTTCAAACACCGAACACATTTCTTTACAACACCCAACACAGCCAGACAGGAACTACAAAAGCCTCTGTTCAGAAAGCAAACCTGACACCAAAAGACAAATTAAAAAATAATCTTGGATTTTAGAATTTCATAGATTTGCTCATTTTGGCATATTTTCACTAAGTAAGTGATTTTTTAGGATTGCGATATTAACTGACTTAGTTGAGTAGATGGTGAGAAAATATTTTATGTTTCACAATAATGCATCAATCTGATGTGGACAGATCAACACACATAATGTTCTTTCCCCAAAAGTGAAAAAAACGGATTCTGTTTCTGGACAGAGGCAGGTGAAGTTTTTAAGCCAGGTATCAGTCGTTTCATGCCACCAGACTAAAACAGGACTGCTCCAAAGAGCTCAGGACGGCAGAAAGAGAAAAGAAGAAAGGCCAGCGACAGTCACTGAAAGCAGAGGAAGCTTTGGTAGAGCGAGGCTTGGCAGAAAGGTTTTTAAAAAAGAAAGAGAAAGAGAGAGGGGTTAGCAAACCAATGCACACAGAGACATGCAAGTTCTAACAGCAGAGCTGAAGCAGAGCATATGTCTGGGGGGGCAGTGGAAAAAATTCATGAAAAAACTAAATGAAGTTCCCTCTAAAAACCTCACAGTTATTCAAAGCTGGTATTGTTTTATTTTGCGGCTGGCATGTGTGTGTCTTCAGTCCGCTCATTGTGCACCCGATGACAAGTCAACCTCAGTTCGTAGGAAAGAAGATGTAAACATCTGATTATGATATGTGGAATGTTTTGCACAACTGACGGTAAACCACATCATATCACAGATCATATTCAGCAGTTTTCTTTTTGGTATTTTTAACTCTAAATGTTATGTAATCATATCAGAAATATTCTTAAAAAAGTGGTTTTTCATATATATATATGTGAACAAATTAAATCAATGTGCAACCTTGTACTGTAGATGCATATAACATAAATGAGACAGGGGACAGACATGGCACTGGTTGTGGCCACATGCAGCAGTAGTGTGTGAAAACAAAAAGTTTGAATTCTTGTTTTATGCAGCCTGTTCTTACTTTCTCTTTTAACTGCTAGTATGTGACACTTACCTTCAATTTCCATTTGCTGCAGGGTATTGCGTACGCCGTAATACCCTAAGTTACAGAACTTAAGGATTTAGAAAGTAATTTATCCCTGCTGCTATCAGCCTTTTAAATATCTCATTGTGATGTATTTGTGCTACTGTGTATTTATTGTTATCAATGTATTCTGAAAGTATGTGGTCACTGCTGGCTGCACAATCAATTGTCTTTCTGGGATAATCAAGATACCTTAAACCTTGAACCTCGAACTACTGTTCAAACACATGTATTTTCTCCTGCAACCACTCTCAACAGTTGAAGCATAAAATAAATATATAAAATAAAAGCAGCCTATGTATAACCCTCTAAGCATAAGGTGTGTGCACATCCAAATCTGATGAACTCTGACAGAACCAGATAGAAGTTCACTCACACCTACAGATTGATCATAGAAACTAAATCCAAGGGTGGCCTCAGCACAGACCGAAAACTTAATGAGTTTAGGTTTCATAAACGATTAAAAACATCAGCACTAAATGTAAAGTACACAGCTTTGTTTTTCTTTAACGGGTAGAGGAAGAGACGCTGAAGAACCACAGCCAGAGATGACTGATAAACAAAACTGTGGAACAGCAGCTCAACTGTGACTGACTGACAGTGATAAGGAGCGTTTCTGTGAACTGAACGGAAAGGAAATGGCAGCAGTCGAGTTTGTTCCCCTGTCTATCTCTTTTGGTTGGTTGTGGTCGCGTTTCTCAAACCTTTGCTGAATCGAGAAATGCAAAAACAGGATGATGAAGGCATCTGATTGATCATACGTCGGCAACACAATGCATCCTTTGTGTTTCAACATATACACTCTGTTCATTTGGACCCTAAACAGGATAAGCGGTCTAGATAATGGATGGATGGAGCTTAGAGAGCAGTGTGTAGCCGTTGTGTGTGGTGAAATGTTAATGCAAAGCAGCACATATTCAAATCAAGTGAGTGATAAGAGTGAGGCTCCAGTTTGAACTCTGAATAATGGTGATGATGACGTAATGACCACTGACCGCCTGCTGGGGGAACAACTTGGTCCAGCAGCTTCATGCTGGTCCTCTTCCAGATTTTTTTGATCACAGCTCTGAGCTCCTCATTGGCTTGCTCCAGATTTCCTGGAAAATGGCAGAAAAAAGTGAGAAATGTAACTGGGGGGTAATTTTGACTAAAAGCACCATTGACTGAAAAGCACACAGTTGAATGTACAGTCGCTCTCTTTCACCAACACACACGATCACACAACATCAGAAAGAGGAAGTTACACTGAGGATTAAGAGCAGAACACTGCAACTGCAGTGGATGTCTACAGCTCCCTCTTGTGGCAAGATGTGGGCTGAGCATGTGCACACCCTGACAACAAAAAGAGTGTAGCAGGATGTGATATGTATTCAAAAGATAGACTTTCTTGCATGCCAATCTACTAAAGCCACTTCATTCATGACCTCTACAGTCACTGTGGATCATAGGTAAACAACGGACCGAGCAACTACCACTCACAATAACTTCATCATTATTCTCTTTGTTCCTCTTAAATTACTTTTCTTTTTTACCTACATGGCTGGAATCTGCACAAGGACACGGTTCAAAAGTCGTAATCAAAGATTTTTTACTTTTAGCCTTGTTCTGAACTTACCAACTATTGCAATAATTTAAAAATGTTGTATTTTATCTTGTTTTTACTCCTTTCTCATCTTTAACATTCTTATACTCTTGTACTGTGCTCTTCAAATTCTTGTAACTGTTTCCTATTGTTTGCCTTCGATTTTAATCGTTGTAACGTTGTAACTGTGTTTTGAAAGGTGCTATATGAATACATTTTATAATAATCATATCAATAATAATAATTGTTTTTTACTGCATCTAATGGCAACAAATCAATACATGCAGGTTCAGACTCACCCTCAGTCTTAATCTTGAGAGCAGTGCGGACCAGAGCAAACAAAGTGGCGTTAAACATGACAGTCCCGTCACTGTTCAGGGGCATGTTCATCGCCACCAGACGCTGCAACAGGATTCAAAGTACAGATCAATAAGGAGGCATCTAATGTGAAGTGAGTTCTGTGAAACTTATTTATCTGCCCGTCTAAACCCACCTTACAGGCCACCCTGTGTGGGCAGAGCTTGCCAAAGCCCAGTGGAGGCTGGATCCTCCTCAGCAGAGTCACCACGTCAAGATGCTTTATCCTGCCCCTGACAGAACAAGGAGTCAAATAAAAGTTGGTACACCGCAGAGAATAGCTTTTATTGACCACCAAACCGTCTATACTGATGCAAATACTGATTGCGAATACAGGATAAATAACGGGAGAAACGTTTTTTAGTTTTGTCCATAAATGAGTCCTTTGCACTCACTTGGCTTCAGGATCGTATTCGGACCAGATCCGTTTAAACTCATCCAGATGATGCGGCCCCAGAATAGACCAATCACGGGTCAGATAGTCAAAGTTATCCATGATGACAGCCACGAATAAATTGATGATCTGAAAAAAAGGACATGCAACATATTTTAGCTGTTTTAGTCATATCTAATCCTATACAGCAATATGAGAGCTGAGGTCCGAGCTGACACATAAGCACAGTGAAACATGTGAGGATTACCAGAAAAGCACAGAGCATGTAGAAGCTGATGAAGTAGATAATGGCAAAACCGCTGCCGCACGTTCTCTCCTCTCCAGGGTTGTAGTCGGACTCTGGGTCACACAGCTTCCCAGGCAGACAGGCCAGCATGATCTCCTGCCAGGCCTCACCTGTAGCACACCTGACATAGAACAATAATGTATTGACTATAAGAATGTATGATCACTTAAAATGGCTTGTAACCAACTATTTGAGCTTCACAAACACAAATACCTGAAGAGCATCAGGACAGCTTGAGGGAAAGTTTGAAAGTTGTTGTTGCGGTTGATTTGTGTTCCATCCACCATGGCTATTTTACCAAACACCTGATGGCAGACAGAGAAATGTCGTCCACAGAATCAGTCAGCTTGCTCTGAAATGACCCTGCAGTGTATCTGGTCAAGTTTTTCTGTAATTTTGAAAAACTGATAACATTTTACCTGCATTCCTATCACAGCATATATGAAGAACAACATGGCGATCAGGAGTGCAACATAGGGAAGAGCCTGGGTGAGAAAGAAGAAGGAGTCAGACTCTAAATCGAGTGATGCACATTCTCAAACCACAACACAAGATCCACTGATAACACATTTTCTGGTTAAATCAACAGTAGACCCCAAATGATAAAGATTTTTAGGGGTCGATGTCAATTCTAATGTTTGGGAGTAAAAATATGTGGATACCCATAACTATCTGATTTATACTATATTAAAACTCATATCTATGTTATTCAAGCTGGATTTTCAAATTCATCATGTTCTCATCTTCTTATTTTTACAACCCACACCAACAAAGAACTTTGTGTGTCCTTAAAGTTGGGCTAATCTCTTTAAGCTTATTTCTTTTGTCATTAACGTGCTGTTATGTGAAACTGTTCTTACGGTTTGACGTCCTGGCTTAAATCTATATTAACTCGCCAATTATAACTGCAGATTCAAGACATTTTTTACTGGCTGCTTTTTCCGATCTCACCTGGAAAGACTTGATGAAGGTCCACAGCAGAGTCCTGATGCCCTCCCCTCTGCTCAGCAGTTTGACCAATCGCATCACTCTGAACAGGCGGAAGAAGGTGATGGAGATGCGAGCACTGTCCTCTGTGTTCTGAGGTGGAGGAGGTGCAAGGTGATTACAAAAATGCAGAAGGAGAAGACATCTTGTACCGCTCATTGATTCATGCAGTCTGTCATACGTGCATTCTTCATGACAAATATTAGCTCACAAGCATTGTATTAATATGACGAAATATTCCAGATTGTGATCTTTCTCAATCTCTGCAATGACAAAAATCAACATGCACGCAGAGATGGCTGTGTCTTGAAAAGCATGCCATTAACAGACCTGGATTTACACATACACTACAGTTAACTCTGAACAGCTGATTAAAACCAAACAACATACAGAATTGACAGAAACAAACCAAAAGACAAACTGTAACTGATATTTGTTGAACACCTGATACAAACACCAAGATGGATCTTTTCCTGCTTTGTTGTTACAGTACAAACACACAAGAACCCCAAAGCAGTACAATGTCCACACAATGCTGGTCACCTGACAGCAAACACTCAGAGAAGCTGTGCTGAAATGACCAAATCACCAAACAGTGTTGCTGTTCACCCGGTGTCATGCCATGCACCCGGACAGGACAACACGTCAGCTGAATGAAAGTGGAGCCAAAATGCAACAAACCAGGTGGAGTTGAAAAAACAAGACTTGAACAAACACCGAGAGTTCAGTCACAAACCCTCATGTTTTATTGAATAACTGAAATCAGAGGTTCTGGAAGAAAGTATCTCAATGATTTCGTCGGTAAGTGACTGACAGAGAGTGACAACAGAAAGATCTTGACACTTTCAGTTTTCCATGAACACAACAGGAAATGGTGAGTGGATTTAATAGAGGAAGGGAGGGGGGGGGGGCACTTCTTACCCCTGGCTCCACTGTCACCTTGACGACAGGAATGGCTGCCGACTTGAAATCAAAAGCCTAAGGTTAATCCAAGTTACACAAACCAGCTGTGCAGCACCAGAAAGTTTACGGGTCAAATGTTATCTCATTTCAACGATACCTTAGACTTATTTAACAGGTTATCACACGAAAAACACTTCACTTACACACAGCACCATTTCAGATTCATCCCACAGACAAGATCATCATCATGGTAAAGCACAAAGCCCATCAAAGCTTTACCACATCATCTCAGCACTGACAGACATGAGAGGCAAGTGTACGGCTGTGAAATGATACTGTAGTTTAACTGAACAACAATAAGGAGAAAACACTGATACGCCTGATCATATTGTTTGTTTTGTTCTATCATTACCAATGTCTTCGTACATGTTCCCTGAATACATCTGACATTTTAACAAATGATTTTGGAATCTGTGCTGTATGTAATCAAATATCTAAGATACTCAACTGTTTTCTATTTATTTCAAGTTATGCAATATTTCAATATCAAATCTGATGGTTAACAGTAACACAATACAACGGAACCATTCTTTTACTTTCCACCGGGGAGGTTACGTTTTCACCCCCGTTGGTTTGTTTGTTGGTTGGTTTGTTTATTTGTAAGCAAGACTACCCCAAAAAGACCGGACGGGTTACCACGAGACCTGGGTGAAGGGTGTGCTATGGGTCACGGAAAAAACCCAGGGGGCAGATCCAAGAATAATCGTCACTTTCTTCAAAATTGTGAGACAGAGAGAGTTAATCACAGAAATCCCCGGGCCTCTGTGCATGGCCCAATTCTATTTACATTATAATTGCTATAAATGCGATTTTCCCCCCAATATCATGAATCTTGATGAAAAAATCAGGCATGTTTATGGGACTGATTTCTATGAGTGTGCACAATTTTGTGTGATTTCCAAATCTAGAGGTTGTGTGCGAGGAAAAATAAATCTACAGGAAATGACATTAAGATATATAATCAATTTAAAGGAATGAATACACTGGTATGTTTTGACTCCGCACTGCACAGCACCTACCAGTAGATGGGGTACTAACATACTGTCAGAGGATATTTTCCCTTTAGCTGTAACTCAAATGTCACATTTATTTTGTACATTAGAACGTTTCCTAAAATCTGACCATAAATAGTGAGTTTCTCCTCAAGTGACTGGACAGGAAAAACAAACACCTTCAGCCAGACAAGCCTTCAGCAAGCATGGAGTTAAACCAGGACAGAGTGGCCTCTCCAGCATCACCGCAGATTCAAAGAGATATCAAGCAAAACAATCTGGCACAAAATGAGGACGACTGAGATTAGGAAATAACAACTGAGTGGCATTTAAAAACAACAGCTCCCTTAAACATTTGAGAATGAGATTCTTTTAGGTTGAGATGTAAAAAATAATCCTGTTCTTCTGGTCCATCAAATCCAAGTGTGTATAGCATGTTTATGTGATTAGGATTTGGCGCAATCTCTTCAAATTCTTTGTCAATCAAAACAATAACTAAAGACCTTGAAGCAGTGTGGGATCATGGGAGTTATGTCTACCTGACACGACTCAGGAACATGTACATGGATGAGGTATCTAACTAACTGGCTAACTGGCTTCTCAGGTGTTTTTCCATTGTCATACATCGTTTGCACCGGAAGTTATACCAGAGATGGGTAAAACCATGGGAGAGGTGGATATGACACAATAAAATGGCGACCAGTATGAAACAACCTGCTAGCTTGAATAAAATTGAGTATTTCTCCTGGTTTAAATGTTGTTGGAAACATTCTGGATAATGTAAATACACAAGATAACAAAATATATAACATAAGTCTATCTTTAAGCCTGATCCAATACTTTAATGCAGAGTGTGTCATGCCTCTCATAATATGAAATACCACATTAGTTAAACAATGTCATCACAATTTCATAGCATCATGAGTGGGTGGTTTTGTGCCAAATGTAAAGAACATTAGTTTAGCTATTAAAATATTATGATTTTGAAAGCAGCTCTGATGCTAGAGCAAGGCCCCCTCAGATGGGACGGTCACAGTAAGACTGTATGTGTGATGAATGACTACTTACATTGATCTCAGTGATGGCAATGTCAACCACGCTACCCACAACAATTAAGGCATCAAACGTGTTCCATGCATCAGCAAAATAGTTCTGCGAGCACAAGCAACAAAGACACACAGAAAAAAAGAAGAGAAGAGAGACAACAGAGAAAGAAAGAGAAGGAAGAGGAGGTAACAAAAAATAAAGAGAAGAATTATGACAGATAGAGGACGAGAACATCAAAAAGTTGTGATTTGATATAACAGAGTGAGGTTGAAAGTCAAATACTTCCTGCCACTGATTCTGTGAGAGTATAAAATGTTTAATCTACAGAGATATTCTTCATATAATCCGAATCTTAAATGAACTGTCTGTCCTGCTTTACAAATAAGAAGAAATGATCACCACCGACTTAAAATTAAGCAATTCTACACGATTGAATGAGTAAAGACGAGTAAATTAATGTGATGACTATGAATCGTATTTGTAGTGGATGGGCATTTTTTCAGCTCATTTGCTTGTATATAGTTTGTGTTGTAGTAGAAACTTGATCAAGCCGACTAAAAAGATAAATCAAAATTAGGACAGGGAGTAAGGGAAGGAGGAAAGGTGTGAAGGAAAGAAAACAGGAGAGTGGCAGCAGCAATGGGAGAGCAGAACGAGTTTTACATACGGACGTCTTTCTACCTGGCTGAGTATGATGTCGACAACACTGCCAACCACCACCAGGGCGTCGAAGACATTCCAGGCGTCCCCAACATAGCCCTGAATACGGCAGCATGCACAGCCAGCAGGAGAGGAGGGGTTGAGAGTTTGTGGGAGAAGTGAAGGGTGAGGATGAGGAGGAAATGGCAGTGGAGTCACAGCCGGTGTGGCATAGAGCCCACGAGTGAGCAGCGTCAAGGAGTACCAGAGGGGAGGGAAGAGAGACAGGAAGAGTGGATGAGGGCTGGGTTAAAAGGGAAAGGGAGACCTAAAGGAGAAAAGTCTGAACAGGAGGCTTTAAGGAAAAATACATATATATATATTTATATATACATGTATATGTAGGTACAGGAGAGGAGAGGAGAGGAGAGGAGAGGAGAGGAGAGGAGAGGAGAGGAGAGGAGAGGAGAGGAGAGGAGAGGAGAGGAGAGGAGAGGAGAGGAGAGGAGAGGAGAGGAGAGGAGAGGAGAGGAGAGGAGAGGAGAGGTGAGGAGAGGAGAGGACACTTACTCTGGGTTTGAAGGCGATGAGCTTGAGGATCATCTCCACTGTGAAAACTCCAGTAAAGACCATGTTGAGGACGTCCATGGCGTAATTAAAAAGGTGAGACTGACCATGGTGCTGGAAAGAGACAGGCTGATCAGAGACTGATATAAATGTAGTCTAACTGTATGTGTATACTGGTCTCCATCATCTATTTAAACTCAGATAAATCTGATTAAAGAGAGTTCATTAAACTCACAACTGCAAACCCCATTATATTTAAGTTATATGTTGATGTATGTATGTATTCAGATCATAAGGTATGAATTGCATGTAGCATTGAGGGATTTATAAAATAAATCCTCCTTTACATCAATAGACTTGAATTAATCATCAACTGACCCCATCAGCTAGGACCAAAGAGAGAAAACACTTACCTGTATAGACAGACACAAGGTGTTGAGGATGATCAGCACAAACATGACGTATTCAAACCCAGTGGAGTTGACCACATACCAGAACTTGTACTGGTACGGGTTTTTGGGGATGTAGCGTCGCAGAGGACGAGCTTTAAGAGCGTATTCCACACACTGACGCTGCGGTGGTTAGGGGAGCAGGTATGAAGAGACAGAGACAAGGACACTCAGCAACAAAAGGATATACAGTAAAACATAGTTTCTTTGTGTGTTGTGATAAATATTCTGATTGTATATGAATTGAGGAATTTCAGCAGATTATACGTTTGTAAATCAAAGACTGTATATAGAGATGGACGATGCATCTTCACTTCCTCCCACTATCCAGAAATTAAGCCAAAATATCCCTGATACGAGCGTTGCCATCTCAGGTATCGAGGTCCCTTATAGCATCAAATAAAAAAAAATAAAAAAAGTCAGTGTGATAAGAACTAGCTATAATTACCATCTTTGAGAAAAAGTCATTGAACAATAAACATGTACTTTGACTTTTTATTTTGGTCCATCTCCCATCTCTTAACATGGAGGAGGCAGGATTTATGACCTCTACTGTAGCCAGCTACCAGATGAGCATCACATCTTTATACACAGTCTTTGATCTACTCAACACACTAATACACAGACACTGTACCTGGTTCTTGTCCAGCTCACAGTTCTTGTACTCCTTCTCCCCCTGCTCCTGGAAGGTGACGATAACGAAACCAACAAAGATGTTCATCATGAAGAAGGCAATGATGATGATGTAGATGATGAAGAAGATGGAGATCTCGATGCGGTAGTTGTAGATGGGACCCATGTTCTCTTTATTGGAGTCGATGGCCTTGTACAACAGTCTGCAGGGACACACAACAAAGAAAGTCAAGTCTAGATGGTGGACAGTATTTAACTATATCAACTCTGCATATGTACTTTTTGTAAAATAAATAAATATTAAAGGATACTGGAAGAAAGGGGTCTGAGGGGGGCTGCAGTAACCCCTACTGGCAAGGGGCTGTAACTGCAATAAAGTTTACAAAACAAATACAGTTTTTACAATATTTTTAATTGTTTGGTGTTGACTATCTGATTACTCAAATGTATAATATGATGTAGACTAGATGAGACATTTTGTAGTTTGTAGTAACAATGGGTTAGATATGTCTCAGAAGAGAACCTCTGATTAATGTAACTGCCCTAAAGCCAGGTGTGCCTGTTGTTGTGTAAAATGTTCTTAAACTGGTATAGAATGTTTTGGGCAATTCATATTAATACAAAAATCATGAACGTTACACTGCATTTAATATGAAAGCTCTATTCAGTCTTTCTGGCGACAGCCCCAAATCCGGCTGACTTCCCTGTAAATTAGACATGCCTGCTCAAGTTTGTAGCAACAGAACATTTTCATTCAGAGAGAGATAAAAGTTAATAATTATCAAACATTAAATAAATACAGAGTCTCACTGTTATTCTCTTATAATGTTAGTCTAATCGGAGTTGTCCCTCAGTCACAGAGCGGAACTTACGTGGGCCATCCTTCAAAGGTGGAGACGGTGAAGAGCGCCATCATGGCCATCAGGACATTGTCAAAGTTGAAGTCACTGTTGTGCCAGATCCTTTCCTTCACCATGGGCATCGCCGTGTTTATTGCTGTGTCCCCATTGAGGTACAGAATGTACGTACCCCTGAGATTTAAAGGCGAAACGTTAAACACACAGAGATGCTCAGGGAAATACACTGAGCTGGAAATACTGACGAGTTAAAGTAGCTCACTTGCACTCCTCCGGGCTGGACTTTGCATCATCTGTGCATCGATAAAATTTCCCCTTTATTGAAACAACAACAGAGAAAGTCAGGGGATTTAGAAAGTCATATTTTCTGCACTTTTTTCAACTTCTATACAATTATTGATGTTTTACAGAAGAAGAACCAGTTGATTTGCACATCCAGAGAGACAGCAACTATACATCAGGTGTGACCCAATTACCCTCTATCACATTTCTGCAATGTACCTTAAAGAGCTGTACACCGATACAAGCGAACATAAACTGCAGCAGGGTGGTGACGATCATGATATTGCCGATGGTCCTGATCGCCACAAACACACACTGGACCACATGCTGAAAGAGACACACAATAATTCAACGTTAATAGCGATACAAGCTAGTGTGCAGCAACCATAGAGACACATACTGCACTGTGTTATATTATTTCCATTCTGACCTTGAGTCCCTTGGCTCTGTTGATGGCCCTGAGTGGACGGAGGACTCTGAGAACACGGAGAATCTTCACTACGGAGATAGCAGAGGACCTGTGGAAGACACAAACACACACCAGAGTATCTAGCAGAACTTTCCAATTTCACACTTTTGTAACTGTACTTTGAAAAGGCTAGTAAACTAAAAGTATCTCCCCTGACAGCTCATCTCTTTTCATTTAGAACAGATGTTAGTTTAAGTTAAAGGGACTCTTACCTTTGTTGCATTTTTACACTTTTTTTGGATAAGGTTAAATTGGTATTAATAAGGTAATGACACTCTAAAATGCAAGACAGACCCACCAGGAGTAAAAACAAACAATTATTTCACTCTCATAATATTTAGTGAAAACTTCAACCAATAAAAGGACCTTATTGGCCGACAGACCTGTCTGTTTGCTGCATGGACATGCAGGTTTTCCGTCTGCTTCTTGTGGCGCATTCGGGCCCGCGTCATCAAGGCATGTGAATGTAAATGTATATAACTTACCGAATCCATTGCTTTGGTAAACAAAAACTCACGTGCGTGCGCGGAGGCAGTAGGTTAAGTCTGCTTGTAAATAAAGTTTCTTCAAAAAAACACCGCGGATGGGAACGAGGGGGTGGGGCATTGGAGGAAGGCGGGATGATTTGAATGTGCTATAATTCTCAAATGCAACAAAGGTAAGAGTCCCTTTAAATAGTAACATTGTTTGTTTGAATATTTTTTTTTTTTTACTTCTCCTGTGTTCCGTATTTTTCGTTATTTTGTCCTGTAGGTTTCCATTTCATACTTGTTTTATACTGAAACACAGCAGCAACAATCAAATGTGAATTATACTCATCACAGCAAAAGCTGAGCTTCAGCTATTGGAGAAGAGGCCATACAGACATCCAGCACATAAGTTAAACAAAAGTTAAACGACATGTTAATTAGAGAGCTTCAAATATGCTGGTTGGTAGCTTTAAAAAGAGAAATCTTAACAGTATATTCCTGTTTTCAGTCTTTGTGGTAAGCTGAGCTAATCAGCTGCAGCTTAATTTTTAATGAGAATACAGAAGACGAGATAACATAAGATAAGATAAGATAAGATAAGATAAGATAAGATAAGATAAGATAAGATAAGATAGTGAAAAGTTAAGTCAAGACAATAAGCTGTTACTGGTGAGTAACTGAATGACACTTACTGAATGCCGAATGACACCAGAGACACACCAACGACCAGCAGGTCTAAAAGGTTGAAGTAGTTTCTACAGAAAGCTCCTTTATGAAGGAACGCTCCGAATGCCGTCATCTGGACACATGGACAGAGGACAGACTGACGTCAGGACTGGAGAAGACACATAGGCTGTTCAACACATTCACACAGAGACAGTCAGGCTGAGATGGGATTTTGACGCTAATAGTGATTTAAATATCTGCTACCAATATTTATTTTCGAAAGAATATTCTCTGTGAACCAACATTTTTGTTGTGAAATTATCCTTTTAAGTTCAAATAAATGTTTTAAATTTAAAACATTAGACTTAAAGAAAACAGTGTACAATGCGATCTGAGCTGCAATTTCGTACTAAAATCAAACTATATTGACTATGTTGCAGTTTCAGTTTCAGTTTAACTAAATAAATATTATGTTAAAAGTTACATTAGTTTAAAGCAATACTTCTATTTCTTACTATTGTTTGGTTAAATACTTAAACAATTAAAAAGACTGGATTCACACTCACAAATGCTACAATTTGAAAGATTTTTTGGTCAGCCACACACAAACACACAAATGTTTGTATTTCAATCTTAGTGAGGACACTCATTGGCATAATGCATTCCCTAGCCCCCTACCCTAACATTAACCATCCAAACTAAACGTCTAACCCAAACGTAACCCAAACCCTGATCTATACTTAATTCTAACCCTAACCCTAAAATCAAGTTAACAGTCCATTAAAGGTTCACAAAGTGAGGACCGGCCAAAATGTCCTCACTTTCCCATAATGTCCTCACGCCATAGGTGTCCTCACAAAGATATCTGTACAACAGCACACACACAAATAAACGGATTATAAACAATTCTAGATGTTCACACAAGGCGGGTCAAAAGCCACTAAACTAATTTCTGATGCAGATTAAGCCAGAAACAGCACTGAAACAGAGCCCTTAATCTTCTTCTGATATAAATTTGTTTGAACTTTAACCATAATACCATAAGGATTAACCTGTTGGGGGCATGCAGATAGCAAAGGGGTAAAGCAAGAGGACTGAAATCTAACTGTAAAAATAATGTTGTTTGTGGATTTTTTCAGAAATACTCTTTGAAAGTGCATTACACAAACAAAAACATATAAGGATGGGGGAACATCTGTGTGTAAAGTGTACTATAGGGCAAAGGGACATCATTTTAAGGTTTCTCTACATTTCAGAATATTTCAAATCTAACATCTTTCTTGTTGAAAAAAATGACATATGGTAAGCTGGGCGAGGATGAAGGGAGGGGGGGAAGTGGGCTGTGATGGAAAAGGGACTGACAGACAAAAAAATATTTGACAAAAACATACGAGCTTCACGTTGACGGACTGGCGCCATGACAACACGACAAGCAGGCGGCCATTTAGATTAAAAAGATAGCGGGCAAATATGAGAGGAGAGAGGATGTGTTCACCAAGCTCGGAAGAAATGGGTTGTTACCGAGGCAGCACAAGAGTTTAGTTGTTTACCTTAATAAGGATCTCAAATGTAAACATACTAGTGAAGACATAGTCTGCATAGCCTAGGATCTGAGGAGGCAATAAGAGTGACATAAGCACGCAGGGTTACTGAAGCTCTACCCAGCACAACACAGCACGCAAAGGACATTTACCTTCAACAGGATCTCAACAGTAAAGATTGCGGTGAAAGCATAGTCAAAATAACCAAGTACCTGCAAGAGGTAATGCACAAGTTCGAGTCATTGCAGGAAAACAGCACAGTGAATGAGCTATAAGATACTGTAGAAGAGCTGGAGATAGAGTAAGAGTTAAACACAGGTAATACATCAACTCATTCCTATGTATCAGAGCTGCACTAGGTAATTTTTTATGTAAATATGTACAACTCACACACCAACCCTGCCTCCTCTCTGTTGCCTAAATTAAATTCTTAAAGGAGACATATTACACTTTTTCAGTTTTTCTTTGCTCTTTCTTTTCCTCTAGTCAAGTCAAACACTTGAAATGGGAGCCTTAAAGAGACAGAAGCTCAAACCAAACGTTTCAGACAAGGGCTGAAAAGAGGAGCTGCAGCAATGGACAGTATGAGGAAAGGACAAAATGTTACCTTTCCAATAATACAATTATGGATACTGAATATAAACATAATATGCCTCTTTTAAATTTGTGAACAGTAGGGTCAGGTTTTCTCTGAGCAAAGTGTGTGAATAAAGATTTTATATAGACAATCTTAAAATCACAGACTTGCCAAAGGTACAATTTCAGCCTTCAGTTCTAGGGTTGTAAATCAGAGGAGGTGTTTGTGCCAAGCCATGCTTTGAACCGCTGTGGAGGTCAAATTCACAAACCACAGTAAAGTCTGTGACCTGCTGCTGTCTTCATCTCAATGTGTTCTTTCTTCTATTCACACTATTCACCCTCTCACATTTAAAATTCCACCAACTTAAGAGTGCACTAGCTGAATATGTCCATAAATTAAATATTTGATATTAGATGATTGAAAAAGTTTTTTTCTTCAGCTGCTGATAAAGCTCCACTAACTTAAGTGATGAGTAAACAGTCAAATAAAGATTATATCTGAAAGTACAAACAAGAAAACATGACTGAAACAAAAAACAAAAAAAACTAAGAGACATAGGTAGAAGCTACAAATGTACTCAGAGCTGAACACAGATACTTTACTAAAAGAGCTTTCCCTCTAATCTCCAGCAGAGACACGCACGAGCTGATCTGCTGTGCACACAGCAAGGAGCAGACGTCACAGCTTGGCTGTGGTTGTCCCTCCTTGGCTGTGGTTGTCCCTCCTGCCACGCAGCACCGCAGCCGTGCAGCTCACTGTGGTTATATCTCCCGCTGTGAGGCTGTAGTAGTAACACATGTCATCACGGCTTGGCTTGGCACGGCGCAGTGAACGCACATTTAGGACCACGTCTGTTATGAGCACTTTGTTGTCAACACATTACATAATTTCTTAGTGAAGAAATCCTGAAATGTACCAGTTGCTAACATTAGAAATTGCCTAGTGCAGCTTGTTTTTGATTGTAGATATATATGTAGGTACACATAATTATAACAGGCTAACATGATGGTAATGTGTATTATGCAGAATTCAGTTCTGTGAAGCAGTGATATTAGTAAGGAAGCAAAAAATGTTTAGACCAGAAACTGTTTATAGAGATGGACGTCATGACTGCTCTCCAAAAGTGAGGCCAAAACCTCATGATCAACCTCTGGTGGCTGACGGCAGTATGGGTCATAAACCCTGCCTCCTCCATGTTAGTGAATAACGAATAGTACATTTTAAATATATTCTTCCCAAAGATGGTTTCTGTCATTTAAGGATGTTCTTATGTTACTGATGTGTCTCCAAGTGTTTGTCCAGTAAATGTGGTTTTAATTAGTTATTTGATGCTATAGAAATGGGGAGAAATGTCATTGTGGACAGCTGAGATTGACTTGTTGTTGGACAATTACTGTAGGTCACAGGTATAACTAAATAAACATGACTTCCCAGCATGTGTTAATACTTTTTTAGTGTGTAATTTCACATTGTTTGAGTTACTTCCCAGAGGCTTTTTCACTGTAGATATTTTTACCTGTCAAAGCACAAGTGTCCCTAAAAACATTTAGGGGATTCAGTCGTTGTTAATATTATTATTTATACCTGTACTTTTTAAGTCATGATATCTGCACGTCAGCCAGTTGTCAGATACAGTGACTTCCATTTATAAGTGAGACGGCCTTTCAGGGAAACTTAAGTCCGCAGTGCCTGTGGTTGTTTACGTACAATGTTGCGAGCAGAGAAGTTGCGTATAGGGTCCTCGGCAGCCAGAGAGACAGAACTGAGCATGATGAAGACCAGGATGAGGTTGGTAAAGATCTGATGGTTGATCAGCTTATGGCAGAACACACGAAACCTACAGGGAGAGAAATAAAAAGAGGAGGGAGAAAAAGGCACAGAGTACATAACAAAAGTATTAAATTGTTGTAGATGTTTGTGTATTTTTGATTTGAATAGGTTTTTTTTACACACTGAAACAGGTTGAGTGTTAAGTTCCTGTGCCTAAGCATCTTGTGTGACTCACGGGTTTTTGCTGCTGAAGATGAAGAAGGCGCTGCCCTCCGGGATGGGCGGAGTCTTCTCCTTGATAGTGAGTTCAGAAAGCCTCTGGGGGCGGGGTCCAGGCAGCACTTCTGGAAGGTCTTCATTATCATGATTAACGTTACACACTTTGACAGAAACAAAGTTATTTATTTATCGAATGTGATAACAATCCGACTGTTTTATTTGTCGATATGTTACTGAGGCTTAGAGCAAATTAAAATGTTGATTTATTGTCGATAATCTTTACAAAAAAAGAGGTAGAATTGTGTACATGAATTGAGTTGTTTTTACCTCAGCCAAGTAGGTAATGTTTTCATCTGCGTTTGTTAGCAGGATTATGCAATTTCCATGAAATACGGGGGTGGGGTTTGACCCAAGGAACCAACCATTACATTTTGGTTGGGATGTGGAAGGGGGCAGATCCAGAATTTTTTCTATACCAATGTGAGATATGAGTTTATTCAACATTTTTCTGGATTTCTCACAGAATAATTAATTTAGCTTGATGAAAACAATCAGACATGTTCAGGGGTCTAAAATGAGCATCTGCAATTTGGTGATCCACATAAAAACCTGGATCTAAATTTAAATGAGGGTTCATAATGGCACTGTTGGGCATTGGTGGAAGTATACACTCTTCTAAATGCCAATGGGCCATGGGTTCTTCCATTGGTCCGGCTCCAACCATCCAGAAATTTCATGGAAATCAATTGAACAAACAACATACCCGCCTTGGCAGAGGAAATAATTACTTCCCAAGCTCTTCCCCTTTTAATAAATACAACTGATTTGAAATCCAGTATCCAGTGCATATGTTTGTTTGGTAGTGCACAATACAATATTCAAAGAGGACAAGACTTCAGGGAGGCTTTGCTTCTTGTCTGCACTAAATGTGCTCTTTTACCCAAGTAGAATCTGACATCTATTTATTTATTTTCAGCAAATTTACTCTCAATACCATTGGTGCTGTTTAAGTGATTAAACACTTGAGAAACAACAGTAGAAACCGTTTTACCTGGCGAGTCGATGGCAGTATACAACTCTTTGTCTTCCTCTAGCATGGCGTCTGCTGGCATCTATAGATTGAGATTAGGTTCAATCTTTTTGAAAACGTACAATTTCTCAGATGAAAACTAGATCAATGATTCAGATATGTGGTCACGATTTGACAATATATGAGTAAAATCATACAATTTCCAAGATTCATGAAGAAAAATTTGAGACCCTGTCCGTCTCTTACCTTGGTCTCGCCATCACTGGCTTCTGTTATTTCCACTTTATTGTTCTCTGTGCTTGTATCCCTGTTTGAGACACAGAGAGAGAGTAACTTACGAGGCAGAGAGACACGTATTTCTGCCTGGTGAAAGTGCTTTTGACAAATGTCTACACAAACTATTAAACAGCAAGTGTGAACAAAAATTATAACGTGAAATATTGAGGTGTGCTCAGCTGTACTTGGCACTGTTCTTCCTCTTCTTGGCCTCCTCTTCCTCCTTCTGTGCTGTGTTGAGGCTCTCTGCGTCTGCCAGGTTGTCGACGGCGATGGCCAAGAAGACATTCAGTAGGATGTCTGGTCATGTGACTTAAGGACAGAACATTGACCAACACGATGAATATTTGGGAGAATGTCAACTGGCTCAATATCAAAACACAACTTATTAACACATGCATGTGAGAAAATGTGGATTTTTATTTTCATGGTTAATCATGTGTGTCTGAATGTGTGTGTGTTTGTGTGCGTGTGTGTGTGTTAGTAGGCAGTAGGATACAGTTTCCACAGATGAAGAGGATGATGAAGTAAATGCAGACCACCATTCCAGAGGAGGACGGACCACCGTACGCCATAATACCATCATACATCACTGTGTTCCAGTCTTCTCCTGTCAAGATCTGGAGAAAATGGTAAAGATTATATTTCTCTCTACCCTTTAAGCGGGTGCTCTTGGAGACGCTTACATTGTTCATGCATCAAGACCTTAAGCTTTGCAAAAGTCATTGCACTTGGGCGAGTATAATTGGCCCAGAATATTTCTATAGTCAGAAGTCTGACTCAAAATCTTCCCTGCCTGCACTGTGTGAATACGTAAATGTCTTGTTATAAATATTTAAAAATACAGTTAACTAGGGCTACGTTGTAGCACTAACGGGCCCGAGCACACGCGCGTTCAAAGTCTGTTGCGGTCGGGGAAGAGAGAACGTTGGATGAGCAAGCGCTCGTCTCCGCGTTGCATGTGTTTACGCGCTGTGGCAAGGATAAACGCTTCACTTCCTGTAGCCAGCAGGTGGCGCTGTGATTTTAAGTCATGTTGTCTCTGCAGATGTCTTCAGGTCGCGACTCTTGTCTTACATGTCTAGTTTGGACTTGATTGAACCAAATATGCCTGAGATACAGTAGCTCGTGTTTCGATGGCGTGTAATCAAACTTTGACGCCAGGCCACGGTCACATGGTATGAAGAAACGTTAAAATTCCAATAACTTTAGATCTCCATCTTGTTGTGAAGACACTCGTCTTAATTTGAAGTTGATCCGATGAAAGCTCTACGACAAGTACATCAAAGTAAAAATATGGATTATGCCCAAAATGGCCACTAAATCATAAATGGCGGACTTCCTGTTTGGTTTAGCATATTTATCCAAGAGACTTATTTCTTTGTCATGACAAGGCACATGTCCCTGTTGAATTTTGTAGATGTAGGCCAATCGTAGTGCCGGGGCTGCCCTTTAGGGGGCGCTAGTCAGTTATTTTGCCACGCCCATCTCTTAAACCCATCTGACAGTCTTAAGGGGGGGGCTGTTGATACACACATGTAGTTTGAGGGAGATGGAACCTTGTACACCGAAGTTATAACAATTTCGTGTGTCATGGCGAGTTGATGAACTTTGATGCTACGCCATTAATATGGCGTTTGACGAAAAGTCACAGTTATCTTATATCTTCATTATCAATCCCTTAAGACCCATCCGCCACAGTTTGACATGGTTCCGCAAAGTGGATGAGGAGAAATACTTCCAAGTGTATGACGTACCAAAAACAAGACATTTCCTGCTGCCACCAGGGGGCGCTGTAATTTTAAGTCAGGATTTCTGTGTTGTTGTCATCACGTCGCGACTCTTGTCTTATGTGTGTAGTTTGGACTCAATTGGACCAAATATGTCCGATATACAGACGCCCGTGTTTTGATGGCGTTTAATCAAACTTTGACGCAACGCCACGGTCACACGCTCTGACGAAAAGTTGATTTTTTTGATAACTTTAGATCTCCATATTGTTTTGACGACACTCGTCTAAATTTTAAGTTGATCCGATGAAAGCTCTACGACAAGTACATCAAAGTAAAAACGTGGAATATTGCCAAAATGGCGACTAAATTCAAAATGGCGGACTTCCTGTTACGTTTTTCATAATGCTCCAAGAGGCTTTTTTGTGCGTCTGGTGACGATACACAACTGGGTATTTTTTTTGTGAGGATCGGTGAATGCTAAATGAGGGGCTTATCCGTAGGTGGCGCTATTGAGCTATTTTGCCACGCCTATTTCCAAATCCTACAGAATATGGCCATTTTCACACATTTCTAACTTCCTGCAAAGTTTAACAACTTTTTGAGCATGGGAAAGCCCTCAAAAAGCCAATTCATTTGTTCCTTTCAATTTCAATAGGGCCTCCCACCGGAGGTGCTCGGGCCCTAATTATCTACCTACTAACTCCACAAGTCTTTCTGTCTGTATGGCTCCACACTTGGTCTGTGTATTGTTAAGAGCCCAATGAAGTGCAGTGGCAAATGTGAGGCGATTTGGTCACACAAAGAATTCAATGTTATGAGATTTGAATAAACAGTTAAACAGCACGCACTCAGTGGAAGTAGGGCTTCATAGTGCTTTATGTCAAGCTTTTATTTTGAAAAGTTGTGAATTTGGGTCTGAGCATTGTGTCAACTGGTGCTATATTTTTCATAAATTGGATGTCTATTTCAGAGTAAGTAAAGTAAATCATTCTAACTGATATAAGCAGTAAAATCTTCAAAGGAAACAGGAACTTCACACAAAGCTCTGCACAAAATGTTCAGCATTCAAACAATAAAGAAATGACAGTATATTGTTGGTCCGTTTGAGGAGGGTTCAATTATGATGATGAGGCATGGATTGAACAGGCATTGCTCTAGTATTTCAAAAAAAATCCAATAATAGTCTCCTTTCCTAAGCAGAGAGACTTGTGTTGAGTTTGAATCTTGAATCAGTTCAAGCTTTTCTTGGGATCGGATGGTATACCTCCTGCAAGTTCTATCTGAGTGTTCTGAATAAAACCAAGCACAAACCTGGAACACGGTGAGCAGAGCCTGGGGGAAATTATCAAACGTGCTCCTCTTGGTCACTGTCTCGTCAAAGTTGAACTTGCCCCCAAAGAGCTGCATGCCGAGCAGGGAGAAAATGATGATGAAGAGGAAGAGCAGCAGCAACAGGGAGGCAATGGACTTCATGGAGTTGAGTAGAGAGGCCACCAGGTTACTGAGAGATGCCCAGTGACTGGAAAGGAAAAGATAAAGAATAACATCGCAGAAGGTCAGACACAAGGAAAGCCAAGAAAATATAGAAAGGACAATACTGACAAACTGGTTAGTTAGTTTAAATTAGTTGTTCGATGCTAAGAATCATTATTGACAGCTGAAATTGATATGGTCTTGAATCAGTAGGACCTCAACACATCGACTACTGCACAGACTCTTGCTTCAGACTACATCATTGGCACAAAATGGCAACATTTATATCTGGGATATTTTGCCAGAATTTTACAGAACATAGTTGCAACCATAGACTTGATATAAAGATGAAGTCTCTTTGACAGTCTGGCTGCAAATGTCTTTTCAAAGTACCTTTCTACGTTTGTGTGAGTTGTGACACTGGTTTGTTTATTGCACAGGTCTGGATTGTACTGAAAGGTGAAGATTAATTTTTCAATAATTGTTATATTAAATTTATTGTAATACCTTACTGAATCATCTGAATAATTTCTTTATTATAGACTAAAAACAGAAAGGGACAGACACAAATAAATCTTCTCTACCACATCCAGAAAACACACTCAGGTTTTTCTGGTGCTCACCGAGTAACTTTGAAGATCCTGAGCAGGCGTACACAGCGGAAAACAGAGATGCCCAAAGGAGACATGATGGCCAGCTCCACCAGGATGGTCTCTACGATGCCTCCGCACACCACGAAACAGTCAAAGCGGTTAAACAGGGACACGAAGTACGCCTGCAGCCCCAGACTGTACATCTTCACCAGCATCTCCATGGTGAACATCGCCAGGAGAACCTTGTTGGCTATGTCTGGCCAGGAGAGGAGAGTCAGACAAGCTGTTTACAGTATCATCAAACATCTCATCATTGAAACAAATGAAAACAAAAACTGACCTAAACAGCAGTACAACAAAATCACAACAGTAGAACAAAAACAGAATAGAAATAGATACCCTGTACTTCAGTCAGCCAGTCGGGCTGGTTGTAGTGCTCAGAGGCGATGGTGAGAGTGTTGAGGAACACCAAGATGATGACCAGCCAATAAAACGTCACTGATTTCACAGCCACACGACACTTTCTGCGGCAGAACCGGTTCCACCGCCGCGACTGGCGACTGACAGACAAACAGCTGCACTTTAGGATCAATTGTCAGAACAAGTGGGAGCAGGTTCAGAAGAGTTTATTTCCCAAATGAGATATTATTGTATGAGTTAATGGAAAACTCTCAAACATGTTTTGGAATGAAACCTCCTGACTTGAAAGGTTTTTTTTCTCCCATATGCATTCAACATATGGTGAAATAACGTGATAACACAACAACACAATGAATAAAATGAAACAAAGACGGATTAGAACGAAGCCTGAAAGTAGAGTTATAGATGCAAAGAGAGAAAAACACAATGATTGAACTGTGGTGAGGTCAGGATAAAGACGGTCATGAGTGTGTCACATATAAAACATGATACATGGTGGATAAATGTCAAAATACTAAAGTGGACAAGAACAAAGATGGAAATGTTTGAGATCAGAGTTTCAGTATTGAAAAAGGACGTCAACAGCCATGCAAACATCAGCCATGCAAGATGAGTTGAATGAAATAAAAAATGCATCAGGCCAAGGTACTAACCTGCACTTTGACTTAGTAATTTTTTGACTGAGGAGAATAAAACATGAAGCAAATTTAATAAAAGTAAAACAACATGTGCGGCTTTGCATTCTGGGTGAAAATGTCCTTGAAACACACAGTGACCCGCTTTTCTAGTGGCTCATTGTAAGTGACTGGACTGTCAATCAGTTATAATATGTCACACTCACCACAGTGGTCCACAACATGGTGATTTGTCCTCCTCTCCATTGTGATTGTCTGTGTTCACCGACTCCGTCTCACTCGTTGGCATGCTCGCTATGGTATCACACACACACACACACACACACACACACACACACACACACACACACACACACACACACACACACACACACACACACACACACACACACACACACACAAAAGTGAGTTAACAAAGAAGTACAGGGCAAAGGAAACAAGTCTCATCACCAACTCACATGATGACCCAGTGACACACACATGCCTTTTTTGGTTTGGCTTGGCTTGTGACAAAATTGTATTTTTCTCTTATTAATGCTGATCAAACATTTGACTGAAAGTACAACAACAAAGCAAGTTTTCATGACCTATCAATACATGATGAAGTCTTATTTTTTTAATCTTAGCTGTTGATTTTAAGTTGATTGAAAGACTTTTTCACTTTCCGCCGAGACAAACCACCAGCAAATAAAAACAAAAGCTGAAAATGGAGGGCATGTTAGTGTGACCCCCCTCCCTCTCAAACTTTGCCATCATTTAAGAGGAAACTCAGCCAGGTTTCTCCTTAAATCCAAAATGTTTTAGTTCTCAAACACAGAGACTGACAGTATTCATTTGCAGAACAGATGTGAAATCTGTTTTGTTTTATGACACAAAAAGATGAATTGGCATAGATGACGTCACAGTAATTGCAAGCTGCCAGACCTGAGTCAAATTAGACAGTACAATTTGTTCATTCGTTTTATCAATGACTAGCCTATCAAAATAAAAATATTGTTACCCAGATTAAATATTTCACCTGCGACACATCTTTAGTGTAAATATAATCCTTTCAGAGCTGATGGCATCATCCAGTTAAATGATTTGATCAAACTATTTGGTCCAAGTCTGTATGTTGAGCAAGTATAACTTACACAGTGACAAGGTTACAGTATATTGGAAATCATATATACTGTACATACAGGAAATATGACAAATGAGAGAAATTCAAAATGATCATGAGTGGAGGAAGGAACCAACATATCGTGACAGTTCTGTTTATCTAGATTTACCAAAATATAAATTGTACTCAATTATTCTACGATGAACTAGAAAAATTCATTTTAGCTAAATGTATTTTATCCATTTCAGACTTTGTAAAAATGTCAAACATCTGGTTAAAGTACAGCATGTCATATAACTCAAGGCATCAGAGGGAAACTTCTCTTTTTTAAATGTATTATTATTATTTATTTAAAATTAGGGTATTTGATACGATGCTTACCAATTAATGTCTTTGAACAGTAGTGTGTCGTATTGATAATTATTTTAATTCAGTCTTTCTCTGGTGTAAAAGTAAACTTTTCATGTTTTAATATGTACAAAAAACAGTAATGTAAATTTGGTTAAAAGGGTATTTTATATTATATCTTGAAATACTGAAGTTGTAACATATGTATGTGTATGATTACTATGATAAACCATGTTGAAGATGAACCTCTCTCGTGTGAGTGGAATCAGTGTTCTTCCCTCTCAGAGCAAAAGCATTATTACTCATAAATGGACACTTCTCCAGACAAAGACGAAAACGCTGCTCAGTCAAATCCTCCATGGTTACATTTGCATCTCTTTTCTTGCTTTCTAAAAAGAGTCGATTCATTTCAAAAGCAGTAGGGCATTTTATGTTGGTTTCTTTTTCAGCTGACAACAATTCAGTGCCATGGGATGAATTTTGTTATGATAAAAATGATAGGGATCAGTTCAACAAAGGGCATGCGAATACAAAAGCACAAACGAAATCATAGGTGGAGCACATGCATATACAGAAAGACACCCTGCAGGACAAGGATGAACTGTCTGCCAGAACACACATTTACCCTGTGTCTCTGTGGACTGGGTGAACCAGCCAAACTTCCCTTTCTTCTTCTGAGTGAGGTCAGCCAGCGTGACCCCTAGGTGATACCAACATGCAGTTCACACAGCCAGACAGCAGAGGAAGCAGTGAGTCAGTACACAGCAGAACAAGAGAGAAAGAGGGGAATGTACAACAAGAGACAGCAGCAGTACAAATCCACTGACACAGCTACCATGTCCACACCAAGCAGAGCAACTAAACCAGTGTCCAGGACGGACAGTGACATCAAGTAAACAGTAAAACGTATCTGTATGATTTGCTTCTGTGACTGGCAAGTTACACGAAAGAGAAAGTTGAGACATTACAGTTTAACAGTAAAACTAGTATATGAACTGAAGTATATGATAGCATTACGTAAAAGGAGTTTTTAATAATATACTGTGCAAATAGGAAAAAGCCAAAGATGTGACACAGGTAGTTTTAACCAGTCTCGTCCTTACACTGCCCATCAGAATGCACTGGTTGACAAATGTCATGCTTAGAATCTTAAATCTGGTGCATTAAATATAGTAATTCTCAGTTCAAGATCAGTGTTGCTCGAGCTACATCCAGTTCTGGACAGAGTAACTATGCAATATGATGTTAGACTGGGAGGGACCAGCAAAAAACAAGGCTCCAGTAAGAAAGCAGACAATAGAAGGAAGGCAGAGAAGAGAACAACTGTTGGCGACAAGGGAAGAAGAACTGGGAAACAAAAGCAAGATAAAGAAGGAATAAAACTAAAGTTAGCAGAAATCTATCGATTTTTTAAAAAATTTTTACAAGGCACACAGACACTGCAGGAATCAAGGAAAGAGAGTTAGTAGGTTGTTTGGGTGTGTTGTCTACAACAATGACAGCAGAAGTCGGAAGCACGGAAACTAATGGAGGACAAAGAAAACAGACAGGCGCAGAAGCACTGACCACACTGGTTTTAAGGCACTTTATTAAGATGATGGGCAAGGCTGCCAACAAACATCACTCTGGGCCAAACTGAGGAACTGGTTCACAAACTTTTAAAAGGCGCAATTGGTTTCAGGTGGTTTACAGCCACATTTCATTCGACTCAAACTTTAACAAATGCATTCTGTCCACAAACTCTATTTAATTATTTGAATAAATTATACATTCAAATAAATAATAATAATAATAATAATAATAATAATAATAATATATAATAATAAATTAAATAGATTTAACCCTGGTTTTAAAAAAAAGATTCTAGGGAACATGCACGTTCTACAGACACTCTGACCATCTTGTAAAATAACAGCGCTGAGCCACCATGTCACCCTTTACATTAGAAAATAAATAATGAGTAAAGGAAAGGGTGAGAAATATAAAATGGAGCTATATAGTAAGAACAAAGCACGACCCTGTTCCCTTACCGCTTAAATATTTAATTTGATACAAAAACAAGGTACAGCCTAAAAACTTTTTCGCAGTCAAAAAACAACGACCAAGCATTTTGGTTCTTATCACAGGGCTTCTGTTTTTTAATACATTTCTTCTTGCAGATGCTTCTACTTTTTCATTCCAGTCAAATTATATTACCTGAGTGGGACCTGACAGTCAGAGTGTGATGGGATCCTCACATCAATGCACACCTAACTAATCTAAACACAGCCATCCAGCCTTTCAACTGATAAGTATGGTTCAAGAGTATATTTCCACCTTTGCTTTATTTCCAAAACGTGCCTTGTTGAATAGGGGTAAGTGAGGATTTTTTTTATTATCCTTGGTAACCTGTTGATTGTTTACTAAAATAAAATGTGTGAAAACTGTCCAGAGTTCCATCTGTTACTGCAGAGTCCAGTTACCTCATAAAAACATGACAACTAAATAGCAGATGAACTTTCATCATGGTCCAAGCCTGATATCAGGAAATGTGAGAAAGGACTTAATTTAACAAAAGTTTATGAAGTGAGAATTATTTTCAGGGAGTGATGATCTGGAAATAAATATTCTGTGTTAGTTCAAACAAAGGGCTAAAAGATAAAAGGATGAAGACATCAAGTAGACGTGGAGGAAGTGGCCAAATGGAATGGAAGAGACAAAGAAGAAAAAGGCCATTGTGAAACTAGAATTACCGCAGTGCGATTGTATTAGTCCATCAAGCAGTCGAGTTAAAATAATAATAAATAAAAAACTTACCTTATTTCTGTTATATTTATTATCTGATTCTGAACAGTGTTTTATTTTGAAAAATATTTAGAAAATACCCAAGTTTTTATGCAGCGTGTGCGTAATGGAGCTTTGGTATCCATCCGTTTTGTCTTGCTGGTAACTTAAAAGCAAGACGTGCACGGGCGTCATCTCGTTAATTTGTTTAATAATTTTATTGTGATTCGTTCTAAATATGAATTATTATAAGTAGTAGTAATAATTCGTGTCCACGCATTGTTAGTACGTGGCCACACAATAATTAACTTGAGGCCGCTTATTAACAATTCATTAATTTTTTTTTTAAATCAACCGATCTCACCAGAGGCCGTACCAGAGGTTCTCCTTAGTGAGGCTTCGTAGCCACACCTTAAAGGCCGGACATGAAAATATTGTCTGACATCCAACCGCTCCGTAGCGCAAAAAAAGTTGGGGACCACTGTGTTGTATATCACTTTCAAGAGGCCAAAAACATGTTTCTGAGGCCACAGTGACCCTGACCTTTGACCACCAAAGTCTAATCAGGTCATGCATGAGTCAAATTGAATAACGGAGCTTGACGTTTGACCTCAAGGCCCGAAAAATTATTGAGCTCATCTTTAAGTCCAAGTGAACGTTTGTACCAAATTTAAAAACATTCCCTCAAGTTGATCTAAAGACATCATGTTTAAGAAAAACATAAACATACTGGTGTGATGCCACCATGATCTAAGCCTTTGACCTTTGGCAACAACATTTTAATCCAAGTTGAAGTGAATGTTTGTGCAAAATCTGAAAAAAAATCCCTTTAGGCATTCCAGGGATATTGCATTCACAAGGAAAAATTTGCTTTGTGACAGTGATCTTGACCTTTGACCTTGGACCACCAAATTCTCTTCGGGTCAACCTTTAGTCAAAGTGAATACTTGTACCAAATTTGAAGAAATTCCCTCAATAGACAACCCTTCGTCCGCCTGTCTGTCACTGGCGCGAAGGCAAAAACAGGTCAGCTTCAATGTGTAGAATTTGTTTTTCTATTTTCCAGTTTGTGTCTTTGATCCTATAAAAAAATGTTTTGTTACAGTGAATGACTGTTTTCTGGGTTGATTATCTCGGACACATATTTACTAAATGTTTAATGTATCTCTGTTAGGTTGATACTGTCCTTATGTAGTGAATATCAAATGAGATCATCAAATTAACTCCTTGCAACCATAGAGGAGATCAATGTAACTCAGGAAAAAAGCTGTGTATACGTTTTAATGTATTTTTTAACAGTCCCACAGCTGAGCCAGGGCAATTTTCCCTGGTATTCAGACATTTTCCTTTACGAAATATTTAAGGCAAAGTATAAGTGAGATGATGTGTTAGAACAGCAGGTGGGTAAGTCATTGTTTGCCCTCATCATCTCCCTCTATTCACTCTTGATAGAGTTAAAATATGTGCAACACTCAAATAAAGCAAAACAGGTTAAGGCGTGGAAACACAGAGTCCTGTCTGTACTCTACATTTCCCTGCTTTAGACAAGAATAGTGATAACTCACGGTTACGCTTGCCCTCCTCGTCTCCTTCTTCCTCGTTCTCAGGGTCGATGTCCTCGGCCTGGGTGATCCAGTCCAGATAGCCCTTTAGGTCTTCCTCCAACTGCTGCTTCTCACGGAGCTTTTGGAAGTCTCCCCGAGCCTTGGCCTTCTCTCGCTCTTTGGAAAACTCTCTGGACATGGCAGAGCATAATAACATTCAAACCTGCATCACATAATACTGTACAGGATCAGGACAGGTGCTTTTCCCCCCAGAAATCATATATATATATATATATATATATATTCTTATATTTGAAGAATTGAAACCATTTCAAATAATGTTTCAAGACATATTCTAAGTCTTTGTACAAACTTGTTAAGTCATATGTCATAAACGTCAGTTCCAGAAAAGGAAAAAAAGGACAACCCAAAACAAAGTACACACACTACCTACCCGCTTAACACTCCAAGGACCAAGTTGAGGACAAAGAAGGATCCAAAGATGACCAGACTGACAAAGTAAACCCAAGGCAGCTCAAACCCCATTGCATCATTCATCTTCATGGAAACACGAGCAGAGAAAGAGAAAAGAGGAAAACATATAATCCTGGTTTAGTCATAGTTTATATAATATTTCCTTTTTAAAATGTATTTCGATAGTGTACTTTTCAAAGTGTCCACCAATAAAACCACCTACTTTAAATACTCAAAAGCCACTTTATTACTGTTATTAGCGATGAACTCTGATAATGATAATGACAATACCTTTTGTGGCAGATTAGTAATGAGTGACAGGAAATATAAGAAAAAAATATATATATTAGAAATGTGGGATGTAGCCAAAGACCACACCACATAGCTTGAGTGCCATTTAGTAGTTTGGAGGAGATAATGGAGTTTGTGAATTTATAACCTCACATCTTGCTTTTTACAAACTCTCTCACTTGGTCTAATATTCACAGAGATGACACAAATTCTCAAAAAAAAAACAACGCACAAAATGCTGCCACCCATCCCGTAGCGACCAATTGATTTCTGCAAGAGAGGTCAAGGTCAGAATGAAGTAATCTATTCCTTCTCCATCTACATTCTTTTATTATTTTTTTGAGTGTCCTTCCTTTGACACTTCGAAAACAGCATTCGCATGGTATCGCCATGGCAACACATACATGCTTTTGAAAGTAAAGTGTGTGTGAGGAGGAGCAAGAGCGATTAGGAGGGAGAGAGGTTCATTATTTCATAGAAGAGGGTCTCTGTCAATAAAAGGACGTGGGTGGATGTGATTATAACTGAGTTTAGCTTCAATGCTGAGTGTTTTGGTTGATGAAAAGCCGTTGGAGATTTTCACAAATGAGAAGCAAAGGGTATTGAATGGCGTTTGTGATGATTGTGTCCGGCGAATGCTATTTCCAGACAATTAAATGACTAAGAATACTACCATCCTTTATCTGAATGTATTTTTGATAAGATATTAATTTGTGCTGACAGCTGACATCATCTAATGTGATTAAACATTTAAATTGTCTTTTCTAGCAAATATGTGACCTAGGTTTTAATCTGTATTTTAAAAGATTTCTTAGAAGGTTCTGTCAAAATCCCAAAAAATCCCAAATGTGGGACACAGTAGATTCATTAACAAATGTCGTGCCATATATGTGCTTCATTAGAGTCATTTTAGATTACCCAGTAGAGAACGTCAGTCCAGCCCTCCATGGTGATGCACTGGAACACAGTGAGCATGGCAAACAAAAAATTGTCGAAGTTGGTGATGCCGTTGTTTGGGCCCTGCCAGCCCTCTCTGCAAACTGTACCATTGAACATGCAGTGACGGCCGTGCCCTGATACCGCACATGGCGTGGGCTCGTCTTCGGAGAGGACACCTGTGGGGGGGGGCACAGAGAATGATATCTGTGAATGATAAAATCAAACTGAAAATTTAAACCGGATTAAACCAATTGAGGCTTATATCACCATGTTTTGAAACTAGAACCCGACCAATATATCAGTTGGCTGATAAATTCACAGATATATTGGCATTTATTTTGCTAATACACGCCGATATGATGCAGAAAATAATAAATGTATGGTTAAACTCCAAAATATCAAACCTCAATTACATTTACATGTCATAAGGGTTTGATAACAACATCTTAGAAATCATTAACAATGATTCATCATCAAATCCATCCACAATTCGCCCATCATATAAAGGCTGTGAAGATGTCTTGATTCTTTTGTAGGTCAACCATCACATTTGCACAATATGAGAGTTCTCCGAATGTCTTGGCATCTTGACATTAGTTGTCTATCTATAGTTGTTTCAGAATAGTTTTTTCAGTGCAGGATTGTACTGGTGATCTTCAGAGACTCCACCTGCCAGATAAGGTCTTTGACTGATGCTGAGTGTCTGACTGTTACAGCCTTCCATTTCAACACTTTTCTTAAATCTCACCTGTAAAGAAACCCTTCTTTTACATTTTCCTTATGACTTTACAGCTTCTCTCTACGTAAGCTATAAAGTACAGATTTCCACAGCAGCTAGTTGAGAAAACACTCAACACCAGTGTTGCTCTATCATCCCAAGACCATTTCATACTGTCCTGAGAGTGCTGCTTCTGTGTTCTGACCACAACACAGTTTTTCTCATCCTAAAGTACCTCTGGAGATTGAAAGGCATTAAACAAAAGACAGAAAAAAGGGATATGAGAGCACTATGGAGAAAGAAAAAACACCACTTTAAATGAGGGAATGAAAACCTCTGCAGGAAAAATATGTATGAAATTGAAATGAGTTGAAGACAGTTCAACTTTTAACTTAAGTGCATAAGGGACATTTTGGTCTAAATCATAGCATTTGATCATCATGTTTATACTGGTTACTTCAATGCTGTGACTTAGCCTCCTATTGCAATTAATTTTTGGTAAGACTGTGCCATTATAAACCTTTTGTCATAATTTCTTCTCTTTTCCTTTAATCCCATTTTCCAACCATCCTATTTTCTGCTGGTTTTGAATTGAACATAGCAAGTTCCAGCATTGAAGCTGCCTTACAACATGGAAATCGGCTTTCCATACAGTGTATTGGAATACAGTTGGCTAGGTCATACTTTGTTACTGGATGTTCTGTCACCATGCCGTCATTACATAAGTGATGCAGACATTTATGGAACACGCTCAAATGAAACCACACCCACTCACAAATGTACATGCACATGGCAAATGCATTGTAGAGGAGCCAATAACATGTCTGACTTTGCATCAGACTCAGTCCCTTCTCTAACAGAACAGACACAAGGAAAGGGAATCAAAAGCAGCTTCCATCTCCCTCTAAGAGAACCGTATGAGTTTACAATGCTTCTCCTGACTTTAACAGACAACAGATCAAAAGAGATCAAAGCGAGAAAGAACGAGATAGGACAGGGTTACGTGTACAGTACATGACAGAGAGTGACACACGCTGTATAGCCCACCTATCCCTGTTTGCCATGTTAGAACAGGACTGTCAATTTATTCTTACTTCTTGAATGATTCTTTCAAGCAATGCAGTCATAAAGGTCAAGCATGTTTACATAACAGCCAGATATTAGTCATTTAATCCCACCATCTGTTGTTCTCTCCCATTTTCAGCAGCTTGTTGCCATTCATACATTTTACAAGGAACATGTGTCCATTCATCCTGAGGGATTAAATACTGTAGTCTATTAATCTTAAACTGTGATGTATACATCGGTTGACACTGTGCTGTATGTTGGTTGTGAAATTGTTTTAATTTGAATTACCGCCGTGTGGTTGCATGCCTCCACCATCTAGTGCAGATGCTGTGTCTAATGTCTATATACATTTGTGTCCAGACTTATATGAGGTCACTATGACCCTCGATCTTTGAGTCCAAGTGACAAGTGGTCAAAATTTGAGGGAATTCCTTAAAAGCAGACTTGAGATACCACATTCAAAAGGCCAAAACAGAGAACAATATAAAGTTTGTACCAAATTTTCAGAAATTCCCTGAAGGCATTCTTGAGATATCGTGTTTACAAAATTGGACGGATGTACATACAGATGTACAGACAACCCCAAAACATAATTCCTCGGGCCAATGGCTGTTGCCAGAGCATACATAGGCCTAGAAGTGACTCTCTGACAGATCACTATCAGGCATGAGTATGAAATAAAAAACAACTAAAACCACAATATAAAGGAATATCTTAGCAACACCTTACCTGTTTGTATCACATAGCATGTTGCATGCATTTTGCCGATGAAGAGTTCCAGGCCAATGATGGCGTAGATTATGATGACGAAGAGGACGAGCAGAGCGATGTGAAGCAGGGGAACCATGGCTTTGATGATGGAGTTTAAAACCACCTGTAAACCTGCAAATATACACATAAGCCAAGGTCAACACATAAACATGTTATTATACTTAACAAACAAACATCCCATTATCTACACAGCCTCATGATACCACTGAGCACCACAGAACAGGCTTGAATGCCAACAAACCGGCTGCTGTGGACAACAAAGACAAATGGTAAACTAGAATAGAAATTTAAAATGTCAGTTCAACTTCATCTTTTGCAGAGGTCCCTTCTTTGCTGAAAGTGCTGAATGATATGTCGCTATGGCAACTCAAAGAAAGCAGACACATTAAGGAAACTTCATGCAAGGCCAGATGTGAACCGAAAACAGAAACTGTGAAGGAAGCAGTATATCCCAGGAAATAAAGGAACTGATCATAACAGTAGGGACGGCACAGCTGCTTTCCATAAGTAATACCTAATATTTCAGTTTATATAATATAATCAATTATAGATATATAATAGAGGTAACAATAGAGTGACATATTGTACAATAGCGAGTAGTGACATGTGACTTGGCTTGAAAATTGGCTCAAATACTGTAGTTTAAGGCTTAAAAACAGCTCTGTGTGAACTCACTGGGAACTCCAGAGACAAGGCGAAGGGGGCGAAGCACGCGGAAGGCCCTGAGGGCCTTGACGTCAAACCCCCCAGGTTTGCCTCCAGACTGTCCACCAGAGTCAGCGTCTTTGGTTATCATCTCCAGAACAACACTGAACAACCTGGAGAGCAAGAGACAGAGAGCAAAAAAAGAGCGGTGATGGAGATGCTGTCACAGATTAAAAAAAAGATGAAAGTGTAGGAGACAAAACACAGAGAGCAAAGCCACATGTCCTCTTTGTATTTACACATGCACCTGTGTGTGTAAGTGTTTGCTTATATACATGGTGTTTGTGTGTGTGTCATTTATGTCTGTGCATATTTACCTTTAGCTTTATACAACTCATCACAGTTTACATCCTGCAGGAGCCAGGTGGTCTACTGATAAACCATCACAATTAACAAGGCCTTGCTGTGTGTGTGTGTTTGTGTGTGTGTGTGTGTGTGTGTGTATGTGTGTGTGTGTGTGTGTGTGTGTGTGTGTGTGTGTGTGTGTTGTGTGTGTGTGTGTGTGTGTGTGTGTGTGTTTGTGTGTCTGTACACAAGCAACTGTATGAGTGTGTATGTAAAGTTTAAGCCTAGCTGTCATTGTTTGTCTTAGTGTGTATTTGCATCTTTGATTGTGTGAGTTTGTATATACATACAGCTACCTATGAAGGTACCTACCCCACAATGACAATGACAAAGTCCAGCATGTTCCAACCATTTCTGACGTAGGAGTTTTGGTGCATGACCAGGCCATAGGCAATAATCTTCAGAAATGTCTCTATAGTGAAAATGATGAGGAAGGCATACTCTACTGTTTCCTGCATGGAGAGAAAGGAGGAACGGAAGGAAGAATTGTAGGGAGAGAGGAGGAGAAAATAAAATAGAGGAAAGTTATATTAAACTTGAGCAAATACATTGACTCTTAGCCAATTAATGTGCATGTTACAGACAGGTATAAGGCTCAATATTGAAGACATATTCAATGGTTAGCACAATTGGCACAATAATTTATTTATTTTTTGTCAAAGTCTGCATTAAAGAGAGAAAACCCAGGGGAAGATGTCACAACATGGCCTGGGCTGTTTGATTGACAGATGATCTCTAGGAAATGTAAGAAGATACTTTCAGGGCCAAACCTGTTCAGCCATACTGTATATGTCTAGCTGCGTCATCAGTGTGTTTCCATGGTAACAATGTGTCTGATGATGGAAGCAATTCCTTGAATTAGGACGTTTCCTCAGACACATCTATTTATTGTGATAACACATTGTTTCACTTTCTCAGCTCCACTTTCTTTCTCTCGCACAAGAGCACCAATCACTCTCATCACTACATATCTCACTTCTTTCTGTGTCTCCCACACACAAAGTCCCTCTCTCTCTCTCTCTCTCTCTCTCTCTCTCTCTCTCTCTCTCTCTCTCTCTCTCTCTCTCTCTCTCTCTCTCTCTCTCTCTCTCTCTCTCTCTCTCTCTGACTACCTCATTGCAAAAGGTTAGTATGTTTTAGGGCACATTAGGCTAAGCACGTCTCTTGATTGTTTAAAGGACTTAAACTTGGAGAGCACGCCCAAAGATTCACACAAACACCTTCGTGCTCACAGGAAGTCGCTGAAGACAACAGTAACACGCACACTCAGACTTCACACCCACACACCCGTGCCGAGAGATCCGCAGAAATACACACACACACACTTACCACATTTCTTAAAAGAAGCAAGACAGTTTTACACAGGGATTAATGATTTAATAACATCAACGTTTTCTTTTCAGGCAGCCACTGGCTTTCATTTAAGTGCCCCTGCCATTCAAAGGAGGATTTTGCTTATTGTCACTTCACTTGGATGTTTGGCCTTGGCTGAGCAGATTGACGTATCTGCACTAGAACCCTGTTTTCACATTCATCTGCTGGAAGGGGAGAGTTTGTCTCAACTCGGAGTTTAGCAGATATTGATTTTTAAATGAGTGTAATATTAAGACTAGGAATATAGTATTTTTATAAGGAATCCAATATCTGTAAAGAAATCAAATAATCACATTTTGTTGAGTTTTGTAATCCATCGCAAGGAAAAACTTGTTTTAGCTACAATTTGTCGATTGGTGTTGGTAACGTTGTTTTAGCCTGTACTGTGTTGCCTCAATCTAACATTAACAAATATCACTCAGGACAACACATACCCAACAA
This sequence comes from Limanda limanda, assembly GCF_963576545.1. Lineage (NCBI taxonomy): Eukaryota > Metazoa > Chordata > Actinopteri > Pleuronectiformes > Pleuronectidae > Limanda > Limanda limanda. The sequence continues at coordinate 20,840,737 of NC_083642.1, forward strand.
TTCCAGTACAAGTCAATACAACCACACTAAGTTGTTCACACTCGTAGCATCATTTCCTTGAATGTGACTTGTTGTTTTCATCAAGAGCCATGAATAATTCCCTGAGAAATCAATGAAAATTTTGAAAAAACGCCCTATCTCACAATTAGGAGAGAAAGGGAAAGGAAATGTCTTGATCTACCCACTGATCCGGATCTGCGCACAAAAATCGAATGGTATCTTCACTGACCAACAACCACATCCTCCCATCAAGACTTAATGGAAATCCATCAAGTAGTTGTTGTGAAATGCGGCTAGCTAATAAACAAATACACAAACAAACACAGATGAAAGCATAACTTCCTAAAAGGAGGTAAATATTTATGCAGGTTTAATATTTACCGTGATGGGTTACACAACACAATAGTCTGCCAACTGATTTTCCTATCATTGCTAATGTATTGGAAAATTACACCCAACAGTCTGAAATGATTGGAGCACATTGTTTCCCTTCTGCTTCTTCACAGTTGACAATCAAATAAAGGCTAAAATGACAAACAGTAATCAGAATGGTTTCAGCTTGACCACAACTTGGAGAATCACTGCTTTTTTCATTTCATGCGGCAGAACTGCCCAGATGCTTCCACTCATCAAACTCGTGTAAATATTGATTTAGCTACAATGGTGGTGGTCTTTGTGCTCCTAATTGTTAGCTGGTGCAAACTGAGTGGTGTGCCATTACAGTAGCTGGGTGATGACTTGTTCAGGTCAAGAGGCGCCATGACTCAGAGCTGTGTGGCACCGATAAGAGCCAGTGAAGCTCACACACTTGAGCATGAACACACACCTGCCTACGACCAATTTAACATTCTTGTTCCATCCTCCTTTGTTTACATTGGTCTGACATGTCCGTTCTTCTGCTCAGCGAACAGAAGACAAAGTGTGTGTGCTCAGATGTGTGTGGAGCTGTCTGTGTGTCTGTATCAACTCCGTTCGGGTTGTGTTGCTGTGAGTGAGGCTGTGTCTGAAGAATAGAGATTACTGCAGGACAATGGAAGGAATGAATGGAGGGGTCACATGATCTTTCACACCGAGTAAACACACAAAACACAAGTGTAAACAAACAGTATACACACAACGGACACGGTGCAAATGGATGTTTAAGCAATTACACAAACACCTGATGCAGCTGCCAGGTGTTCAAAAATTAAGAAATTAAAGAATGTAAACTCAATGTATTAATTTAGAGGTTCAACACTGCCTTCATTACTTTGAGACAGTGTGTTTGCCCGTATGAATTATTCAGTAGTAATACTGGTAATAAAGGTACCACCACCAAGGTGGTTTTGTTATCGCCAAATTCAATATCTAGGGCAGATACAGATTTGAACAATGCAGGGCATTAACAATATAGGTGTATTAAAAAATCTGGCACATTTAGGGGTCTTATTTATGATTTATGATCGTGTGAAATTTGGTGCAGCTTGATTGAATTTAAGGGGATATTTTAGAGTGTATATATGCCATATTTCAACTAGTAAATATCATATGGTAAATATCTAAGACTAAACAAACTTGAGAACAGCTGAGCAGTTCCTAACTATTATTACTTCACTGTACATTTTTCGGGAAAAAAACCGTATAGATTCTCAGGACAGTTTCAATCTTATGGCAGTAAAATAACCCGGCCAAAAAGTAATTTTGGATACACATCCACACTAAAAAACAAAATCAAATGAGGAGACATGCAATGCTCACATAACCCCCAATAACCCCCCCCTCCCCGCTCTGCACAGAAGTGGATTTAATATTATCGGCAGAAAAAGTAACAGTCTTTGCCCTCTGCCCTATTACATACCTCATGGTAGCCATAAAAAACATGGCATGATGTTACATAAAATTAAATCCATCTTATTTTTCACATCCCCAGGGGGTGGGTTCGGGGGGGTGGGGTCCTGGACAGTAAGTGGTGTGTGAGAGTAACACGTGGCTGTTTCTGCACAAGAGAACTAGAGTGGTGTCGAGTGCAGCGCGAGAAAACAAGTGGCACCTGAACCCGCCAACCTTCGTCTCTACTGAAGAGCTGCACAGTTGTGTTGCTTGGTGTATTTTTTGGTTTACTTCACGTAGGCTCCTTCCCAAAAGGATAAAGGACACATTTTAATGTTTATTGGTTCCAGCTGTTCTTGTTTCCTGTGTCCGTGCAGTGAAAAACTTTACACCAGTGCATTGTGGTCCTCTCCTTCTGTGCTTGATGTGAGGCTGTGATGGGCATAACGTTGCCATGACAATCAGCCTTGTTTTGTGTGTGGGCGGAGAATGAGACTTGAAGTTGAGATACTCAAGACAACTGCCTCGGGTACAGCATGCAGGTTAGTATTATGCTCTACAGTGAAGGCTCAGTCCTCTAACTGCAACATCTTCAAAATAATTTAATTTAGACAGCAAACACCATTTAAATCTGCAAGAGTGCAAGTTAGTGTAAGCAGTATTTTATATATATTAAATATATTAAATAAAATTGAAATAAAAAAATTCCATAGACTATTATCTCAATATCTCTGGAGAAGATAAGCTTAATTGGCTTGTTAACTGCTAATGACATTCACCACTAACTAAGTAACTGGATTGTCCGCCTTCAGGAAACATATGTCATGAGCTCGGTAAAGTCCCTGCAGAAAACAACATATGTGTTCAGTACGTAAGCACCACTGGATGAGGGAGGGCTCTGCTTTCCCCTTTTAACTTACCCTCCATGGCTAAGAGATGTTGTTCACCCAAACCCAGAGCACAGCACAGCAGGGACCCACAGCAGAGAGAAAGCGAAGCAGCTTAATTGATTTAAGGAGGAGCCGTGCGTCCTGTAAGCTTCCAAATCCCTTATTTTGGGATCCTGACAAGAAAATGTGGTTGCTGGAGCTGAAGCCAAGAGTGCAAACAGAGTGTGTGCAGAGGACGGACAAAATGTCCCAGATGATGTGCTTGCAATCACAGAGCATGAACTGTGGAGTAGGTTTTCAAACAAGAGGAGATAAGGTTAAGGTTTTAAAAAGTCTGAACTTTAAAATTTAAAGATGAACAACATCAAAACTGCCCTATTATACTGCACTATAATTACCTGGCTTATTATTTGCAATGATAATTTACAAAACTTTACTACACTTGTTTTCCGAGTTATATTTTCACCAATGTTTGTTTGAGTGTTTTTTTGTTTTTTGGACAGGCAACATCCATACTACTACGTTGTCCATTGAATTTTCAAACTAGAATACTCTCTGTCAAAACAAGCGTTTGGGCTCTGTATCAGTTGTAATCCCTGACCAAACACATTTCAAGTGATGACTCGCGCACATTTGTCATGTACCGGTCGGTGAGAACACAAGACATTAGTGTCCAGGAATTGTCGCAGATTGCTCGAATAAAAGCTTTTCTCCTACAAATGTAAGCAACTGCATCATTGTAAAATGGGGAATTTAACTGCACAAAAGCTCTGAGCAAAGACAACAGGGTCAGTAACGCTTGGAATGGATTATCCATGTTGATTTCTATACTGGTAGCCAGTGCTGGGGCTAGTGACGGTTGTTTTTCTCCATGCAGAAGGGGGTCATGTTATAGGGATGTGACAAATCATGATCGAACCGACCCAATCAGCAAGTGCTGTGAGTGTTTATGTCATCATAGGTTTCCGAAGATCTCTGTTTCTACCCATCCACACTAAAATGCAGCTCTTGAGTTTTAAAACTAATACACACTAGTTGTGTGTCCATAGCAAACAGAAATGTAGCTGTTTATATTCTGCAACAGTTAGCAGGATTATTCAAAAATTACTAAATGGATTGAAGGGATGCAGGATGGGTGAGGAAAGAAACCATTGAATGTTAGACCGGGACTGGTTTCTGAATTTTACTCATGTTTAGGGAGTTAGTATCAATAAGTGTGTGCAATTTAATACTGATTCAAATACAAATATGTGTCTAGTGGATTTCAATTTGTATTCATAGGGGTCGAGAAATTTCATGTGGCCTTGTTTTAACTTAACGAGACTGTTGAGCCTCGGAATAACATGTTTATTTTGTTCAACCCTGTATCATGAGAGCTGTCGAGAAACACTAACAAATTTCTCCTAGAGTATCGAGCAAGTATATTTTTCAACTCTTAAAATCAGAATAAGTAATGCTGTATCGCAATTCATAAAATAACAATAATAGTAAAGCTGATTTTAAAGAGGAGGTGAGTCATGTTAAAAGATTTTCACCACTTGAAGTGCAACAGAGCTTTTACAAGTGTCCCCCATTTTGTGTGTGCCATGGACCAACACAAGGATAAATGCACAGCACAGCAGCACTGTATTTAATATGATGTCATTATATAGACTTTCTACAGGCCTAACTAGGACTGACTTCCATTGTCCCTGTCATGAAGAGGAGTAAACATGTTCTGATTTAATGTAGCTAGGAAAGTTGCTGACTTAATTAATTGTAAATATATCAGACCCATAGAAGCTATAATCTGCAGTAGATTTAATTATTTCTTTTCTTAAATCACGACGTTATTATTATATTTAGTACATTTAAAAATAGTGTTTGATTTCAGCTGGATGATTGCTACAACATTCCCAGTTCCAGTATTAAACCTGATCAGACGAGTTTTGCCAAAATGTACAATTTTAGTGGGTCATTTGTGATGGAGACAAACCAACATGATGATGCCCAATTTCTTATTATTTTGTAGGTTTTGACCTTGGCTCAGAAAACTGCAGACAAACAGTAGATGACGTAAAGGATTAAGAGTCACATCACAGCAGGAGAGAGAAAAATAAAGATGACGAATCAGAAGGGAGGAAGGATGAGGGACAAATAATGAGAATGCCAACGAGAGAGAAGAAGAGAAGATGAGTGAAAAGGGACAGAGAAAAATGAAATGACAGAGGTGAATACCAAGGAGAGACAAACAAGGAAAGACAATCAGCATCCATCAGCTCTCAGATAATCTATTTGTGAACCCTTGTTGAACTCAGAAAGAAATATGTTCATCTAGCTTTAAATATACACAGATAATTGTGCTAAAAATACCACATTCATCCACAGCATTAATGTACATTTTGCAAAAATCAATCTAAAAATGTATCAATACTCCATTGCTACACAACAAACTACATTCCTGAAAGAGGCTTCACAAAGGCAGTATTTGTGGCAGGGTCAGTGAATGAGACGCCTTTACATTGTAGTTGTCTGTGTGGTTACTGTATTGTACACGCTGTCTTCACACTGTTATGGTCAGAACTCAGTGGCGTGTTCCCCAATAAGTGAAACTGGTAGCAGCAGTGGTGAGTTGGCTGTACTCTGCAAGTGCCACATTATGTTGTGTGAATCTTTGCAGTTATATTAACAAGTTAAGTTTGTATGTGCTGTCCCCACTTCACATGAAGGACTTAGACTCAGTGCTCACGACTCATTCATTAGACGACACAAATCTTTGATCTCTGCCATCATTATTAATTCATTCTGGTAGAGTTTTGTTAGTGTATCTTGCACGGCTGTTATACTGTCAAAGTGAAATCATCGTCTGTCCAAGGACTGACAGACAGACAGATACCTGCTAAAGTACTATGATGACAGACACACATACACAAACTCGTATGATGTTTAACTGTACGTTTCTTAAGTCTTTTTCAGACATGGCTTTCGGGTCAATTCTTGAGAATTGGCTTCAGACTTTACCCACAGTTTGCATTTCACACACGCACAACTCAGCGGGGGGTTCTCTGTACTGACGCGTTCACAACAGAATCAAACCCTCTGTGTTATTGAAGTGAGGGGTGGAGCAGACAAGTGCAGAACACAGACACAGGTAGTGATGTGTTAACTCCCATGCGGAGATCATGTGATCACTTCCATAAAATGCCTGATACATGTATTTTTGAACAGACTGTGGACTCCAATTGCAGCGATCTCTTTGTTTTCTGTTGACTGTGCTTTGTCGGCAGCAGCAGTGACCACAAATGAATCACCCCTCAAATTCAAGAGCAACACTATGCAACTATTTGACATTAAAATTACAGCTTCACACTCATTTGATGGAACACTGACACGCAAAAAGGATGCTAATCCTTTAAATCCCACTTTGTATCCCTAAAACCTGTTCCTGCACTGTGGGTTTAGGTAATATGATCTCCTGCGAGTAAAGTGTGAAAAGCACAATGAGTCACACACCACCAATTAGGGTTCACCTAGCTAGAAGAAGAAGCCAGCTCGTGATACGCAGGACGGACATAGACAAAGAGAAATACCCCTACCATCTACATTTTGGCCCACAGTGGGCTCGAATGTATTTGGCCAGTCAAAGTGTAGACAGCAGGATTGCTGGTTTTACTGAGATGATATTGCGTTTTTCACCTAAGTCATTGAAAAGCTTTGATAGGCTGCAAACCTCACAGCCCAACAGAATTGAATGCACTTCCGGCAGATGACAGTGGCACTCAAACTACTTTTAATTAAATATTTATTTTAGAGTTTCAAGATCAACTATGAATAGATATATTTTTTATAAAAAAAAAATCATATCAGATATTGGTCAATATGTGTAGGACTTTTATTTCTTACCTGTTTTCTACACCACAATATAAGTGTATAATAGCGGTGCAATAAAAGAGAATCATTGTACAGATGACTGATGTACTTTTTATCCCCCCTCATTCTAACTTGCTGTATTTCAGTATATTTGTGTGTGTGTTTAAATTGATTAAAGGGAAGGGCGGGACCATACCACCATCATGCCTGACCTGCCTAATAGATCAGTTGAGAGCAACACACACACACATACACACACACAGAAAGGGAGAGAGAGAGAGAGAGAGAGAGAGAGAGAGAGAGAGAGAGAGAGAGAGAGAGAGAGAGAGAGAGAGAGAGAGAGAGAGCAGACGCAGGTTCACTCCATGTCACCCTTCAGTGATGATAACACAAACTGACATAATGCTCAATGCCATGTGGCTTGGATCAGTGTGTGTATGCGCTGCTGTGTGTGTTCAGTGTAACTCCGGTCATCGCCCACTCCACCCAACAGGAACTCCAGCATCCCATAATGCTCTGTGTGTGACCAAGAGCTGTGATAATGGCGCCTAGGTCACATGATGTAAACAGGAAGTCTGTAAAACTGTTAAAACTGTATTTGACTTTCTATAATGGAGGAGATAAATGGACAGAATGTTTTCTGTTAGTGCTTGTCACATTGAATCCTTATACATGAATTTCCCCTCTATTATGTTCGTTATGGTAAAAGGAAGTGTTCTCTTTGACCCCTTACCTTTCGACCACAGGTTGCGCAGGGGTTTGTGGGAGTTCCGGTGCGGGACTTGTTATGGCAGTGTCCATGTATTGAGAGTGATCAATAAACAGTGAATATAATAAACATTGTGTTTATTACGATAAACAATACGTGTGTGTGTCTGTCTGTCTGTGTGTATGTGCTTGTGTCTGTGAGAGAGAGAAAGAGAGAGAGAGAGAGAGAGAGAGAGAGAGAGAGACCATGTGCGTGTGAATGTGTGTGTGCCGGTGAATCATTCAGGCGGTCAGATGCAGGCTAATCAGCTCCTATTAGCCTGTGTTCGCATTGGACTTAATAAGATTAATGAGGGCCAGAGAGGCTGAGGATCTGCTGCTCATCGCCTCAGCACAAGCGGAAACAAAAGAGCCAGTGATGTCACCACCATTAGGGCTCCATCTTCTATCAGGCTGGCGTGTAGGCAAGTGACGCTGAGGCCCTTTGATCAACAATCTAAATTTATATTATATATTTACAGTTCTCTTAAAATGCTCAATCAAAAAACCAGGACAATCCTTACACAAACATACAAAGAGTGTATCATGTTAACTGAGAAATGAGGTCTGCTTTGCACAACTGTCTCTCTCTCTCTCTGCTCTCTGTTATATTTATGCGAAAAGGAAAACGTGGTTACATTATAGATGCTTCCATAGATCAGTTATTATCACCTGCAGGCACAAGTTTTAAGATTTCAAGCTACTTCCAAAGACAGACAACTTGGTAAAATATAGTATCAATGTAAGATAGACTATATTTTACGCACAAATGGCATCTACACCAGGCATTAAAATGTATCTTTGGTGATCGGATTGTAAACTTGTAGTATTTTACTATATGAGAGCACAGGTGTAAATGCACCCAAGACACAACCAAACCACCTCCGGATGTGGTAATTGTGCCCACATTTTTAATGCAAATGCCTTGTCAATTCAGAAATAATGATCAATATAATAATAATCAATAATCATTGCACGCAACTCTTCAAAACCAGTGACACAGCAGCAGAGAAGCAGAGATCACACGACCATCTCCTTCTCTTCTTCTACTAAATGTTTCGATTTGTGGATCCCTGCAAACGACAGGAGGATGTGACAAGAAGACAGCGATCTGATCACAATTCGATCTCTTCAAAATAAGTCAATTTTTTGTGCTCACTATTGTTGATGATGAACCTACATCTAATCTTCTGTAAACTTGCCTAGTTCTGTGTTGCCTCTGGTTAAATTTAAATAGAAAAGGAAGAAACCGAGGGAGGACGGAAGAAAGACAAGAATGTCGATAATCTTACTTTGTCCTGGAGCACACGGTGGGAACAAGGGACAGGAGAGGAGAGACACAAAGATGTGATTTATTCTGTCAGCCTCCTGCCTCTCCCCTATGACATGTCTGCGTCCCTCGTGTTTTTTCCTGTTTGCCTCCCTGTTCCTCTGTCTTTCTGTCTGTCTGTTTCTGGTTTTCTTTTCCTCTTTATCTCTATCTCCACATCCCTCTCATCAGTGGAGATCTGTCTTCGGATATTGTGTTTGATATACATGAAATCAGATATGAGTGCAGGGGAGAACTCTGTAATTGCTGCTTAGTAATTATTAAACCAATTAGTCTTGCCTGACAATCATTTATTGAGCACAATTGCATGAAGAGATTTTATCGTAAAGCATGCTCTGTGTATATTTCAAACAATGGAAATCCTCTACGTTGTGACGTGTATTTCACATCATGTTTTGAGGAGTAAACAAAAGGGAGCTGCAAAACCTGAGGTACACAGACACTTAAAGGCAGCAAAGTTTAATCCAGTTAGCAGAAAAGCAAAAGCCAGGGAAGTGAGAGGGTCATGAAAAGTTCAACGGGTGCAGTATATGGTACAGGACAGGTAACAGTCATAGGATCAAAATGTTCCCAGAGGTAAAGACTCATATAATGTTCAAGCATAAAGGGAAGCTACTTAAAAATTGAGAAAATCTGTTCCTCACCATTCCTTTCGGATGATGCCTGTTTTCTTAATTGCTGGCAGAACTTGTCATTTTATCAGTTTAAATGTGTCAACCCACCAAAATAAGATACCATATACTTTATAATTTGTCAAAAATGATATTATGATGCTAATCATAGATTTAATCTTTGTCCCATACATAAGAAAGACTTTTAATAAGCAACTGGTGAACTTGTGACAGATGAAATGCTGGTCTCATCAAATACTGAAACCAATAAACACTTTAGTCAGTTATTATGCTTGTATAATGCACATTTCCAAAGAAAACCAAGATAGGCTCTACATTTTATCATCTTTAAGTATCATCACCTCCCACCCTGTCCCCTTGTTTATTTGTTGATTGGTTGTTTGCTTGTTTGTCAGCAGCATTATGCAAAAACCACAGGACAGATTGCTATAACTTGATGGAAGGATGAGACATGGGCCAAGAAGGAACCCAATAAAGCAACAGGGCAAAAAACTCAGATTGTTGGATATCTCTTTTTTAAGTATAAGTGTAAAAATCTTTGAAGGTTCATTATGAACCTGTGATGGGACAAATTGGAATACGGCTAGATAACTACTTGGAAACACTGCTAACCCTAACGACATGGTATTCTTACCATGGTAATCTTACCATGTCATTAACCTTGTTGGAGGCATGTGCCCTCAGAGGGCCCTCTAATTACCTTCACCAAGGAGGTTACCTTTTCATCTGCATACTTTGTTTGTTAGAAGGAATACGCAAAAGCTACTGGACAGATTACATGAAATTTACTGGAAGGATGTGATCTGGGTCAGGAAAGACGCCTCAGACAGTCTGGGATCGGTTGTTTTAGGATATTTTCATTGATTTCTCAGAGAAAAACTGAGAAACTGAAAAATAATCAGACTGATCCAGACAAATCTGGATCTAGTACATTTAAATGTGGTCTCATAACGGGACTTTTGAGTGCTATTCTAGTTGCATATGGAATTGAAATTATGAGAAACATGGGTGACAGGTCTGCAATAGTGTATCAAAGAAATATTTTTTGTAAAGTCTGGTTCATTTTAATCAGATTTTCAAACAGAAAAACAACACTTTTTGTTTTTTGAATCCATGTTTCCCATCATTCCTTGCTCCGTTGCACGATCAGTCCAGACAACTTTTATTGATGGTTCAGCAGAGGAGTTTGGCCTCTGCGCTTTTCTGTTTGTCTCTTTGGGTTTTTCAATTAAGCGCATACGATTCTTGCTTGCATCTATTTTTAGCCGTGGATATTCATAATCCCGATGTCAAAAGAGCGAGCAAGGGCACAAATGCAGTCAAAACAGCCAACATTGGTCCTGGCTGACCACCAAAAGCTTCCTAATCCGAAGCTGGCATTAAGATCAACGACCATGACAGCTTCCGAGATCTGCCACAATATAAAACAGTCATGTGTATGATGAACTGGTTTGGTAAGTGCAGGTAAATAATGCTAATGCAGAGAATGCATACACATTGCAGCTGTTCAAACGTCAATTCAATTAGATGCTGAATGAGCATAACAGATGGACAGGAGCTCTCATTCAAAACAGAGAATTAGATAAAGAGATAAAAAAAACGTGTGTCCACCTCCTGTCTCCTTCATCCTTCCTCCCTTGCCCTCTTCTCTCTTTACTCTTCTCTTCATCTTCCTCCTGCTTTAATCCTTTTCTCCTCCTCTTTAATACTTCCCTCCCTTGTCCTGTCCTCATTCTCTCCTCTCATCCGTGTGTCACCTACAATCTTAACCTCCTCTCTCCTCCCTCGTTGTGTCTTTCTTTTCTTTTTGATCATGCTCTTATTATCTCCTTCTCTCTCTTCTTGCACTCGTCTTCCACTCTCATGTCCTCTCTACTCTTTTCTCAATTTCCTGTTCCTCTCTTTCGCCTCTCAGTCTGCCTCTCCTCCTTTTTTCTCTGTTCTTTCTCTGTCCTGTCGAGAGCCTGCTCTTCAGATACTCCACAAGTCTCCATGGCCACAGTTGTCACGGCAGCAGACTTTGCTATATGTAAAACGGAGTGGAGGAGCAACACAAATGCATAACAATTAATACAACTGCACCATACTTATAAATAAACAGTATAGTTATTAGTCAGTGGAGCTGTGTCTAACTTAAACAGTGCCCTTATTTATCTTAATGAATTAAGATCTAATCCAGTGTAACAGTGCATCTCGTGGAGGTGATGGTACTCAATGACGCTCTACAGCTGAGACAAATAAGATCAATTAGGATCAAGGTATATAGTTATTAGTAATTTATATTTACTTATATTTAATTATAATATATATTTCATATTCATTATCATCACAAATATAGAAAATCTTTGATTTTAATCATTCTGATTAAAACTTTACGGACTGTAGGAAACAGGAAACAAACGTCAGTGTCTCTTTTCGAAGTCAGCCGGCTCTTTTCTTGTGAACCCAGTTGCACGGTGGGGATCTGCAACCTGCTCATTAAATTTCATGTCCAGCCTGACTTGATGTCTCAGTGGTGTAGCTGGACACATACTATGTATGTTCAAGGCTACATTACAGCCCCTGTAAACACAACATGCTCCCTGTCCCACATGTTCCGAGTGTACACAGTTTCAAAAGTGAAAACAGTTTAAATATGGTGCTATGAGAAGTTTATGTGTCTTCTAAAATAGAAGCCGTGTCTCTGGATCCAACTGTTATCATGTTCACTATATGTACAAGTTCACAATTTTATTTGTTCCTTAAATGAAATTTATCTGGGAAATTTACATATTTTAAATGTAGATTTTATTTTTTATCAGATATATTTTTTACATGAAAAAACGTTTAGTTGATATCCTGAACAGTAGTTAACAGTCAACAATTCATCAACAAATTAATCAAGATTTTTTAAATAACTTCTGCGTATGGGAAACTACAAAACAAAGGAGAATCGGACATACAGCCATGAGGCTGATCTGAAAATAGGAACAGCAAGGTAGAAGTAAAGTGTCAGGTTAAACAGACATGCTGCACATTTGTGCAGGTTCTTCCCTCACACAGCAAAGCATCCCACTGTAATGGAGAAAACTGTTGTAGCTACAAAGAGACATAAGTTCTTGTTCATCCCACGAGCCATGAACCTGCTCAGCTGTAACAGATAATCTCCTCATCACATTTCCTGGTCATTCAATCGGGTGCAACTTTCATCATTCATTGTCTTTCAAGTTTAATACATTTGTCATTTGAACCATGAAGTCAAGTCAATCAAGACACGATAACAAGTGGATTAATAGATCATCAATATTAGAGTTATTAATTGATGAAGGGCATTTCAAATCTTAATTTTGAAATAATTGCATTTCTTCATATTTTGTTCAATATTTGACTATGTTACCTATTTATTTGCAACCACATGAGTTCAAGTTCACTTCTGTCTAGTGTCTTTTCATGAAAATCTAATTAGGTGTGCAGACAGCAATTTGTATGAAGTGCAGCAGAACAGGGCCTTTGGTCTGGTGTACAAGGTTTAACGCTCATTCACCATAAATTCTCTGTGCACTGCTCTGTGGCTAATGTCTGAACAAAGTGTAGTTCAGGAATACAGATCTGAAAAACTAGTGTGTGAGTGTGAGAGTGTGTCAGTGTGTGCGTGGGTGGGTCCGTGTATGTCCCACATTCCCTGCAGTGTGTGGTCCCTGGGCCTTTGGGTGCTAAGCAGCGAGTCCAGCAGGACTCCTGACATCTGGGCATCAACTCACGGCCTAAAAACCTGTAAAGCCCCTGGGCTCCATTTAAAATAAACACTTGCAGAACCATTAGACATGCACACGGGCGTGGGTGGGGGGATATTGTATATGGTATATTGGGGGGGAGTATATTGTGCATTAAAAGTAACATCAAACTCATTGTATTTAAGTATGAACATTGGAAGTATTTTATGTGCACAAGTGATATGAATGTTGCTGCTGTAGTAATACAAAGTCTATATTTAACACATTGTAATGATGAAGAGGAGTGACAGCACAGAGAGCCTTGGAAATGACTCACAATGATGGGACTGCAATGTAATATAGCTATATGAGATGTCCTGAGGCTACTTTGACTGTGACTGAACACACAAGGTTCTAAAATAAATACGATTTTTACGAAATCAATGTATACTTATGCATATATAATCAGACAGAAATGTTTTAGGCAAACCCAGTGAATATGGCTAATCATACTTGTATGCAACTATGCAAGAATCAGGCGGATGAGGGTTGATTGTCAGTATGGAGTTCACCCTGATGTGCAACTGGGCAGAGTGACAGGTAGAGAGAGGACCAGTGGTATGCCTGCTGACAACTGCACGCCCATCAAAGAGCGCAGAAAGTTCGACCTTCGTGTCCAGGACAGTAAAAACTTTACGGATGTTTTGACAGATCACCAAAGTGATGGTATTTCTCCAGGTGCTGTTAATGACCAGTCTGATTATGACAGATGGATAAATGTGTTTGTGTGAGAGAGAGTGTGGGGGCAAAGAGTGCTGCACACAGCTCGACAATAAAGCGGCAGGTTAAATATTTGTTCAGGATATATAAAGTATTAAAAATGGTTTAAAATGAAACCGTGGCAGGACAAAATTAGAATGGCAGGCCACCACACTCTGTATTCAAGGAAAACACTGCAAAGACAAACAAACCACACTTTAAACATTACTGCAAAACCGGTAGTTGACAAACAGTATCCCCCCCTTCAATTGATTTAAATATTTAATTATGTGTATAGATTATAATTCCAACATCTTAACATTTTTTATTTTATCTGAATATTTCAAATTAATGCCAAGTTATTACACTTCTACCCAGTTAACAGTGAACGAATAATAATTTCAGAAGCTGTAAGAAAATGTTTTTGTATTTTTATTTAATATATGAGATTATGTGACTTTCTGTGTCACTCTTTCACACATACAACACACACACACACACACACACACACACACTCACACACACAAACACACACACACACCCTGAAGCATATGAAACTGCTTATGACATTTTATAAGACACTCACTCACACACACTCACACACACACACACACACACACACACACACACACACACACACACACACACACACACACACACACACACACACACACACACATCATAACACATGGACAGTGAGTGAACCAACAGGGTAAATTAAGCTTTAAGAACATGCGGTCTTGTGCACTTTATCCAACCCACTCTTCATCGCTTTTCTGTCTCTCCATCCATACAATCATTCTGCCACCAGACCCTTAATGCCGCTAATTATTCACTTGTATGGGATGCTGGGTGAGAGGAAGCTCCTAAGCCTTTTTGTGTAGGTTGTCACAGATATGCCACAGACAGATGCATTTTTTTATAACTGTAAATAAATATAACAATAAACCAACTCTTTTAATGTGGCACTGCTATGTAAACACTTTGGTTTGGTTAAGGCACAAAAACGACTTGGTTAGATTAGAAGACAGAACCCAGTTAAGGATCAGAATGAGTGTGTCATTAAGGTTAGAGGACCTGGTGTGGTTAAGGTCACAGAACAATTTTGGTATTGATTAAAAGAAACCTCACAGACCATCTTTTTAATCAAGAAGCGAGCAGCAACCTCCTACTCGTCTCTCATTTGTACCCATCATAATTATACAGCCACCAAAGAGGTTTCATAAATACCATTTTCCTATTTCCCCAGATTTTTTAAAACACTTTGATAATCAAAGTTTAGGACCTCTTTATTATGGTTAGCATTAGACAACTACATAGAAAATCCACATTTTTATCGAGATGTGTTCCTCCATCTCCGGCATGAAAGTCACATTTCCAATACGCCCATTCACCACCTATTTAGGTCACTGCAGCACGGGCACTTAACTTTGGCATTAAATATAAATTATGAAGTGAACATGGGAAACTTTATTCAACATCCCACATGCATTAAGTATGGTGGCCACTAGAGCACACTAAGGATACATATGCAACTAGGGCTACGTTGTAGCACTGACGGGGCCGAGCACCTGCACATTGAAGTCTGTTGTGGTCGGTGGAGAGAGCTATCAATGACCAACTACACGTCTCCGCGTAGCATGCGTTTTGCGCACTGCGGCAAGGATAAACAGAGTTTCTGTGCCCTATCCCCCGCAGATGCAGGGCCACAGCTGTGGCCGCACCAATGATTACGATTTGTGGATCGCGCATCAGAGGTGCATTAATGGTGGATCCAGTATGGCGGATTCTATATCTCGCGGGCTGATCGTAGTGGCAATGGAGATGGATCCTAACTGGCGGCAGTGGACAATGACTGTGGACTATAGTGGATCCCATCTTGATGCTGGATCATGATCTTGCTTGCTGCTGACCAGAGATTATGATTGCAGCAGGACTGCTTGACATATAGTATTGGAGTTATCCTTCAAAATGTTTACCCTCATCGATGCTGCTAAAACCTTTAATCCCGATGATGTTTTCCTACACTTGACATCTATTGCACTTCTGTCCGTCCTGGGAGAGGGATCCCTCACATGTGGCTCTCTGAGGTTTCTACGTATTTTTACCTGTTAAAAGGGTTTTTTGTAGTTTTTCCTTACTCTTGCTGAGAGTTAAGGACAGAGGATGTCACACCATGTTAAAGCCCTATGAGACAAATTGTGATTTGTGAATATGAGCTATACAAATACAATTTGATTGATTGATTGATTGATTGATAAACGCTTCTCTTCCTGCGTCCGTCACGGGATGTCAATCCTTGCCTGCTAATTGCTCATTACGGTCCAAGCTGTCAAATAGCACATCACACTGGGATGATTTTATGTAAATTGAATGATAGTTTTAAAAAAAAGCTTACTTCCTGCTGCCAGTAGATGGCGCCATCACTATTATTGCGTTCATTGAACCCGTTCATTTTTATGAGAACGATGAACTGAACGCAACTTAATGACAAATAATGAATTTGAACGGTCATATTATCTGAGGTCTGGCTAAAACGTTACGGAATGTTTTCCTTCACCTGAGGAGAGACGCTGTCTAAATCGAATGCTTGCACCATGTCGTTGCTCAGTGCCTGTAACATTTCCGCAATGTAGCCCAGTGATTCTAAAATTGTGTGGTGCACCACGGATGGGACGCGGAGGCATAACAGGTGGGGTGCGCGACCGTGAGGGGGAAATGCGGGGCGGAACTAATATTATAGCCGAACTAATGTTTTGACGTCCGCATCTCTTTAACGGCGGAGCAGTAAACAAATCGCTCTTTAGCTGTAGCCAGGGGTCGGCAACCCGCGGCTCTGCAGCCGCATGAGGCTCTTCAGCCCCTCTGCAGTGGCTCCCTGTACATTGTTGTGCATGTCACGCATATTTTTTCGCGAACAGTGAACTTTACAAATCAGTTTTCATATGTTGATGCCAGCATGAAATAACAGGAGTGTGTGCGTGCGAGCTTCCACACAGCGCACACAAACATTAATTTTATAAATTGAAATAATAGAATTTAGGGTCTAGTCTAATAATTGGTTTCATAGCAAGGCATAGCACTATGATTTTGTTTGCATGGTATGAATAAATAAGCAGGCAAAATTAGCAATAATAAAAAAATAAAATAAAAAACCTTTATTTTAGGAACTGACACATATGAAGTACAGTTTAAGGAAAGGGGTAGTGATGGATACAGTTTTCTTTAAAAAACAAGTAAGGTCTTTCATTCTCACTTTCCACCTTTAAACTATGAAATTAACTGAACTATGAACTAGTTCAGAATTTAAACGGTGAACTTTGAACGTGAACTATTCATGTTCACTTGTATGAACTGAACTTTAAACTAGTTCATGAGAGGTGTGAACTTGCACAACACTGCCAGGGATACAAAAGCTCGTGTTTTTATGGCGTGTAATCAAACTATGATGCCAAGCCGCGCTCACACTGTGTGATGAAATAAAATATGCCGAGGTGGTTTGTATCTCCTTCTTGTTGAGATGACATTCCCAGAAGTTGAAGTTGATCTGATGAAAGCCGTACGACAAGTTCGTCAAAGTACAAATGTGGAAAATGGCCAAAATAGCCATTAAAGTCAAAATGGCGGGCTCCCTGTTTGGTCTAGCATTACAATCCAAGATACCTTTTTGTTTGTTATGAAAATACAAATGTCCCTATACATTTTTGTAGATGTCGGCCAATCGTAGTGCCGGGGCTGCCCTTTAGGGGGCGCTAGTTAGTTATTTTGCCACGCCCATTTTTTTAAACCATCTGAATGTCTGCGGGGGGGGGGGGGGGTAGATTGAGACACAATCTGTAAAATCTTTGTCTTTGTCTCACTCAGAATGTCCTGTAGTCGACCTACGACCTGCTGTCACGTCCTCAAAGTTCCTCAGAGGACGGATCCTGATGATGGATGAGTGTGTAGATTCACTGAGTGGTGACAGTGAGGGGTAGTTGTGTAGAAACTGGTGCTGATCCTGTGTCTGAGAGCTGCTTCAGTTCATGGTCTTTCCTCTTCAGCTCAGTGATCTCCTGCTCCAGTCTCTCCTGAAGCTCTCTGACTCGACTCACTTCAGTTTCCTGCTGGGATCTGATCTGCTGCTCCACATCAGAGCTTCTTTTCTCCAGCAGACGGATCAGCTCAGTGAAGATCTCCTCACTGTCCTCCACTGCTTTATCAGAGCCATTGAGGGCCTCCTCCTCCTGTTGATCAGCTTCACATCTTTCTCTGTGTCCTGGACTCTCTGCTGGATTGTTTGTCTCCTCAGGCTGAGCTCTCTCTGCCTCTCGGTCCTTTCTGCTGCAGCTGACACTGTGTCGTGTTCTTTATGTTCGTCCACAGAGCAGAGATAACAGATACACTGCTGATCAGTGCGGCAGAACATATTCATCACCTTGTCGTGACGAGAGCAGATGTTCTCCTGGAGCTTCTCCGAGGGCTCCACCAGCTTGTGCTTCTTAAATGGAGGGGACTGAAGTTGACGCAGAAGGTATTTCTCACAATAAGAGGCCAACCAACCCAAACAGGACTTGACAGCTTTCCGTTTTCTCTCAGTGCAGACATCAGAGGCCACATCATCAGGTCCAACATAGCAGTGGTCAGCAGGAGCAGCTTGGAGTCCAGGCTTCTTCAGCTCCTCCAGTGAATCAGCCAACATGGTGCTTTTCCCCAGGACAGGCCTCAATGTGAAGGTATGTCTACACTGAGGACAGCTGTAGCTTCCTCTCTCCTCCTCTTTGTCCCAGTGGGTGTTAAGACAGCTCTTACAGTAGCTGTGTCCACAGACAGTAGTCACAGGACTGACAGTATTCAGTAGATCCGCACAGATCAAACAGGAGAGTATTTCTCTGTCCAGTTGATTTTCTTGCTGCTCCATTTCAGCTGCTGCGAGTGACTGTAGAATAGTTCACTTCCTCCGAACAGAAACAGATCTCTGCTACTCCCTCTCTCGTTCACTTCCTCTTTGTCCCACGTTTTAACACACTATTGAAAAGAGCAACAGTATGCTCTTTCCTCTCCTCAGCAGCTGCTGCCTTTATGTCAAAGCGGTTAGTGAAGAGAGCGACCAATGACCAAGCACAAGTCTCCGCATTGCATGCATTTTGCTCACTGTGGCAAGGATAAACGCTATCATTATACTAGACTGATAGATCAGTTCAGGTCAAAAAAAACTCTTTTGTCTAAAAGCTTTCGCTTCGCCTTTGACTCTAAGAAATCAAAGGAATCTAACCACTGACACTGTGACATTAAAGCAATCTGACAACAAAGAATTATTTGCTTAATGAATCCTATGAAGTGTTCTTTTATATAAATCTGCTGTATATTGTAAAGCAGCCAAGAGAAGTTCATCAAAAATTAAAACATGTCACTTCCTGTAGCCAGCAGGTGGCGCTGTAATGATCAGTCAATATTGATATGGATCTGATCAGGGCAGGACTGGGAATGTGTGAATGAGGTTTCAGGCTGAAAGAACAATGCACAGAGGAGTTTTAATAAATCCCTCTATTTTGGCGAATCATCTAAATGCCACGCCATGCCACGGTTACACCGTGTGCTGAAATCATATATACCGAGGTAGTTTATATCTCCATCTTGTTGAGATGACATCAACAGAAGTTCAAGGTGATCTAATGAAAGCCCAAGGACATGTTCATCAGAATTATTTTTTTGTCATAGAAAGACAAATGTCCCTATCCCTATGCATGTTTAACGGCGAATTGATGAACTTTGACGCCACGCCATTAATATGCCGTTTGACGAAAAGTCACAGTAATCTTATGCCATTATCAATGTCTTGAGATCCTTTTGACACGGTTTGACATAGTTGAGGTCAGTGACGTGGAGGAATACTTCCAAGTGTAAGATGTTCCAAAAACAAGACATTTCCTGTTGCCACCAGGGGGCGCTCTGACTTTAATTCATAATTTCTGTGTACATGTCATCAAACCGGGACCCTTGTCTTACATGTCTAGTTTGGAGTCGATTGCACCATGTATGTCTGAGATACAGAACATCTTGCTTTGATGACGTGTAGTCAAACTTTAACACCATGCCTGGATCACACCGTGTGATGAAAACTCGAAATTCAAGGTAGTTTATATCTCCATCTTGTTGTCATGAAACTTATGTCCATATGAAGTTGATCTGATGAAAACCCTGGGACAAGTATGTCAAAGAACTAATTTAGAAAACGACCAAAATGGCCACTAAATCCAAAATGGCGGGCTTCCTGTTGCGTTTTTCCCATTGCACCTCTAGACTTTGGCTAGTCATGATACACCTGGGCTACGATTTTTTTTTTTTGTGTAGATCGGTGAAAGCTTACTGAGTGGCTTTTCCTTAGATGGCGCTGTTGAGCCATTATGCCACGCCCATTTCAAATTACTCCAGAATAGAAATACTTTTTGGGGTTTGGAATTTCCTGCAAACTTTGCTTAGAATTTGAGCATGTCTAGGCCCTGAAAAAGCCCAAAAGGGAAATACAAATCCTTCGAAATACATCAGGGCCTCCCACCGTAGGTGCTCGGGCCCTAAATAGACACAACACATGTTTTGGTTCTGTTGTGAGTATTTGCAGCGTATATTCTAATTGCCAATATGAGTTGACAAATTGATGAAGATGTGTTGTGTGTATTTGATCAATTTGTCTGAGGGACGTGTTGTTTTTTAACCATTAACTCAAACAATCTAATGAGGAAACCCATCCCAGTCTCAAATATCAACCACTGCCTGTCCCTTTTACCTCTTAGCTTAACCTCGCGTGCGTGTGTGCGTGCGTGCTTGTGTGTGTGTGTGTGTGTGCGCCCTGAAGGCTGACAAGTTGCTAGGTCAACAACCAGTAGCGCTGTGCCTTCAACTGATCACCAATGCAATTAATCAATCTCTCGCTTTCGCTCTCTCTATTATTTTTAAATATGGCAGACAAGTCATACCAATTCTGTTTCAAATATGTCAATATTGATTAATGCAAGATTTAATACTTGTATTACTCATTTGTGGCATAAATCTGTTTTGAAATGTTGATCAAACCAAACAATTGATTCTCATATGAAATAGACTTTTAAACGATTTATAGAACGATACGTTAAAAGTAATCAATAATTAGTGACCTTAATAGAAAACACATTATTAGCACAGTTGTGTAACACAATATCGATATGGACACATGATCAGACAATAACAATACAAAGTCACTCAGTCACTCAAGTCTAGGATATTGTTTAATTCCTCAGCTCTCTCTTCAAAACATCCATCAATAAACCTCTCAGTCTACAGGCGTAGTCTGTGTGCGTCTCCCTCTCCATCTTTCATTGCAACGCACACATACAAACACAAACGTGCAAAAAAGAAGTCACGCCCACACACGCTCACGTGCTTGATGGAGTAGTGTGTTGCTTAGTGTGACTCTCATTTCCCTTCTGCTCTAAACCTTTAATCCCTGACAGAGAGAAATGACGCAACCTGACATTCTGTTCTCAGAATCCACACACTCATACACACACACACACACACACACACACACACACACACACACACACACACGTGCACAAACCCACAAACACGAAGAGAAACACAAACACATGCAACTCAAAAAACACACATCATGCATGAATGCAACAGCAACACATGCGCATGTACAGACTGTGTTGAGGTCATAGATACACACACAAACAGGCATATGGAACTGTATGAATAGATCCACACAAGTACAAAAACACAAACACACACAGACACACTTACACGGCACAGTTTTGGCAGATGTATCCTCCTCTAGGGAATATTATAGTTGGCTTTCACCAAATCTCACTGATAAACAACACACTTGTAGGAACATACTTACACACACAGAAAAGACTGAATAGACTCTCTCCTGTGCTGATGTTTGGATGAACCCTCCCACCTAATAGCATTCAGGTCTTATGATTGCTGTTATACAACCAACTCAAATATCTTTCTGAATCACATTAAAGAGAACGACTTTATATTTTGTGTTGACACAAACACAGACACACACACACACATACACACAAACACGCACAAACACACACACATAATCTGGTGAGGTCTGGATGTATTCTGCTTTGTTCTTTGCCTTGATGTCATGACAATATCGAAGCTCCCCTGCTGCAGAGTCTGCCTATGGTTTTAATCATAAAATTATGTGGCTTGTTACCATGGTTTTAACTCCGATATCCAACCCTGCATTAGCCAAAAGATGATTTGCCCTCTGATCTCTGACTAATTCATGTGAAGACTCACCCACATGCAGTTAAAATGGAGTCCAATGATGAGGACAGAATTCAAACCCAACCAGTCAGGTAAACTGGGACAGCACAGGCTGACTTCAGTTTATGATACTCAGAGGACATTTCAGAATATAAAGAAATTAGATTAGAAAGTATTCATCTTTACATTGTCTTTGTCCACTTTTCATACTGCAAGTACTATCTATGACATTGTCTCATGCACTGTAGTACTAACAGGACACTATTTACCATCACACCTACTCCTTTTACGTCATGCCAGATTTCTATATACGGAAGGTGGTCATACAGAGCTGGGCAACGAATCAATATCTGTGTTCCATATATAAAAAAAAAATGTAATTACACTGTACTGTGTTTCAGTAAAAAAATTGCAGGATTTATCAATACTTTGGATATGCATCTGGTTTTAAGTAATGTGATTTTATTTTCTTTGGCAGATAAAGTGTCATAATTATACTAGATGAAGCATTAATACTAGTCATCAAGACTAGAAAAGTGCTCTAAAAACACACAGACACCAGACTATATACTGAATAGGATATCTTTTTATATATTTTGTCGCCACAAATCCTAAACTCTGACCTACAAATATACAGAATATGTTAAGAAAGGGTCCCTTTTGTGTTAAATATATTATATTATATTATATATTATATTTTGACGTATCAAATCAGAGCTAAGACAGTATTATTGTTTATATATGATGCCACCAAACTAACTCCACATGTCAGGATTCTCAGATAATCTGTAGATTTTTATGGGATTTTTCCAATAATTTATTACTATTTAAAATAAACCTCAGTCACATTTTTATATAATGACACAATATTGTCTCACTTATCATAGGCTTAACTAAGCATATCCACTTTAACGTACATACAGTACATGCTTTTAAGCCGTTCACTCTGACACACACAGAGACTGCACCTCTGACTCCATATGCTCATACAGCAGATTCATATAGGACTCTTATGAGATTATGAGCTGATCAGCAGTGTATGTTAGTCAGCGAGCGGCTAAAGGGGCTGTCATAAGTCTGCTAAATCACTAACCAGCTTAATGGGATATTAATCATTCTCCAGTCTGCACCGAAGAAGGGGGGTAAGAGAGAGATGGTGGGTTAAAACATATCAACATGAGCCGACAGTGATGTAAAAATATGTTAAGAACAAATTACATCTTGTTTTTTTTTTGTTGGACACATTTCAGACAGAACTTGCCATTGCAAGTAAGAGGATAAAGACTTTCTAATACTTAAAAAAATTATTCACTTATCTATTTTTTAAAGTTCTTGAATGGAGTTGTCCTTGGATGTTAATGCTGACTCAGCTTACCCGAAGGGAAACATAATCCTGCATTGTAACATTAGGGCCAATTTTAATTTATTATTTAGTTTTAAAAGAGTATGTTGCATATCATTAAAAATCAAGGGTTAATTGAAAGAAGATTAACCGGTTAAATCCACGTTGAATTCTGATAATATAATAAATATATGCAGAACATACTGGTTATTTTACTGTTAACTGTGGGAATACCAAATCTAGGGTAAAATATATTTTATTTAATTTGTGTATTGTTTTTATTAAAATTGATTACAAAATGTATTTAATTTCAAGTTTTGTCGTATTGTCAGACCATTATAAGATAGACATCCAATAGACAGACAGACAGACAGACAGTCAGACAGACAGACAGACAGACAGTCAGACAGACAGACAGACAGACAGACAGACAGACAGACAGACAGACAGACAGACAGACAGACAGACAGACAGACAGACAGACAGACAGACAGACAGACAGACAGACAGACAGACAGACAGACAGACAGACAGACAGACAGACAGACAGACAGACAGACAGACAGACAGACAGACAGACAGACAGACAGACAGACAGACAGACAGACAGACAGACAGACAGACAGACAGACAGACGATAGATAGATAGATAGATAGATAAATAGATAAATAGATAGATAGATAGATAGATAGATAGATAGATAGATAGATAGATAGATAGATAGATAGATAGATAGATAGATAGATAGATAGATAGATAGATAGATAGATAGATAGATAGATAGATAGATAGATAGATAGATAGATAGATAGATAGATAGATAGATAGATAGGTCACTGTACCTAGATTACAGGTAGATAGAGTAAAAATCATGTCAGTCACATCACAGTGTTCATTAAAATCTCCTCTCTATCAGTTGACCCTCCCACTTGTAAGCTCCCGCCCTACATCTCTCCATCCATCCACCAATCCTCCCATCCATCCGTCCAGCTCTCTTTCCCCCTCTCCCTCTGTAACCTCCACTCATTTACTGTCGACTAATCCACTGCTCTGCTTAATCCCTCAACCTACCTCTCTCCCTCTGTATCTCACTCCCTCTCTCTTTCCCACACAGATACACGCGCACACTTATACACACTTTTTCAGATCTACTACTCTTACACACATACTGTACTATAATATATAGAATATAGCACACGTACTTGGATATACAACACTTATCTCACAGACTCATCATGGGCAGTGACCAGTGATATGTCTTTATTGTTAAATATTCTATAAGAAGGGTTTTTAAATGAAGATAGAGAACTGGTATATTTATTTTATGTTATTTCCACACCACCTATTTTTACACTTATACAGTTTTCATGATATGTATTTAAATTTTGTGCATATGTATATAACTACATTAATGTTCAAGAACACCTAAAATCTATTGCGGTAATACAAGTTTTCCTCAGAAACCCTGGCAAATAAAAATAAAAAACGTATCACAGTGTTTACATGGTTCACTTGACGGAGACACAAAAATCTGCATTAACATGTACACACATGCATGCACAAACACTGACACACACACACACACACACACACACACACACACACACACACACACACACACACACACACACACACACACACACACACACACACACACACACACACCATTTAATGCTAAGAAGGTCCAATGCTAGCCTCAGAGAAAAAAAGCAAATGTTGGCACTGCATGATTAAATCATCGCTACCAAAATGTACTGCTCTTTCAGCAATTGCATGTGAGGTGAATTGTTATTTGGTCAAATCAATTGAATTCAGAAAAACTGGAGTTTCCCTTGTAAATATTTGTGATCTTTACTTTGTTAATTGTCATCACTGTTATTCAAAACGTAATTGTTTTATAATATTTTGCTATATAAAAAGTTTCATAGTCTGAAAAATCCTAAACAGTTTGCTTTGATGTAAATTTCAACATTTCACTTGAATGTTTTATGTAATCAGATCTTAATTAAATGAATGAATTGAATTCACTTTATTGTATTACATTGTGTGGTAATGATTATTATTTTGTCTATAATTTCATGCTGTACTATATTGTAATTATGGAGGTACCAAAAAAGCTGTGTGTAGGTGTGTATGTGTGCATCTGTGCGTGTGCGTGCGTGTGTACTGGTGTTTACGTGGGTCAACAAAACAATGAAACCCGACACATCCATCCAATTATTGCCAGGAAAGCCCTGTGACGCAACTCACACATACAGCCAGTCACACTCTTGCAAAGGTGTTGTCTGGCTTTTGTGTGTAATCTGGATGATGACAAACCACGGCACGAGCAGCAGCAGCAGTGCAGTTTGTGTGTGAGAAGCTCTTTCAACCTTTGCTGCACAACAAAGCAGGCAACATCAGGAGAACCACATACAGAGCAAATTAATATGCAAATTAACTCAATCGCTGACCTGTGTGTGGTAGAAAGCCATTCTAGACAGAAGTTCTGCAAAAATTTCAATATGGAAATGACTAAAACTGAGACAATGTGTTTGTTGACAATTTGCGAAAAAAAACTATTTAAGATGCATTTCCTTCAGACCGCTAACCTACCCTTGAAATATCTCTCACATGCTGATTCCAACCATCACACAACATATCTTGCTGTCATGTGGATTTTACAAGAAAGGGGATATATATATATATATATATATATATATATATATATATATATATATATACTCTGCAGTGTGGTTTAGATAATAAAAACATCGCCAACCCATGTTTCTGTATTTTTCAGTGCCACTCACCAGTTCTTGGTTGGTAGAATTGGAGTCGTCTCCAGGGAAGGGGATGTAGATGGCTAAGGCCACACAGTTGGCAAAGATAGACAGCAGTATAAAGATATCAAATGGTCTGGAAACAGACTGTTAAGGAACATGGTTATCTCAAATGACTGCAAAATGCAAAAGTATCAGGATTTTTTTAGCAGCTTTGTACATTTATTGATTTATTGGATAGTGTTGATGATATAAAGATCTTTTTTGAACTGTGTTAATTGTACAATTTTTGGGGGTGAATTGGTTTATTATTGTGTGATAATAGATAAACATCAAATGTTTCCTATATGCTATAATTTTTTTCCCTGTATCACAAATCCTTGTTTAGTGATATCTTGTATAATTTCTCAAACACTCCTAAACACCCCTCACCTCTTTTACAACCTTCTTAAGAACCATGTCAAAAAGCACTGAGAGAGTCTACAGATGAGAGACACTAAAGATCAATCAGGTGGTCGAAAAATACTCCAGACTAATACATTACAACAGATTTTCAACCCCTATTATCACAAATATTGATTTAAGTGAGTTCACAAGAAATCAGCCTACATGTCACATTGTTTCCTGTGTTGCTGTAAATAAACTGATGCTGTAACGGATCTGTCATAATCACTTCAGGGGTCACATGCTGACACAAAAAATATAATATAATAAAAGGCGATGATTATTTGCATGTTTTGCTTTTAACTGAACTCGTAATTTTTTTGTAAAAAATAACCGCTAAAATATGACATTTCAAATGGTTTTTAAATTGTATTTGGTTTCTGAATATCCTTTTGTGACATTTCTTCTGTGTCCACTGTACTTATTCATCTGTTCATTCATGTGTCAATCTCATTAAATCATTAATTGATCAACCCAATCGAACATCTATTTTGACCTTCTATAGTTCAGGTATAGCAATTGAAATTGACACATCCATTCTATCAAAGGAGTTATGGTTCATTATTTCACTGATTGATAAAGTTATACATTATTTCAATAACTCTGATATAAAACTGTCCATATACCAACACAATCCATTCAGACACCCAAACATCTACCTTACATCCATTTAACCAGAGCCTCAGTCTTAAGGATAAAGGATACTTCCACTCCACCAGGCTGATGCAGGCCCGGCGGATCGGGTTGTTGAGGGTGAGGCAGAACAGAGCTCTGGGTGGCCTGCTGTTGGTAGATCCTCCTTGTTTTTTGCTTTTGGCGTACTGCTGCCTCTTCCTCTGCGCCAGTGAGCCTACAGGAGCTGGTCCAGTGGTGCAAACTGAGGGCCGTGAGTCCGTGTCAGGCTTTGCAGAGTCGCCCTGTGCTTGGCGAGCAGCAGTAATGGCGGCGTGCCAAGCGAGGACTGGGCTGACACTGGTGTCAGTGTCAACGACACCCTGATTGCCACTGTTAACCCCAAGGAGGCCATAGGAGGTGCCGACTGGCTTGCCGGTGCTGGCCGGAGCCTGCAGTTGCTCTGGTGGATGGAGCTGGTGCAGGCGGGTGTTGCTTTCTGACCAGAGGGCCGAGGCAGTGGAGGGAGTGGTCGTTTTGTTGCTGGCATGCTGTGCCCCTGGAAGGAGAGGGGGAGGAAATAGAGACAAGATTTTGAGGCTGTAAGAGAGAGTTTAAACAAAACGCGGGAGAATAGTCACATGGCAGCTATTGCGCTTTCTGTGCCAGAATTTCAACATAAAGAGCTTTCATAGGGGGTTTGCATGTACTTATTCAATATTTAACAACAATGAAGGTACAGAAATATCGCTGCTTCAAAAGTAAACATAATGATGTAATCATTATGTTCCCCACATGAGCAGTTACTGTTGATTTTAAAAAAATAAAGAACTGAATTTCAGATGGGGCAGAGGAAGAACGGTGAGAGAGAGAGAGAGAGAGAGAGAGAGAGAGAGAGAGAGAGAGAGAGAGAGAGAGAGAGACAGAGACAGAGACAGAGAGAGAGAGAGTTTCATTAAAATCAATGCAAAGCTCCAGTGAAAAAGACAGTGTCCTTGACACAGTCACTTTGGCTCCACAGCAGCGAACCAACCAACATCACATGTCAGAAGCAGCTCCCACACAGTGATGAAAAAAATGCTTTTATATTAATAATATATAATATTTTGAAATGTCACGTCTGATGATAATAATAATAACGATAATAATAATAATACAATTAAAGATGACCACCCCAGTCTGTGTGCTGTCTCTGAGATGAGGTTATAGGAGTGAGCCCTGCTGGGTGGCGCACATCTGTCACACGACGCTTCATAACAACTGTTCACGACTTTAGTTTGACCCGGGGCGTCGTTTTAAACGGATCAGCGTTTGTTTGGTCCAATTCTTCACAGTTACAACCGAGGCTTTAACACAAAAACTAACGGGATTCACTTGAAAAGTTCGTTTAGCGTCTCATTGTCCAGGACGCATGACGCGAAGCAGCCTCCACAGTTTGTCACATGGCCCAAAAACCATCACTTGACCATAATAACAAAATGAATCCTGTCAACCATTTTTATTTTACGAGAAGTATAGTCGCCACTCGCTTCCCAGTGGATTTGATAAGTGATGTCATTACATCCATGGAGCAGCGCTCACAATGTCAATACTTAATCTAATCACCGGAATAAGTTGGAAAAAGGACTCAGCAGACTATGGACAGTTACAGATAACGGAATAGAACAGAATAAAATAGAATAGAATAGAATAGAATAGGCCGACATCAGGGA
Organism: Limanda limanda; assembly: GCF_963576545.1. Classification (NCBI taxonomy): domain Eukaryota; kingdom Metazoa; phylum Chordata; class Actinopteri; order Pleuronectiformes; family Pleuronectidae; genus Limanda; species Limanda limanda. The sequence continues at coordinate 20,869,568 of NC_083642.1, forward strand.
ATACAGCACACAGGCGCTCTCGCCCCCTCGCGCAGCGCTCCAACTCTGCTCCTGCGCTCCACGCACGGTCTTTACCTCCACACTGTTCATCTGCTTCTTGCATCCTCGCGTCCACATTGAAACAATCCGCTTTAAACCCAACTCATAGCTGGAGACACCGTCCGGAGGTGCGGTCGACGCAAGAGCCCGAGCCGAGCCTGCAGCCTGAATCAGGAGATGTTTCCCGAGCGCAGCGGACCCTGAGAGGAGCGCCAAACATTTTCGCCACATCCGGGTGCCTGTCCGCAGACACACGGCGGATCCGAGGAGGACAGCAGCAGTCAGTCCACTGCTGTCTGTCAGGGACTCCTCTCACTGAGGCACTGTGTCCGGGGATGGACTCATACAGGTTGGAGCGACTGTGGCTGCTGGAGTCCCTCGCGCACGCAGCTATCCTTATTAGGACTATGCGTTGACTTCCATTCACTGTGGACAGCCGAAACGAAACCGTGTCCCAAAGCGTAACCATAGTTACTACTTGCCTAACCCTTACCTTAACTTAACCTAACCTAATCTTAAAAAATATCTTAAGGTTCAAAATGAATGATCTACTTCATGTTTTTGTCCCCATAACATGAGTGATACCAGGACCAAACAAAAACACACAAACACACACACACTTTAGTAAGGACAATCATTGCCATGATGCACTCACTAGCCTCTTACCTTAAATTACCTTTAACAACAATAACCCTAACCTGAGCCTAATTCTAAACCTACAACCAATTCTTAATCCTCAAACAGTCAATTTAAAAGTGGGTCAGAAACTGCCTAAACTACTGTCCTCACTGTCCCGAAATGTCCTCACTCCATGAAGGCTCTAGGCTCAAAATGGTCCTCTTTAAATATTTCTGTAAAAGTACACACACACACATGATCTGTAAATGCACCTGCATTTCAGGAAACTTCCAAGATCAGCTTAAACATCAAAACGACTTTTGGCTCAAATGCTTAAAGGAAAATGCTGGTGATTTGTGCTTTCAAACACATTCAAAAATTAAAAAACCTCAATGGTACGCTATATAGATTGAGCACTGTCGAAACAAGAAAACCACATATGGCTACTGACCAACAGCTAGTGAAGCCAACAAGGAGTCATCAGTTCGGAATTAGGTGTAATTGCTTAAATTGTATTAATGATGTTTGCATTAAGAAGGATGTGACTGTGACACAACCCCACACTGAGACGCACACACAAATTAAAGTATCAGCTCCCAAAGCTTGGCTGAAATATAGCCTTGAATTTAAGAGACTAATTCTTTAAAAACAACATTTAAAGCAATCGCCTGTCCGGGCCATTAGCATGCTGGCTATTGCATCTGTTTTCTATCATGTTTTAGTTCAGTGTCAGACCTAAATCAGGACAAAATCCATAATGCTTAAAAGAAAAACGATTTCAATCACGGCTGCTTGGACTTTCTCCTGACAGGGAGGTTTCTGGATCTTAGGAAAACAACAGGTCTCCTCCGATCCCTCCAGTTAAGCTACTAAAGAGTCTCTGTCCTCCAGCTCTTTGGACTTACCCCTCAGGGGTCTTCCCCTTATAATGAACGGCATTCTGTCACCTGGCTCTTCTCTGGGGCCTCATGGCGCCGTTTTCTGCCCTCACTCCGCAGCGGTTCGAGAGGAAATGAGTTCCCGGGAGCTGTGCTGGAAGGTTACCAGGGATAGGATTACCTGCGCCTGTATAAAGGATAACAGTTTCACGGCAGGGTGTAATCCTCGGGATTATAATCCCACGTTCCCTCGGCAGTGGCAGGTAAAGCGGGCAGCTGCAGCTCAACTGGACCAAATAATAAACAATCAGAGAATTGTACGCTATGTCTCTTTCCCAGAAGTTTACATATGAAGGATTTAAAGATATGTAGATCAGTAGACTACAATATTAAATCATGGGATACAATATTGGGGATAATCCAGGAGGCTGAGTTGTTCTTTATCCCTTGTCAGTATCATTGTGGTTAGGATGCGTACTCGTTAAAAGTCAGAATTTAATATAGCTCTGCAGATATCTTGTGAATTCACTTAATGTGTGAACAGCCCTTCACTTGGGGTCTGTCATGCATGTAGGTTCTCAGATTAAAAACCACGTGTCAGATTGGACCCAAAAAATAAGATGCGCCACAGCACAGTGGGATTATGTAACATGAGAATACTGTGGAGGATTCTCTGCACATACATTGTCCTTACCAAAAATAAAGTAATAAAATAATTTTAATGTTATTATATATTATATGTGTGTGTGCATTTAATCCTCATCCTTTCCGCATTGTTAAAGTTACATGTGTCCCCTTAGTTAATATGATTAACCTTTCTATTCACTGCTACATTTAAATTAATGTTGTTGTAGTGAGTGTGACATTATCTTCACTTGGCAAGTTGTGTAGCTAGTTTTTGTAATTTATGTAAATCAACAAAGCAGCAAGCAATTGCTTTGGCAAAATTACTGTCCACTGTGGCAACGTTTGCACCAACATGGTCTATTTTGAAACTCTTGATAGATTTTTACTCATTGTATTTGTTTGTAATATATCTAGTTAGATTTTCGAAAGCACACTGGCTAAACTAAACTAAGCTACACTCACGCGGCGAACTGTATTCTATTACAAACATGTAGTTTTTCAGCGGAACTCTGACCAATTTAACATCTACCTGAACTTCACCTCAGATAAATGTGCGCAGAATAAACAATAACATCACAGCTGTGATTTCCGGTCAACAGCGGAAGTTTCAAGTGTCTGCAGAAATTCAACCGTGCGGCAGCAACAGCCACATCCAAGATGGAGACGCTAAATGCGGGACATATGATGAGCTTAGCAGCGCTACAGAGACAAGACCCCTACATTAAGACCCTGCTCGATGTGACTGGCCAAGTGGCTCTCTACAACTTCAACTCCAAGACCAACGAATGGGTGAGTTTGTCACAATACCCCAAACTGTTTGGTGCATCCACTTAGCATGCTAATGCTAGCTTGTCCCTAAAACCGAAAAAGAACCACAACTAAGGAATGTGTTTGCATTTGTCTGAGAATAACGTATGCGGATAGGTTCACATACGTACTGTTTTGATAACAGTGGGATTCTGTCAATGTTGTAACGACTTTAGCAATAACTTAGCGTCCTCTTTCCTGAGCTAACATGTTAGCTGGTAATGCTAACATCCAGCGTACGTCGTTGTTATTTAGCATGTTTCGGATTAGCACTTTTTGTTTTTGGATCCTAACGTCACGTTTCATTTCAGGAGAAGACCGAAATCGAGGGCACCCTGTTTGTTTATACCAGGTGAGCATATACATGTGTTGAATGAAGTCGTGTGCCACAACAACCATGAAGCTTGCTGTGTTGTTCAGCTTTACTTTTCTCTGCGCTGTCACTTGACGTAGTCCGCACACGTGTGTAGGCCGCAGTCTTTGTAAACAAACATGAACTGCGGCTCTTCACGTTTCATTTCATGGACATTTCTACTCTCTTCATCTTTGTTGTTTTTCTATTTGTTTTATCAGCACATTGTGCACAGAGTGGGTCTTTATTAGACGCAATGAGATTGCGTAGATCCATAGTTTAATATTTCAACAATAGATTTCCGCATTAAGAGGTAGGAAAGCAAATTTGCTCGTTCAACTGTTCAAGTTGTTTCTATGCCACACCAACAGTTTTTAGAAAATCATCTTTACCATCTTAATTTGCTTCTAGTATGTAAATAACGTAATTGTTCCCAACTACTTTGAAAGATTATAAATATTTTTATCAACACAGACCAACAATAAGTACTTAAACGTGTGTTTTCATCTTCTCTCCTCTCAGGTCTGCCTCCCCTCACCATGGCTTCACCATCATGAATCGACTGAGCACAGAGAACCTGGTGGAGCCGATCAACAAAGACCTGGAGTTCCAGCTGCAGGATCCCTTCCTGCTCTACAGGAACGGCAACTGTGAGTGTTATGTGTAATAGAGACACTAAAACAGTAGATATCATTACAAACCTCTTTTTGTGCCAACGTGGGCTGAAATTGTATGTACTTGAGAGACCATCATTTAGTCCTGTGATCAAACATTCTAAGCACTTGACATTTTTCAAGTCCCAACATATATAAGGGAATTTGCAGCTAAGCCCCAGCCTAACACCAGACGAAGATTTATTTTCATAAGAATCAGTGTGATGAGAAATGTGAGATATATTCCAGGAGAAGATGTGAATCAAAAAACAATTCTCGCTTCATTATAAATGCTGTGTGTATCAAAAATCCTCTTGTCCTTACAGGAAACCTGTGTCTTAGCTACAAAAATGTTTCCTCTGAACTTTCTGCCCAGTAGCATGTGATGGTTTCTGCTAGGGCTGGGCAAGTAAAATGTATCGAAAATGTATCGAAACCGTCATTTATGACCTCTAACCGACCTAATTTTGCTCATGTCGGTTAATTTGGGTTTCTGCGACGTTCCGTGCCATATCACCCTGCCCCATGGCCTCCCTCCTCACTCCCCCGCTGACCTGCGCTCACTTTACACTTTCACAATAAACATAGGCTACAGGAATGAAAGTTTACTTTTAATGTTTACTTAGCATTAAAGGTTAGGAGACACATATTCAAAGACATTTGAAAAATAGTCCAACATTTTGCACACACGCAGTTCACACGCAACACGAAACGTAACGTGAAGCGCACAGCCAGGAAATCAGTGTTAAAGTGACTGGAATGATCCGGATTCATGATCAAACATCATTGATTAATAACTAAATAAATGTAAAGTTCAATTTGTGTGAAGGACGACATACACACACAGAGACCAACACACACACAGTAGTGTTTCCCATACACTCCTGCAGACAGAGAGAAGTTATTCTTCTGATGCATCGCAGGGTTTTGATTTCATTGTTGCAGAAGAGGCAACAACCCAGGAAAAGAAATATGAATTCAGCTCTCTTTTATAAAGATTACTTCTATGTGTTGATATTGAATACATTTCTCTGAAATTACAAGTAAACAGGTGTTAGCAATATTCACAGACACACACATCAAGTGCAAAAGATATAAATACCTCTGAAAATGCAGAAGAAACACCTCCTCAGCGTTCTCTGGAACATCTCCTTTCCCCTCTGCTTGAGGTAACCTTGGTGTCTTGGAGTCTCATTGAGCAATAAAATTTCCTCTGAGGCAACTCTTCCAGTCATGACGTCATGAAGGTCGACCAGACGGCAACAGTTTCAGCTACTTTGACCACTGTTGATGTTGTTCTCCATTCCGGGAAAAGCAGTCTAGGGACCTTAACATTAAATCAATGATCATGACTATGTTTACATCTATATTTTACTACAAGAGTTTGCTAATGGATTTATCTAGTGCCGCGGCAATGCCGCAGTCAAACTCATCTGGCCTTGTTGAAATCTCTCTGCAGGAATGATGTGAAAAGTGATGAAATTCCTCAGATCTTTAGGAAGTAACTGACAGCACTGCCGCCGAGGTAGTTTATCAGAAGTCTAAAAAGGACTTTCATCAAGGCAACAAACAAGGAATTGGATTGTTTTCCCATTTGTTTGCTTATCAGAAAAAACAGCATGGCCAGGCTCAGCGTCAGCGTTGACTGTTCCCCTTTTGGACTTGTTTTGCCCATCAGCTTGGCTGGTATGGAAGACATGATGTCGTCTTCTTGTTAGTCTTCACACCAGAGCAGCTTCTCCAGTACTCGGCATCTTAATTCCTCAGAGTGGGTTGAAGCGACAGTTGTGTCAAACGAAGAAAAAAAAGATTGGCAATATTCCTCAGGTTATGCTGGAGATGCTTCCAATCCCTGGCAGCTGACGGTCACCTCTGGAAGACTGGTCAGAGTTAATTCTTCCTGTGAGTGTCCTGTCCTGGCTTTTTTTCTGGCAACTTACTGGCTATGATCCTTTGGCATTACTTGGTCAGACATGTCCACATTTCTGATGTTGAGAGAAAGAGATATCTTCAAGATGTTTTTAGATTCCGCCTTCTGCTTTAAACAAGGGTAAAGCTGAGCAGGAGCAAGATAGAGAGTTGATTGAAGCGCAAGAGACCAACGCAGGGAAGCTGGATTCTTCAGGAAGATACTAATGATGAAAATAGTTTCTTCCTCTCAGCCTTGTTGACTACTGGTGAACTCGGCCCCTCGGCCGGAGGGTGACAAGTCTACTTTAAGTCTGAGAATAGTGTTTCGAGAAAGCTGAGTAGTTTGACGCACAGAAACTCACACACACACACCTACACTTGTTTACACCTTTTCATATTCCCCTTGGTTGCAGTAGATGCACAAAGACAAACACACAAGTTGCTAGGTTACCACAGCTTCCTGAGGGACCTTCCATGCGACAGTGTTTCATCACACAAACAAAACTAACAAGCTGCAACTGCTGACTAACATTTTATTGTGTAATACGTTGTCTGTGTTCTTTGGGGGGGACACTGAAATAAATTCAGTTTAACTCCGCTCACAAACCTATTTTTCAAGCAATATATGTTTTTTTACTTTATAACTATTGAAATGTCCCATCAACTCATAAATCGTCCACCTAGTTGTTGAGACTAGGACAGACTTTCTCTATTTACTTTCTTCTGTTGCCCTGGGATTCCAAATGACCAGGATCTGCAATATATTTGTATGTAGTTGATGGTGCTTTTGTTTTTTGATTATAACACAACGTTATAAGTATTATCTTTGAATGGAATATCTGAAGAACGCTTTATAGGAATTTCTTTATATGTTTAGATTTTGGTGGTCAAAAGTAGCTGTGCAATCCGAAAACGTGACTGTGATATCTAGGGAAAACCGTGTGGGAAAATGTTCAATTCTAGTACAAGGTCTTGCTTGGACAACAAGGTGAACAGATGAGATTTTGGTGTTCAACGATGAAGATCACATTGAATTCATGTTCAAATTGTGACAAATTTACAGACAAATGTTTGATGAGATAAAGTATTTAGACATGGCAGATGGTACCTACTGTTAAAAAGTAATTTTACACCAGAGCCTCACTCTCGAGAATTATTATGCCCATTTCCTTTTAATGAACTTCAAATATTTTCAATGTCTTCTAATTCCATACCTCTTTCACAGCTAAAAAGTATGGAAGTGGTAATTGGTAATATGCCGAAACCTTTCCAGGCCTGGGCAATAACTGTTACAATAGGCTGACCTACTTAATTAATTAATAAACTTGTAGAAAGGCGAATTTTAAAACCTAACCATTATCTCAGTGATTTTTGTTGGGGATGATATTTTAATGTGTGAAGTTTTATGCATCGTTGCTTAAGCTGTCTGGCCAGAGTAGACACAGTGTAATATGTAGTATTTGTGTTTTTCTTGCAGTGGGTATCTACAGTATTTGGTTCTATGACAAGAGGGACTGTCATCGTATCGCTCAACTGATGGTCAAGTAAGTTGACAAACATGTCTATTATATATCTGTTTAGTTTTTCACCCATTATGGGTTAGAGCAGCTCAAATTTGACCCTGCACTTGGGTGAGAAAACAACGTGTCACAGTTTCACTTTCTTTCAGGATTGTAAAACAAGAGGCAGACCATGTCCAGAGAGAATCACCAGAGAGGGCAGTGCCGGGGAGGACCAATGGCGTTGCAGAACCACGGCCCATCGACATCCTGGAACTGCTCAGCAAAGCCAAAGAAGAATACCAGAGAGTGAGGAAGCAACACACCCTTGTAGATATTAACATATCGGGTTGTTTATGTTGCACCTATAAAATTATTCTGCATTACTCCTATGGGTTCTTAACAGTAACACAATTGATGTCATAGCAGATGACGCATACAAAAAAGATGATGTGGCATTTGTAGCAAAGACATAAGTGAGGAGACCTGAGCAGCATAGTCCAAAATGCCAAAGTTGTTGGTTGTATGACACATGAGCCTGGTGTCGTTATCATTGCTCCTTAGTAATGAATCTTTCTTATTGTAACTTTGGATGAGTATTTTTTTATTTCATCCATACATCTTGAACACCTATTGAAACACTTTTTTATCAATCTTTTTAATCAAGTACGTGTATATCAAACATTACACTGGTACTTAATCTGGGATTATTTTAGGTTTGGTTTTCTGTTTAAGAAGTCTTAATTTGCCCTTCTTTGCATTCTAATCTCTACTTTCTGTCTATGTATTTATCCTCTGGCTTTCTTTTAGAAAATTTTAAAATGCCATTGAATTTCTGTTTGCTTGTGTTTTTCGATGCAGGGTCGGCCATACGAAACAGACGGGCCTACGGAGCAACGTGTGAAAGCAGCTGTCAACACTACAGAACACACCCACAGCACATCACAACCTCAGAAGGTACATACATTACAGAGACATGCGTACAAAAATACTTTAAGCCCTGTAGTTTATTCTGTTCCCTCCTGCATACAAAGACTGTCAAAGAAAACAAAGAGATTCTTATTCTAGTGGCCATGAAACCCTATTTTTGGTTCAGCATTTGGAGATCAACCCATCTTATTGATTTGTTCTTTTTACCCACCAGAGCTCTCACACAATAGTGAAGCAGATCACAGTTGAGGAGCTCTTTGGCTCGTCCCTCCCCAAGGACCCCTCTCTACCCGCCATGCCTGCACAGAACACCACCAATGCTTCAAGTGACCCCTCCTACATCCAGAACCACGGCACCAACCAGCGACACCAAGTCCCCAGCCTGCTCCCAGCTCCGTATGCACTTCATCCCAGCCCTGTTTTCCAGTCAGTAGCCCCCATGTCAGACCAACAGCCTCTGTGCTCAGTTTCACCTCTCATGGTGCCTCATCCTGGCCCAGAGCTGCGGACTGCTCCCCCCGGTCCTGCAGCACCACCACCATCAGCTTCAGGAGCTTTTTTGGGACAGGAAATATTAAGCTCCCTCAAATCGTCAGTTCCATCCATGAATTCAGACATCCACAAACCCATCCTCGCACCCAGCTTCCTGCCAAGCACTCTGGTCCCACCCCACAGCTTCCACGAGCACATGGGGAAACACATTATCCACCACAACAAAGAGAGGGATGTTTACACTCAACCTCCAAACCTGATCAAACCCATGTCTGTGAGTTGAAGGCTTCTCTTTGCTGCTGGTTTTGTGTATCTGTCTCTCACAAATACTTTTATACCAAAACAGAATATATCATAAAAAACACATGTTGGTTGCTGTTGTGTAATTGACTCTGCTTTGTCTTCTTGTCTTTCTTTTTCCTTTTTCTCAGGCTGTCCCCATGAGTCCAGGTCTTGCTGTTCGAGGGCCTGAGATTTCGGTGCTTCTCTCCCCCAGCGCCTTTCAGCAGTCCTTCAGTAAGACAACAGCAGCATCAGTGGTCCTGCATTCCCACTCTGAGCCCCCCTCTACCAGCCCAGGAGCTGTAGAGTCCCCTGCAGCCCCCTGCAGCAAAACAAAGCTGCAGGAGACTCTCATACACCTCATTAAGGTAAAACCATGGGCATGAAACATGTAAAAATGTACTGCTTGATTTGATTAGCCTGGAAAAAGCTTAACACTAATGTCTCAATTTTATGACAGAATTACAATTCAAGGATAACTTTTAGATGTTGCTTCATCTTAAGATAGATTTATAACTTTCTCTAAGTTATAGGTTTAAAAAAAAAGAAGAAAAAGTGTAATGCTGAAAAGGTTTAATTCTACAAAATGTGTCATCTTAAACTCCCGACGCACACTCCTGTAGTTTGTTCATTCATTCTCTCTTTTTCTTTCCCCCCATCTAGAATGATGCAGACTTCCTCAGCACCATTCACGATGCTTATCTGCAGACTCTGTCCAAGGACTTCAGCAACATGAAGCTATAGTCCTACTTCAGACGTCACCTCTATTACTTTTAGTGCCACGACCCCTTTGTGACATGCAAGACGACCAGAAGTTAATGTGTGTTGAAGAAGTGCCGCTAACAGGTTTTGACACACTGTACATCACAACTCTGCAACCTGTCTGTGTTCCGAGGGTCATTATAGCATGCGCCTAACTGTTTAATCCTGTTTGAGTCTTTTACTGAACACTGATGCTGCCCCAGCTACTCATTTCAACATGGGTCTACTTTTTGTCAGCGTACGTCGAGCCAAAACTATTGTGGGAGAGAGGGATAAGATAAAACTTCCCACTGTTGCCTGGAGTTTTCTTTTTATGCTTAAGAAATGTGATGAAACTTTGGGCCAGGTGCCTGTAACGTTTAGCTGTGGCTGATGTGACAAGAGGGGACCACAGAGGAGCTTGGGTGACCTTCAGCTATATGGCGTTTGACCTTTTGAGCGAATGATTTTGCAGCTCAGAACCACAGATGCTGCTTTTGTCATTTATCTCACGTGTTTGGAATTCTCGCGGTGCGAGAGTATATGAACGCTTATATAACACCTAAGCTTTGACTACTTGAGAGATAGATGTTTGCGACCTTGGACATAGTGGCTTTAAAAAGGACTCTTCATCATCTTCTTTTCACTGACTGAAGCTTATTCTGAACCACGGAGACACGGTTCAGCCATTAGTCTCTTAATAAGGAGGAGAATATTGAGGATTTGCTCCCTTGTTCGAGGAAGATAAAGAACTTCCTTGTTTGGAGCAGCACTTGCAGCTAAGCAATCTAAGAATGGATTCCTCTCCGTTTTTCTTTTTTAATGTTACCCCACAGACTTTGACATGCTCATAAAGACAGATGAACGCACAATCTCGCCTCTTTGCTACATTTTATTTCTCCACATTTCTTCTTACCCTTCCTTTTTCTTTCAGTTTTTTCTCTGCCTGTGTCGTTCATCTCTCCTCCAGCTGAGCTCCCAAGAACTTTCTGTTGTTGAAGAAGAATGTGCAATAGACCACCGTCGCGATGCCTTTAGGGGAAACCACCATTTGAGGATGGGCCCTCGAGATGAGTTTATCTGAACAAAGTTTATATCAACACAACATTTTCTGCAAGAGATGTATAATTTAAGTGTCACTAAAAAAAGCTTAATAGCTCTTAATTTTTGATTCCTGTTTACGTTCACCCCTTTAAAGTTAAATTGCTTAAAAATTGAAGAGACAGTTGATGGCATCAGTCTGTTTCAAATCAGTTTGAGTTTATACCAGCAATCCAAATTAATAATGAAAATACAAACTACCTCCATTCCTGCTCCTCAGTTTATTTTTCCAAGTCCCAATTACGTCTTAGGTCACAATGACTTAAACACAAAACAGATTTTTTTGCAGTAAAAAGCTACTGCAGCACAGAACAGGAAGAAGTAGATCTGTCTTCTCACGATGTGCAACACTGAGTGGGAATGAAACATTTTAAATGTTTATTATTAGCTCTTGTACATTTCTAAACAAATACAACAGGTTTAATTTTTTCCTTTGTCACAACAAGTTCAGCACAAAAAAGACCATGGAAACAGTCTGAAAATAACGTAAAAGCATGAAGATTTAAGTTATACAGCTTTCTGACAAATGGTACAGTGATATCAGCTGTTGGCATAATAGACAAACAGTATACCAGTCATTCCAGGTAGAAACCATGTATTTTTGCTCAGGTTTTGTTAACATTAGGTGCAGAAATTGTTCCTTTTAGGTTCATGTAAAAAAAATTCTAAAAATAAACATCAGAAATCATGTAATGGAAAATGTTTTCCCCCTGAACAAGTGATTTGAGTTTCACCTTGGTTGTCACTTTGTATCTGACCGTGCTATTTGAATGTATTTGGTGTTTACATGCAGTTGATATGTGCCAGTCCTGTTTTCCTCTGAACTCGGATCAACATTTTTTCACTTCAAACTTGTTTAACCTTGTTTTTCTTAACCCCTTTATTTAGACATTTTTTATTTAGACTGCAAAAAGGATATGTCAGCAGCTGGAGAGTTGATCGAACAATTTGTACACTTTAGTGCATTGTTCTCGTGTTCATTTCAGAGGTGATTCTTGCCCACACGGGCAGGTGTGGTTAAATAAACGCACACCGGAAAAATGATTTGAAATGTAGAGATTATTTTTTTAATTACGCCCACATATTTAAGATTTTAATGTTCTTTTACATTGAAATATAATTTATCTTAATTGAGTGGGCAGAGGTATGATTTTGGGAAGGTCTTTGCAAAAATCATTTTCTAATTTCATGAGAATGTTGTCACTGTGCATAATTTGGTTTATGATGATTATTTTGTATATTAAAGATTTGAAAATGGAGTTCTTGTTTTGCAGTGTTGTGTTCAACTGTGAAAATGAGCTTTAAAGATTAAACCATGCATACTTTTACATGACACGATTTTGTGACTTTTTGTCCTGAACATCTCCTTTGTTTCCAGTACAGGATAATGGTGCCGTTTCTGTGTTTGGCCACCAGATGGTAGTAGCTACCTACTTTTAACCTGTTGTACCCAACAGTAAATGGTTGTACTCCTTCCATCATTAAATTGGAATCAGTTGATATCAGGAACTGACTGAAGTAACACAAGTGGAGGTTTCTCCTGATTTCCTTGATTGATCAAGATAGTTTGTATCATGTCCTCTTTGAATCCGCCTCCTGCTGTCCTCATGGAGAAGTTCATCTCAGCAGGTGGGAACATACCTTTGCCTTGAGGTTTCTTAAGATGACAAGACAAACCATTACTTTTCTATAACGAACACTTCAAAAGCTCAACCAAAATTAATTCATCCAGTAGTGGATGAAATATAGTTGCATGTTGCAGGAGTAGCCGCTGTGAGCAGCAGCTAATCAGGTCACACTGGGAAATGTCATTAAGGTGAGATTACTGTCATTTGTGATCCTTCCCTTGGCTCGTCCTCCATCCTTCCTCCTCGTATTCTGCAGCTTCAATTCTTGGCTCGGCAAATGTTTCAACACCAGCATTTATGTGCATTAGTAAAGTTTTGCACCTTAAATCCATATATTTATAAAACAAAATGTCATGTTATCCTTGAGCACCTATACTTTGGGTTGAATCATAGTTTGGTCATAATCATATTTTCTAACAAAGGCAATTTTTCAGACACCAAATTCAAATCCTTTGTGCGGATATGTGACCGTTTTAAATCCAGACCACATGGTGCAACTACAACGAAAGTCCACTAGTACAAAGTAAGAGTGTCTGATATTTCCTCACTATATATTACTGCATTTATATAGGATTATTATAATTTGGGATGAATTATTTTCTTTTCTTTCAATCTAGTTTTGATCCCGACTATTTCACCCATTTCATATTGTTTTGTTTCATCTTATGTATACTCTTCATATCCTTTGTATTGATGCTATCTATGCTCCATTGCTGTGTTTTTATTGTTTCCTATTGGTTGCCTACAATTCATTTTGACTTAAAGCTGTGTCCTTCTGTCTCCGTGTCCGTCGCTGCAGAAATCTCGATGCTTTGTAGAGCTGAGTGTGTGTGAACGTGGATTTGGGCCTTGGCCTCGGCCCAAAGCCTTCCTCCTATTGGCTGCGCTCCTGCGTGACACGGTGGACTAACTGTAGGCTCCCTTTAGCCCGAGATTAGCCATATTCGTAGGCTTTACTCTCAGACACGCCCCTTCCCTCCTCCTCCTCCCCTCTGCGTGTCTCTCAGGTCCAGCTGCTCTTCCTCTTTTTAACCCCTCACATCGTCCGACGCACACTCTTCATCGCCTTCTATTCTCGGGACAGCAAACCGGGGACTTTTAACTCTTTACTCTATTCAAGCAGCTTCTGTGTGTGCGTGTGCATCGGCCAGATGGAGGACTACCACAAACCAGACCAGCAGACTGTGCAGGCGCTCAGGAACATCGCCACCCGGCTCCGGATCAACTCCATCAAGGCGACCACCGCAGCGGGCAGCGGGTAAGAGGAGAGAGAGAGGAGAAATGAAACCGAGCTGCAGGTGCAGGTGAACAGAAGTGGGACAAAACAAATAGGACTTGCTGTCCTGGGTCCGGTTCTAAAGGCTTACTGGCCGTGGTAATGATGGAAGGACACATCAGAGGAGGAGAAATGCGTAATGAGGGAATATGAAACATGATTGACACAGTGTGCGCAGCAGACACCGTGCAGGAGGAGCTGCAGCGCAAATCCTCCAATGATTTGATATATTGAAGCAGCGTCTGTCAGTCTTTGCGTCATGCATAACGTGCGTAAACTGAAACCTTTAACTAGTTAAATAGTTTCCCTTGGCGTAAAATGGATGTGGGTCAGCCTTGTGCGCAACTTACGCACCGCTCCATAAAGAGTTCGGTGTAAAGAGTTAATTCGCTTGTCATTTTCTCAGCTGGATTTGGGTTGACGGGTTTCAGAGAGCAGCTGAATTTAACACTTTTCATGAAGTGATCGCTCCCTTCAGATTAACAGACGGACTCCTCTGTGCAGGTTCGATCATGAACAGCTGCAGGTGCACCAGTGGTCCGCTCTCCCTCTTTACCGCCGTGCACACTGTGACTGGTTATATAACAGAGGAGAGCGGATCCGTGCGCGATGCCGTGCGTGCGACCGGGTGGTGCGCGCGGGCAGCGGGACGGAGCCCGGGGGTCGCACGGACGCGCTCGTTCTGCAGCGGCTGCGTGATCTGGATGTCGCAGCAGATCTAAGCAGCCGGAATTAAACATTAAATTAACATTAAATAATTTCAAAATAGCACACGAAGTGACAAATGGAATGCAAGTTATTTTTAAATAAATCAAATAAATTGTAGGAAATACGAAACTGAAATTGCTGCATGTCCGTGAACATCTCAGGCTCCGTGGTCCACAAAGGCTTTCCTCTGGTGCTGTGTTCTCTCCAGTGTTTGATAATTGATCACTGAGATCTTGGAGTAGTAGTAGAAACGTTTAAGCTGATTCCAAGTCGATCAAAAAGTATTAACCAGTACAATAACTGTTTGAGTTTTGGAATATAATACAGTTACAGAATAACACATCATAAAAGGATGAGTGCTTTTTAAAAATATTCAAACTCAGTCCTAAAGCCAGCACCTCCTCCTGTTTTCTGTCTGGTGACATGGGAGGAGGAGTGAGAGTGAATATAATGTACTGTGAACCCGGCTGTTCAAAAACTGGAAATTTACCAGATTTGTTTCATTTATTTCAAACTTCTCTTATGATAAATTATTTTTATATTTTCTTGGACACCAGAAAGTGAAAGGTGTTTTTTAATTGCATTAATGGATTCATATTTCAACAGAATTGTCAATAAAACAGTAATTTCTTATATCATCAAGAAGAGATCATGATTGGTCATTATCTCCTTCTGGTTTTTACCTTTTTTGATTATTTTCATTTGAGGAGGGTAAAGGGAAAAAAAGGCAGTAATGGAGGAGGCCTGAGTGAGGTATCAGCGGCATGTGGTTGGAAGATGTAAAAACTCCTAACTGACCTTGTGTTGAGTTGTCTAACAGTTCAGGATTACCCACTGAATCATGTCTCTACACTGTATGTACATGTAGACTGAATGTGTGCATGTGTACAAGAGAGTGAAGGAGACGTCCTCCACATGTATTTACACTATTTGATAAATGTCTGTGTGTGTTGGAGAGAGGGAGATACTGTGTATGTACTTAGTGCCGTCTGACCCTGATAAAGTCAGCGCTTCATCTGCTTTACTCCGCTCTCTGACCACAGCTGGTCGGGCATGAATCAACCAGTTAAATCAGAGTTGAGTCAAACTCCGCCTCTGGTCCCTCCTGTCCACCTGCCTCCTCTGCGTCTCTTGTGTACTCAAGATTTGAGCTGAAGAACCAGGAGGCTCCTAACGTGTGATCCTGTTCGTCCTCTCCCTTTTGTTGCAGTCATCCCACATCATGTTGCAGCGTAGCAGAGGTCATGTCTGTGCTCTTCTTCCATACCATGAAGTACCGACCTGAAGACCCCCGCAACCCCAACAACGACCGGTTCATCCTCTCCAAGGTGATGATGCACGCCCACACACATCCATCTGTTACTGTGATGCATCATCTGATAGATCAGGCTATAACATATGCATGAGTTCGTACATATTTTGAATATGTATTGCCACAGTCCAAATAATCATTTAAATAAAGTCGTTCCACATTTATTAGTATGCCATGAAATTGAAAGTTTGCTCTGGAACAAGCATCACACAAATGGACACGTCAATTGAAGAACATCTGAATGTTGACACTGTGGGATAATAGATAATTATGGACAGCGCACTGATGTGAGATGGTCCTTTGTGTGTGGATTAATTCCTGCTTGTGCTCAGGGGCGGATCCAGGGGCGGGACCAGCCCCAGCTGAAATCTGATTGGCCCCTGTATTGTCAGTGGTCTTAAATAGGAAAGAATAGAAATATGCTAACATTATATATGAATAAATATAGTAATATGTCTGCAAATTATTTAAATTTCTTAGTTGTTTAGAATGACACAATGTGCTTGAACAATGGATTCGTAATAACAAAATATATCCAATAATATTTGGCTTTGCTCAAAGCTATGGAGCTAACTAGCTAAGTAAAGAAGGGATGACTTAAGGGATGAATGATGGACATGTAATTGCCCGCATTTGTTTAAATTGCCCCATGATGTGATCTGCACGGCATGTGGTAATAACACCGATGAGCCACTTCTGACTTTCGATCTTTTCCCTCTGCCTCCTCAGGGTCATGCAGCTCCTGTGTTGTACGCCGTGTGGGCAGAGACCGGCTACCTGAAGGAGAACGAGCTCTTCAACCTGCGCAAGGTCGACTCCATCCTGGAAGGACACCCAGTGCCGGTGAGGTCCCATTCACACCTGCTGGCAGTTCTGGATCGGAAAACCCATATATCCAATAAAAGAACAGAAGTGCCTCAGTAATATTTAAATATTTCACCACATGTGTTGTGAAAAGTAGCTTATATGAGGTTTAGAAATAGTTTGAAAATGTCACACATTTCACCATAAACATACAGCAGCCATGAGCTATTGAACAGTGGCTCCTCAAAGTTCAGTGCCTAACTATGCAGCACAAAACTCAGGTTTACATACTTTGTGTAGTTTTTGCCCATTCCATGTAAAATACTGCAGAGTTTTACTTCTCTGTGACAAAAAATCTGCACACATGTCTGAAGACACAGAAAAAACACATTGTGTACATGCAGGGACACGTCGACAAAGATGTTCTTGTGTGACAGAGATGGTCCGTCCTTGGTTCCTTTCTCCTCTGCTGCAGACAATGACATCCCACTAGACACCAACTTTAGCTCATGTCCCCACTGTTCCTGCTTTTTTCCTTGCACATGGAAAAAAGAGTTATCCAATCCACTGTGTTTCATGTTTTCTGTCTTTGCAAACTTGAGCTCTCCTACAATATGTAGAAGAAGATACATTTGTGTGTGATTGTGTGTGCCAAACAGAAGCAGCAGTTTGTGGATGTGGCCACTGGATCTCTGGGCCAGGGCCTGGGAGCCGCCTGTGGGATGGCGTACACCGGGAAGTACTTTGACAAGGCCAGGTAACCAACACACGTGCAAAAACACACACCAAGAAAACCAGCCTCCAACATGCGCATGACACATATGCAGCAGCCCAGCTCATATCTGCACATACTAAGGTGGAACGACGTGAAATAATGCATGACAATGTACACTGCAGTGCAACGTGCTGACATGTGACATTTCAGCCTGGAGCTTTAGTGAAACAATAAGTGACAGGCCGGGTCTGGGATGACATTTAGGCAGCCAGCGTAGAGGAGCTGACCTCTGATCAGTTTTACCTACACATCAGCATGAATAGGGAAGGGGTCCGCAATATACAGTCTATTGTATCTGCTATATACAGGAATCTGATCTGTAATCTGAGACTGAAATGAAGAGATCTAATTAATTTTCTATCTATGCAAAGATTAAATCAATAAAATTTGTTTATTCTGCTGCTATTTAATGTCCAAACACAGTTACATCAAATTATATTAAAGAGCCTGTAAAGCAGTTTTGAGCTGAATGTGAGCTGACAGTATTTGCTCTCACAGATCAGTCCACATGCCTTTGTTCTCATGTGTTCTAGAAAGAGCCATGTGGGTTACAGTCAAACAATAGACGCATGGAGTTGTGCGGCCGATACAGGCACACAACACATTCCTCTCACATCGTCACAGAAGGTCGATGTGACACAGAAGCACGCGGGCCGAACCTCGACTTTTCAGGAGCATGGTTTTGTCTTTCAATTTGCACAGAACACACGGAGACGGTCTGAAAGGCAGTTTTGTTTTTGCACGGAGCAGGCGCATGGAAACGGTCCGCTCAGCGAACGGCAGACTTGATATCTAGCTCTCGTGTGCACTCGATTGTTTCTGCTCCAATAATTACACATGCAAGAGCACGGTTCCTCCCTCGTCTCTCTGCCTCACCCTTTCACCTCATCTCCTCTCCCCCAAAAAACTAGGTTTATGCATACGCTGTGCAATGCCTGGAGCAGCTTGTCAAGCTAATTTAACGCAGCCTATCGGCGCAAGACTCAACT
This sequence comes from Limanda limanda, assembly GCF_963576545.1. NCBI lineage: Eukaryota > Metazoa > Chordata > Actinopteri > Pleuronectiformes > Pleuronectidae > Limanda > Limanda limanda. The sequence continues at coordinate 20,887,990 of NC_083642.1, forward strand.
TTATCAACACCTCCTACAGAGACATGCACACATATAAACAACATAAACTGCCGGATCAACAACTTATTTTGTCTTTAGAGTAAAGCAGCAAATAAAACCACCTGCTAACATTTACATAGTCACATTTCATGTTTAAACTATAACAGGAAATCCCATAAACAGGCAGACAGACCAATTCAGGGTCCGTGAGTGTGTGTTTTAATAAAGAGGCGATACATGGATGAACCCGTCACATGCACTTATCAGCAGTGCAGAGAAGCTTCTGAATAATTGATACTAGTCATCGTTTCATGCTTGTGTGACTCTGGTTCAATACTCTGCTGTTTATTGGATTAAACACAGGCAGGGGTTTCCCCTCATGCTCCTTCACGCTTTCCACAGACTCCAGGGGATAATACAACTTAACACAGAGTGTGTCGAGTGGAAGTGCTTTGGCTCCGTGTTGGCAGAGTGGAATGGTGTGGGTGATACAATGAGACGGGGGGGTGGGTGTGTGACCCCAAACATTTTTGGCCATCAAGATTACATTTTTATGTCATAATCTCATAAAAGCATTAAAAATGTGTGTGTGTGTGTGTGTGTAGGGGGGGGGACTATTTCTAAGGGGAGACATCACAATCATGATCTGTAATTCTCAACTCAAGACAGATTAATATGACACACACACACACACACACACACAATGTCCTGGGGGATGGCTGTACTCCTGTACTGGATTCCTCTCGGTCTCTATGTTCATATAATGAATGTAATAATAAGACTAATTATAATAATTGTTGTGGTGGTTGTTGAGCAGTATCATGGGAGCAGTGTGGGGTATTTTACAATCACTTATCTGGACTCCAGAGGCAGAAACATCAACAACAGGAGGAGAGAAGAAGAAGCCTAGCTAGTAACATAATGAGATATGAATTTGTACAGATGGAGAGGGAGAGGAGGCGAGAGGAGCTCAGTGCATCATGGGAAGTCCCCCCCCCCCCCCGGCAGTGTCACCACATTCTGTCACACAAACAGCATAACTAGAGGACGGTTCAAGACAAACCTCCCAGAGAGTGACTCGGCCTCCCAGTGTAGGATGGTTCCACAGGAGCGGAACCTTTCAGAGACGTTTGAAGACAATAATAAACTTGTGTACTTTTAAACTGTGTCTGGTTGTAAATACTAACGACTAGAGTTTTATTAAAGATTTTCAAAATTTTCGTAAGAGCTACCAAGTGCCATTTCAAATATATAAAACCTGTTAAACAGGTATAGGATTGTCTTCTTTTTCTTCCCTCCAGTCTCGACTCTCTTTCTCTTTTCCCTCCCTCTCTCCATCTCCACCTCGCTTCTCTTTCTGGTCGTCTTCCTCTCTTTTCTGTCTTCGCTTTGTGTTTTCTCGATGCACTCGGAGTCGGAATGCGTGCTGTAATTCGACGTGTCTCTGCCAATCTTCCAGCTTTAATGAGAATGTGTCTATTTGACTGGAAAGCTGTCAGAAGTCATTATGCCACGGGAGCACACAGCGAGGATGATCCGAGCATTGCGGGGGGGGTGAAGGGCGTGTTTGTGTGTCTTTGTGTGTCTATGTGTGAGTGTAGGTGTGAGGGTCATCTGTCACATCGACCCCTATAGGTGGAAACTGAGAATGAGAAAATGTGTCAAGAAGGAGAAAGGAGCTGAGACTTCTTATCGCTTCTATCTATTCACTTCTTTCTTTCTGTCTGTTTGCAGCTATCGGGTGTTCTGCCTGCTGGGGGACGGAGAGCTGTCCGAGGGCTCGGTGTGGGAGGCCATGGCTTTCGCCTCCTTCTACCAGCTGGACAACCTGGTGGCCATCTTGGACATCAACCGCCTGGGTCAAAGCGAACCGACTCCTCTGCAGCACCATGTGGAGAAGTACCAGCGGCGCTGTGAGGCCTTTGGGTGAGCGGGGGGGAGTCAGAGGAGGAGGGTGTGGACAGGAGGGCGAGTGTTGTGCTCTCTATTGCTGAACTATTTAAATTATTACTAGATTGGGACAAATAAATGTGTTTATATCATTGTTGAAAACGTCTCCGTTTTAAATTACTGTCAAACATTTCCTGTGAAGTTTTATTTTGTAATTTTTTTGTGTTTTGTCAGCGTGCAGTTTTGTGTGTTTGAAACAGTTGGACTGCTTTGGAAAGTCTGATCTCTGTGTTTTCCCAGGTGGCAAGCAGTCATCGTGGACGGCCACAGTGTGGAGGAGCTGTGTAAGGTGCTGAGTCAGCCCCGCCACCAGCCACTGGCCATCATCGCCAAGACCATCAAGGGCAAGGGCATGTCAGGTACAACCAGAATCACACTCAGTGGAGGGCAGACCTCCACCAAGGCCCGACAGTCCCCTTCATTTCAATCACAAACTCATAGATATCCAAATTTGCCATTAATTATTTCCTGTGAAAATGTCGAAAAAAGTCTTAACTTCGCACTGTCAAAAAAGAAATCCTGACTCCACTCCCTGATCCAGATCCTCACAAAATGTAATGGGCTGTTTCCTAAAAGGGGAAAAATAACTTCCTTGATGGAGGTAATAATGAGTTAGTGCACTGCAGTGATATCCTGTGATGTGCTAAGATTATGTTAAGTGCTTACATACAGTGCATCTAGTTTAAAAAGTGCTGTGCTTGAATAAATCATATAAGTATAAAAAGGGTGTGAGCTGGTTAGGTTTTGAAAATGATCCATAATTCTGTTATTGTGTGTTCAGATGACTTTCAAATTGAGATCTCAAACTCCCAGTAACATAACCTGTTTCATGAGGAGCTGTTTATAGTACACACTTACATGTTTCATAACGTGACAACGAGTGTTTCACTCGAACCTGCTCCAAAAACGATGACTCGATAAAATTGTGAAGGCTGAATGGGAATAACGGCTCCGTCAGAAGTCTTCCTCACGGCCGCCGGGTGAATGTCGTCGGTGCAGAGAGGCGCTAAACTCGCTGTAATCCAGGAAGCGCTTTAGTGATTTAGCTGCCGCAGCTCGATAATCCCTCAGAATGTGTAGGATTCACTAACAGCAACAGGCCATTGTCCTGCAGTTGTGATAAGAGTAAGGGGGAGTGTGCGTGACCAATGTCTGTGTGTGTGTGTGTCTGTGAAACACGCTTGTAACAGCAAGGTTGATGTATAAGAGAGGAGTGCGTCTTTATTTATCTAGGATTCTATCAGAAGGAATGAAAGTAAAACTGTCTCATGATTTTAACCTTTGACCTCTGAAGTCGCCTGTTGAGACCCACTGAGGTAGAAGATTGTTATGAGTGTGACAGACGACCATGGTTTATCTAATGTATGTTTTCACGTGCATGCACATACATGTGGATCAGATGTATATGCAGGATGACAGGAGGAATTTTGTTTATAGAGTATATGTACTTTTTATTTTCAGGATAATACACGTGTCTAATTCTTCAGGATTATGTTAAATCAATTCAGTTGATTCATCATTTAGTCGTGTGCTGCTTTTAAGAACTTATGGACTCTTCACTGTGTAAAAGTGTTTTTCGTCATAAAACACAAATTAAGTAACAATACATAAAAGTAACACGAAAACAATGAATGAATAAGGGAATACAAAAATATATATAAGCATGGCCGTCCATTACAATTTGGAAAATTTAAACAGGGATTGTGATACAACAAAAACAAATTTTAAGCTTTGCTTGAATGGAAGCTACGGATGCAGCCTGTAGTATTTTGTCGGTCAGGATGTCCCACAGTCTCTGAGGTCTTCTTTCAAAAGCTCCGTCCCCCTTTGTCTTTAATCGAGAATCTGGGACAGTTAAAATACTCCAGCCAGAGGATCTCCCAGTGCCAGCAGGGTTGAATGGGGATAAAGGATCTGCACTACACTGAGGAGTCAGACCATTGAATCATGTGTATTTCTTTGTGACTTGCTGGGGTCAATGTAAGAAATCCACTAGAATAATAGAATGATCAATAAAATAGGTGTTTTAGATTTGCATTAGTACTCAGATGTGTGTCTATGTGTGTGTTTCAGTGGCTGAGGATAAGATGGGCTGGCACGGCAAACCTCTGCCCAAAGACATGGCCGAGAGCATGATCAAGGAGCTGCAGGGCCGCATCATCAGCTGCAGCAAGCGTCTGTACCCTGCTCCCCCGATGGAGGACGCGTCGCCCGTCAGCCTCCGCAACATCCGCATGCCGAGCGCACCCAGCTACAAATCTGGAGAAAAGGTACGATCAGAGGCGGCAGACAACATAAGGCCACGGCAATGTTGTGTAACCTGAGTAATTAACAGCAGAAGTTCATTGATGTGTTGATTTGTTTGTCCCTGTGTGACCAGATGGCCACGAGGAAGGCGTACGGCATGGCTCTGGCCAAGCTGGGTCGCTACAACGAGCACGTGGTGGCTCTGGACGGAGACACGAAGAACTCCACCTTCGCCGAGCTCTTCAAGAACGAACACCCCAACCGCTACGTGGAGTGTTACATCGCAGAGCAGAACATGGTGAGAAACAGAGGGGAGAGGTTTCGACAACCAAGAAAATAAGACAGGAAGTTCAAAAGGCACTCAAACAGTGAATATTGTAATTATAATACATTTTAAAAAAGGTTAAGTGTAGTCACAGCTGTCTAGGTGTTATTTTTCTGTAATTGAACCACAGTAAAGGAAAAAAAGACTATTTAAAAAATTGTTTTTAATATTATGAACTGTATTCATTTTGATATTTGCATTCTCGATTGAAAGTTAATATTTTCACCATGTAAAATTCCTCTTGGCTGTGGTTTGCATCTTAAAGAACGGGTTTATCTTAAACTCATATATAAGTGAGTGTGTTTAGTGTAAAACTGTTGTGTTAGTGTACGGAGGCTCATTCGAACCAGAGTAGCAGGTTACAGCCACACGAGCGTCTGATAGAGGCTGAGTACGTTTGATGTGCACCGTGTTCGCGTCCATCTTAGTTTGACGTGTTAACCTTTGCTAATTACCTCTAAACACGGAGCGCAGCTGAGGCTGAGGAGAATGTGGGGGGGGGGGGGGGTCAGAGCTCCTTGTATAAAGGTCAAACTATTGTACAAGAGATGATCCCCAAAGTGATTACAGTCATAGTGGTTTTTTAAGCCTGATTACACAAAAACAATGGAAGGGATTCCAATGAAACTGGGAAGGATATGAGTCAGAGAGAACCTGTTTACTTTTGGTGCAGATCCAGGATTTTTTTAACACTGCAAGACGATGGAGCATTTTTTCAATTCATGGGATCTTAATTAGAAATGAAAATTATAATCAAAGGATTATTAGCTCCTAAAATGACTACATAAAATGTAACCCTAACCCTGACCTTCATTTTAAAATAATGTCCACCTCATGTTGACGCTTGTGGAAAATGATGAAGTGTTCAATTAATAATGTTAGTGTCCATAAGACCGATTGAATAAATATATCAGCAGAACAGGGAGAGCAGTACTAAAGTCATGGTCACTGACAGTGTAGCTGCCACTAGTCACTGTTTAACTCCAGAGTCTGAACTACATGTTCTTAAAAGCTGCTTTTTGTGCAAAACTCTAAATCTGCTTATGACTCTTACATGATGATCTCTTACACACACATCTTTTTTCTCCCACCCTTCCTCCCCCTTTCCTCTCCTGCAGGTGAGCGTGGCGATGGGTTGTGCCGTGCGCGACCGTAACGTGGTGTTCGCCAGCACCTTCGCCACCTTCTTCTCTCGAGCCTACGACCAGCTGCGCATGGCCGCCATCTCTGAGAGCAACATCAACCTCTGCGGCTCCCACTGCGGCGTCTCCATTGGTCAGTGGCCACCTCTGTGTCCACCAATCATGGCAATCTGATTGAAATGACCTGATATGGTTTACATTGGAATTCATAGGAGGAAAGGAAGATAAACATGACATTACTGGTTTCAAAATTAGGGTCACGAACATTTTCTTTGCATTTAAATTGTGGAAGATGTTTTTGACAAAAGCAAACATGGATTTGTTATAATTTCCTCCACTTTCAATTTGACTCCTCTGTCCTCTCACTACACCTTTTTCTTAAATTCTGTTAGATGAAAAAGACATGAGCTGGATCCGCCCCTAAATTAAATTACTTTCTTGGCCGCAGTCTCAACTCTCTCCACCAAGTTTCGTTGTAAATCCTTTCAGTAGATTTTGCGTAATCCCAGTTTCAAACAAATTAAAGAAATTATCTCCCTGGTGGAGGTAAAGAACATCAAGCTGCACTCGTCTTTAAAACAAACTGTCCGTGGAAAATCTTTCATCCTTTGCTGTTTCCCAGTTTCACTGCAGTGGGTTGAACTTCTCCCTCACTTTGTCTTAATTTCCCTGAATCCCTAACTCTTTTTGTCCTCTCACATCCGGTATCAGCACTCCTCCCCTCCTCCCTCCATCCCACTCTCCATCTCTGTGTGTCATGAAGGTGACGACAGACCGGCCTGATTCTCTTTTACCTCCTCCTCCTCCTCCTTCTCCTCCCCTCTCTCCTTCTCCTCCACCTCGTCAGGTATATTGCATGCCCACTTTGCAGATTGAATGCATGCCAGTCCACTTGACTTTATTTCCCAGCCTTAAGTGAACATTTTGGTCGTACGGTACCTGACTTCTGTCGGTTGGCTGCTGTGTGTGTTCAGGGGAAGACGGACCCTCTCAGATGGGTCTGGAGGATCTGGCCATGTTCAGAGCCATTCCCACTGCGACCGTCTTCTACCCGAGCGACGGTGTCTCCACTGAGAAGGCCGTGGAGCTCGCCGCCAACACAAAGGTTTTCATTTACACCTGCCCAAAAAAACTCAAATCCACTTTTTGTGCCACAACTAAAGTGTTGATTCTTTCTGATTCTTTCTAGGGTGTGTGTTACATCCGAACAAGTCGCCCAGAGAACAACATCATCTATAACTGCAATGAAGACTTCCATGTTGGTCAGGCAAAGGTTTGTGTTGGCACTTTCCATCCGATCAAATCCTCCAATAATCGATTAAACCTATGTATTTTTGTAACTTTTTCTGTTTTCATCCATCATGATGGTTACCACATTCTGACATTCTTTATGTCTACACACAAATAAATCTTCTCTTCCCACTCAGGTTGTGTACAAAACCAACGATGATCATGTGACTGTGGTCGGCGCAGGAGTGACCCTTCATGAGGCTCTGGCTGCTGCTGAGATGCTGAAGAAAGGTAAAGAGAAAGAAATGATAAATAAAACCAACTCATGACAGCATTCAAACACTGCAAAATCCAGCACATTGTGTGTTATTGGTTCCATTTAACCCTTATGATATCTGAGGACTCGACTTTAATACTCAGCGTCAAATAGGCTAAAGGTGCATCCTCCCCTCTCCTCCCTCAGAGAGAATCAACATCCGTGTGATCGACCCGTTCACCATCAAACCCCTGGACTCCAAGACCATCATTGACAACGCCAGAGCAACCAGAGGACGCATCATCACAGTGGAGGACCACTACTATGAAGGTGAAGAGGGCAACACTGTAAAATTCACAAAATAACCTTCAAACGAAATTATTCATTGGAATAACAATAATAATTAGGGCCATGTTGAAGGGAAAAATAGATATTCGAGAATAAAGTTGTAATTGAGAAGAAACTCGTAATATTATGAGAATTAGGTCATAATGTTGTGAGAAAAAAGTCTTAAAGAGTGAATTTCCTCTAAGTCTGCGTGATTCTGGTTTCTTTACCAAATACTAATGATGATGTGGTGCTGATGTGACAAAAGATGAAATATTATCATACATTTTTGAAATTTATACTAAACTATGCTTCATATTCCTCATTTTGAAGCAGCCAATATGTTTATTTATTCATTTATCAAATATTAACTTTATTATTTAGAGATAGAATCGAATGAGGTTACATGAGACAAATTATGTCACATACTTTTAAGTTCTGTAAGTTCATTTTTCAACAGCTCCACAATACATAGAGCCAGCTTAAGTGCATTATTGCTGTAAATCCACTGACTTTTATGATCACACACAATTATACTCAGGAAAATCTCCTCTGAGAGAGTAGAATACATTTTGTGTATCATATGTATTCATGTGTATCACCTCATGAATAAAAAAGAACAAAGCAACAAAGGACAAGGTTCCACCGGCCGACAGTCTGAGGTGTCGTACAAGAGGATGGGAGAAAGACTACTAGGAGAATGCAGATGCAGTAGATGGCAGAGCATTGTGTTGAGGGTTGTGTGGGTGAAGAGAGGGATGGAAGATGCAGAAAAGGTGAAAAACAAACAGTATATGAAGGGGGGGCGGGGTGGAGGAGGAGGAGGAGCCGGGAGAGCCTGTCAAGGGTTCTTAATTTCAGCTCTGGCCTTTGGGCTCTCGCTGACCTACATTCAGTACCAGCATGACAAAAAATGAGTGCCTCTGTCTCGTCCTCTCTTTCATTTCATTTGTATGCGTTTTTGTTCTTTTACATGTAGTTACTTTCTCCATCCTTTGAGATGACCTCCAGCTGCTTGACATAGTCAAAAGAGACCGAGCAGTCTCACATGGTTTATAGATCTGGCTTCCCATTCAGTAAATATTACTGTACTGTGGTTGTTTTTTACCACTTTGCATTATTTCTTGAGTGATTCGCGAAAAACATTGAGAAATCACCTAACGTTAAAGTTAAAAAAATTAAATTTTCGGATCCGCCCTCTTAACCGAATCCGCCCTAAAGATTTTTGGTTCTTTCATAGCCCAAACCCTTCCTCGAAGTTTCAATAAAACCTGTTCAGTTATTTCTGCATTATCCTTCCAATATACAAATAAACAGAAAAAATGTATTCATTCAGTAATGTGTAATATATTCAAGACATTGGCTGTTTGCAGCTTTTAAACACTGCTGCCAGTTTCTATTTTTAACTCCTCACACGCGGTTACATGTTTTCATAAGAAAATCCTCCTCTTCACACTTTTTATACTTTTCATATTTTTATCAGCCGTGAGCAGCTGTTTCAAGTGTGTGTCTAATTCTAGTTCTAACATCACAAAACAACACATGTTGTTGCATCTTGGGTATAATCAAAGTGCAACTTGACACAACACATCTCTTTCTCTTTTGTGCTTAGTTCAACTAATGAAGGGCAAAGAACAAATAATCAATCTCTTTTCTTCATTTTGGGCTTTTCTGCCTCTCTCTCTCACTGAGAAATGTTTGGAGTGGGAAGTTAACGACAAAGCGTGAGAGAAAGAAGGGAAGGGAGAGTCGTGTTCTGGGAGGGAAGGTGAGACAGAAGAGCGTTGCGGTAGAGGAGTGAGAAAGTGGAGAGGGTGTTGTCAGTCCTGTCACTCCTCATCACATCGCTCCGCTGCTCAGTCGTCTGTGGGGGTGTGAGAAACTTGATTAGACAGAAGGGCGGAGGAAAGGAAGACATTTGTTCCAATTCTTTGTGTGGAGACTTGAACATTTCAAAGCCACAGTTGTGACGGTTTTATTTCCGGATTCCTCAGGTGGTCTGGGCGAGGCCGTGTGCTCGGCTGTCGTCAACGAAACCGGCTTCAACGTCCAGCGCCTGGCAGTTTCCCAGGTGCCACGCAGCGGAAAGCCCCAGGAGCTGCTCCGGATCTTCGGCATCGACCGTGACGCCATCGTTCAGGCGATCCGTAAAATGCTCAGCACCTCCGCCAACGCCAAGTAAGAACACTGCGGCCGGGGCTGCAGCTGCGACAACATGGTCGAGGACTCCGTGGTGAACTGGTGATTATCATGGAGGCAACCAACAAACAAGCCAACACAGGAGGAGAAGCTCTGGCGGCCCGCGTACGCTCTCCTCCCCCTAAAGCTATCTGAAGCATTTGTCTGAAAAATTAAAAAAAAAAAAGATTCCATTGTTTTTTCTCTTTCTGTCTGTCGTCGATGTGATTTGACAACCCCCATCCCAGATTTTTGCCCCATCTGTTTGTGAGTTCAGTAAAACACACCTCCGCCCCTTCACACACATACACATACACATACACACACATACACACAAACACACAACACACACTGTATGTCCCTTCCTACCTCCCAGAGAGAGAGATCTGGTGCTACTGTAGTGTCTCAGTAAAAGCAGTGAACGTGGTTTGGAGTCTTTTTTTATCATTTCTGTGGAACCCCTCTCACTTCTTAGGCGCAGCATTTCAAACGTCTGCGCCCGGTACGACTATGTAAACCCCCCCACCCCACTATAGCCAGCAGGGCGTGGAGAAACTCTGGTCTGGTCTGTTTGAGCACTGACTGTTTCTAACCCTTCTGACCCTGACTTGGATGGGACTGCTTCACACCAATAAAGGGATGGTTTCTTCACTATTCAACTGTGTCTGACGTCTTTCTTTGGGGTTTTGTTGTGTATGAGACAAGGATCAGTGTTAAACTGAAACACTGAAAATAAAAAGAAATGTTCTGTTAACTTTAACTTCAGTATTCAATTAGATCAGGTCCTATAACACAGTGTCTGCATAGTGACGTTGGAGACATAAGTCAGCAGAAGAAAACTTACGCTGCTTGATGCATACAATGTCAACTCAAAATTCTCTGAATTTATTTGTTAAAAGAGTTTATTTTCAAAGTTTGAGTATTGTGGTTTGCAATTGCCTAGATGACAGAGTTAAGCTCAATACACAGTCATATTGCTAAGTAGTTTACAGGTAACTATAGCCTGTCTGGATGAAACGGTTGATGAAGACCTCTTAAGTTTTAGTTAAACTCCCAGCAAAGCTCTAGTGCCAAAGACTGTCCACCAAATGTATCTCTAGTGTTGATTTCAGCGTAATTTTCAGCGCCACCTACAGGTAAACAGGTATAAAAACTAAATACATTTTAACTTGTTCAAATCACATGAGCGGCATCAAAATGAAAAAGACTAATTTGCTTTCCCATTTACAATTAATATAGGTCAGCAGGTAAGCATGCTGCAGGCATGTTATTAGACTACAATAAATCAATATGTAAATGTGAGTGTATACAGTATTATGTAAATTCTTAGACATAAAATTGCAAAATAAAAGTTAATCTGAATACATCTGCATAAAAATGAATCATCCTACACTCTTATTTGTAAAGTGGCTCAACCTGAGGAGTCATTTCACTCTTCACTTGTGTGACTGCCGGGCTGCAAGTGTGGTGAAACATCAGGTTAAAACTAACCAAGTAATAATATTGTTAGCTCTCAACTTCCCCTGATGGTCCATAATGTTTTTATAGGTTGAAATAAACTTTTCATCTCTTAGAGGAATAATGTGTTGATTTAAACTCTCCATCCTGTCCTGCCCTAACCCAGTTTGACCAAGAGTTTAATCCAAATTAGAATCCAATTAGATTAATGAATTCCATTAGAACTGTCTAACTAATTATATAAAAATAGCTGATAAAATGAAGATGGTTGTTTGAAAGGATAAAGGTTATTTAGCAATAGACCAAGACAATGATTACAAAAAACATCATATATGATATATTTTTTCTCCAGATTCTCAACCCCTTTAGGACCTGATCAATTCCGCAATACATCCATTATCTATATAGCTTATCCTGTCACCATCACAGGGTCAACATACAGGCAAGCAACCATTGACATTCACAGCTGTGGTCGATTTAGATTCTCCAAAACAACTGCATGTCTTTGGACGGTCTGAGGGAGATCAGTAAACACATACAGGTTAACTTTAGGTTTAAGTTCCCCGGTGAGTCTTGAGGTTCAGCTGAGCCTGCAGCTGCCATGTGCTGTGCATATTTAATGTGTGTCAATAATTGAAAAGCCCATTGAAAAATTCACACAGACTGCAGCAAGTGTACGTGAGCATGCGCATATGAGATGTGTGTGGTGCACGACATTACAACTGTTAATATCTCTGTCTTTTCATTCAGATTCACACAGACTGGGCTCTGCTTTTCAGCAAAGTCCCAAAGGAAAAGTTCCCAATGAGAGAGAGATGTATCTGTGTAGCTGTCCTGTTACATTCATGACAAGTCAGCATATTCATTAAAAGCTTTATCCGATATAATTTTATATTGCCTGAATGAAAACAAAGGCTAGAAACTCTTCACTGGACTGAACTTCATAAAAAGTATTCTTTGAATTGCAGATATGCAGCGGTGGTTGCTTGGTTACAACACTTATCTCTAACATTTCTTATAAACTAAAAAGCCAACAAGCTCAACTTGACCTTAAACAATGTGATTGCAGACATATTCTGAAGGTTTTTTTATTGTTTCTTTCGAAAACTATTTGAATGTGTAGAAGTCAGACTGAATGCATTAGGATACAGTATGCAACTCTCTTTTTTATTACATAGTAGCTAATCAGTTGTAAATATCAAAACTGTGCATATATAACTTGCGTCCTTTAGGGTTTTTTGAGACTTTCTGCAGTTTATTCTTGGGCAAACCGACCCTTTAGTTCTGCCATCTCTCTAGTGATAGGAGTAATCTGGGTTTAGATTTACATTTGCTTATAAGCGACAATTGCGTAACCAAAAAGAAATGTGATTTTGTGTAAATCTTTCCTGAATGCAGATAATGAATCCACAAACACAAGTTTCAGTCAAAGGTCGGCACAGTTGGATTCAAGATGTTCTGTGAAGGTTTAGGGTGGAACGGCCGGATGCAACACGACAGTAAGCTTCTCTTTGTCTTTGTACCCGACGGCATTGTCGCCTCTTTGTGCACCACACTGACTGACTGAACTCCAGCTGGTGACACGGACCCCAGAAGATTGGATGTGATATCTGGGCCGACCTTTGACCCCCGCCCCTATAGCGCAGCAGGAGCCCGTCTGCTCTGTGAACAGGACATAGTGTGTCAGCTGTGGCTGTGTGTGTGAGGGAGAAAAGTAAAATGGAGTGACACATTGTGTGCGTGTATGTACAGTATGTGTGTATATGTTCATACTGTTCTCCTACTGTATCGTGGGTGCTGGGAGCGGAGACAGGCGTCTCTCTCTGAAGGCCGTCTAAGCATCTGTCTGCGTATCTGTCAATCTGTCGTATGGATTCTTCTCCACCAATGAACACACAACACTCACTCTCTCTGTCTCTCACACACACACACACACACACACACAACAACGGTACATATGAGCAAATGCGGAGCAGCTCACACACCTGTCAATTTAAATTGCTGCCGCTTTAGCACCTTTAAAACACGCATACCGTACATGTCCCCAGCTCAAACATAAATGGGTTAATTGCATACAGCCTGAACATAGCAAACACACACTAAGCAGTTATTATACACTCTCCAATTCAAAACCACAAACATGCACACAATCCAGACTGTCAATGTCCACCACACACAGCGACATTTTTTGCACGACTGAAGAGTTTTTCCATAAAGACTTTTATATAAGACAGGATCGTTCCTGTTTCGTCTGTGTGTGTATATACATTGCTGACAGTGCTACAGGGTCCCCCACTCCCTTCCACTTCACTTCACTGAGCCCCTGCCCCCCCCCACACACACGCACACTGATGCGCACACATGCGTTAACAGTCGACCTCATGGCCAGCGTTTCAGACACAAAGGAATATCAATGTACAGTATAGTATGCAATCAGAGTATATCATTTTAGAGGGTCAATGCATCTAAATACAAATACCTGCAATAGTTTTTTGGACCCTACTGTAGAGGCATTTTTGGAAATGTTGAGAGAATTGAAAGGTGATTGAATTTTTGATGCCCAAGATATTGGAAAAATTACAATTAAAACAGAAAATTAGTAGGATAGTCCACTGACCTCCATGAACACTGACTAGACTCCTCAAGAGGAGGAAAAAGTAGAAATGTGGGTGAAATGTTCCTTTGATGGATAAAAGCTAGATTCAAGTTGTGATTGTTATAATTCCACACAGAACTTCCTCTTAATCCTCTGACTTAAAGACATGTTAACCTGTGTTTATGCAGCTCAGTGAAAATGTATTCATGCTTGAAAAAGACCTTTCCATTCAGAAAGCACTTGAGTAGTGGAGGCATGAGATATGAAGTATGCCTATTTTTCTAATCAAGAACCATGAATTAATCTGAGAAATTTTGGAAAATGTTGCAAAATGTCCTCTCTCACAATGTTAAAGAGAGTGGGAAAATGAATCATGCATCTGCTGCTTGATCTGCACCAGAATGTAATGGGTTCCTCCCTGATATCTACACCACACCCTTCCAGCAAGTTAAATGGAAATCAGTTCTGTACTTTTTGTGTCATCGTGTGAATAAACAGAGAAATAAACATCAGTGAAAACCCAAACTCCTTGCTGGAGGTGATTAACAAGAGGGACAAAAACAGAATAATCAGAGTAACATTACATTTGTTTCTACTGTATGAGTCTCTTCTACATTCCTCTTCCTCCTCCTCCTCCTCCTCCTCCTCCTCCTCCTCCTCCTCCTCCTCCTCCTCCTCCTCCTCCTCCTCCTCCTCCTCACCCCATCTGTCACATCCACTCAGCCTCCCTCCCTCCTCCCCCTCTAGCTCCTGTACTCCTCCCCACAGTGCTGGAGGAGCGCCATGGGCTCCCTGGAGCACCGTGTCACTGCATCAGTGGCGGCGAGCTCTTCCTCCATCAGCGTCAGGTCAGGGCTGCAGCTACTGTTGCCCCGCCCCCCCCCCCCCCGTGCAACGCCTAACCAACACCCTACGTTCACCCCGCCCACCCAATGGTGGTCCAGCACATAACATGATGCCATGCTAGCCAGTGAACAGTCGGGTCTCTTGGCAACGGTAACCAAGGTGACAAGGATGCCCTGGAAAAAGGGTCCAACCACCCAAAGTGAGAGACAGGCGATGAAGAGTTCCGACCTACAGTTGGGCTCCGAGAGTAGACCTCCAGCTGAGAGTGAAGAGAAGTGGAAGAAAAAGAGAGGGAAAAAAAGGAGAGATGTGAGCCGAAGAGTTTGAGGAGTCGGGGCTTCCCATCGCTGTTTCCCTTCCTCTCTCGCTTCGCTCACCCTCTTACTCCGTTCCCATTATTCGTGCCACCTCTTCCTCCCACTTCTCCTCTCTCCGTCCTGTATGCCTCCCCCTGTGGTCTCTCCATCCCCCTGACTCCTTGGGGTCTCTCCATCCTCCCTGAAGATAGAGAAGAAGGGAAGAAGCGATGGGAGGAAATGGGCAGAGATGGATACCATGGAACAGGGGGGGGGGCGGGGAGGATGTGGCGTAGTGTCGACTGACTCCATCTTAGAAACCCACCATTTTACATCTTTCTGCCACGAGGCGGACTGGGCTGCTCACATCATTAAACATGCTGCAGCTTTCTAACGGCTCCACAGGAGAGACGCTCACTTTATGTAAGTGACGGAAAATGTGAAGCTGTGGTTTAATGTATCTCACCCTGTAGTTATCAGTGGAGGGGACCTCCGTCCAGAATGTGGAACCTGCATCCTCCACCACCCCACACACACACACACAGCATAGGTGGTTTCACTCAATCTCTCATCAACACAAACACATCACCTGACAAAACAATATACAAGCATGTGTTTGTGAATCTGACAAACTAAATTGTTCAACATGAAAGAACATTGTTGTTTACTGTTGATTTACTATCATTCTGTGCAAGATATTGTACAGATGTGAAAGCAAAAAATGTAATCACTTGAAGCAAGAACTAAGGTGGAGTCAGACACTAACAAAGAGATTGAATGTTCCATGTGGTTTTTCTTTTGTTCAGTAGATCAGCGAGGTGATGTCCTGGTTCTTTGGGAAGACAAACACTGCTCTCTGCTGGATACAACTCGTCCCGCTGTCACAAACATGGCCGACTGTTTCTCCTTCGTCTCATCTCATTGGTCAGAGGCAGAACTTACGATGGTTCGGTCCTCGTCCAGAAACATTAATGGTCGGCCTGCTTATTTTCTCAAAATAAATCAGCAGCTATTCAGCTTAGTTCTACTCCATGTTTCCTGCTGGTCGTACACACCATCTCCACCATCCCCCTGCTCGATGCCCCCCCCCAAGGAGGGCCCACTTCCCAGTTTGAGGACCACTGCATTAGTCTGTCACAACACATCAACGACAAAAACTCAGATCTGAGCCGCATGAGACCTGTGTGTGCGTGTGTATGGAGTGTGAGAGTAGATCTTAATGTGTGTGTGTGTTGCGTGTCTGTAGCTCTGTGACAAACACACACACTAACAGCTGGAGGAAAAATCAATACCCGGACTGGACTGAGCTAACAGAAATATACAGTGTGTATTATATTGGTTTCATCTTTATACCACTCAAATGATACTGTATGTTCTTAAGAGCGCTGCAATTAACAATTATTTTCGTTATTGAATAATCAATTTATTGATGAATTTTTTGTTCCAGAAAATGTCAGAAAATGTTTTTTAGTCAATCTGTGTTTCTAGAGCCTCAACATGGCTCAAATGTCTTGTCCACACACCAAAGATAATCACTTTACTTATACATAAGAGCAAAGAGAACTATTATTAATATTCACATTTAAAAAGCTGAATTTGGACTTTTTTATTAAAAACAATCAAACTGATTAATCATCCATCAAAATAGTTAATTTCAGTAGTTGATTACTGATTTATTCATTGTTACAGCCCTCACGACCGTAACCTAGGTAATACATTTTGAAAAAACTAAAATAATTACCACATGACAGATAGATTTTTTTGTGTACATCATAAAATATGAGAGTAAGAGTCTCTGCTGTTTCTTGTTCTCAATGTCTTATTCTCTTCCTTGTAAATGTCACATACAACCACTGTGGAACACTGAGTTCAGTCTTATACATTGCAGCAGCGCCCTCTTGTGTTTAAGACACAGAAAATCAGTCACCACATATATAATGGATATGACTGACTGATGACTCTACAGAAAGACAAGCAAGACGTCAATGTATCGTGTTACGATTAAGAAACTTGGGGAAAAGGTTTCTTAATTTGGGAAAAACGTCTAAACTGTTTATTTATAGCTTCTCATATTCCTAAAGAGAAGTGTTGATCCCACACTTGAGATGAAAGCTGAGCAAACAGCAGGGGAAATGTGCACATGTTGGATAAAACTACTTTTCTGTCTAATAAA
Source organism: Limanda limanda (assembly GCF_963576545.1). Classification (NCBI taxonomy): domain Eukaryota; kingdom Metazoa; phylum Chordata; class Actinopteri; order Pleuronectiformes; family Pleuronectidae; genus Limanda; species Limanda limanda. The sequence goes on from NC_083642.1 coordinate 20,904,993, forward strand.
TGTTTCTATGTTCAAATGTAAATTGTTGGGTAGCAGCCTGAGTCTTCAGCTTCTCTCCTGAATCATGTTTCAGTTTGGGAAGCAGACATCCTCTCTACCTTTCAGAGTCGGCTTAAAACTTTCCTTTTTGATAAAGCTTAGAGTTAGAGCTGGTTCAGGTCCGTCTTGGATCATCTCTTAGTTATGCTGCTGTAGAACTTGATTGTCTGGGGCATACGACAGATTCATTCTCTTTCCTCCTCTTCATCATATTAATGTCTCATTACAATCTTCCTCTCGAAGATCATAATCGAGGATTACGATTACAAGATATGCTTAGATATAAAATCTGCCTATTACAACTATTACTACCATCATTACAACTGACATTAGTGCTCCTTCATCTCATTTATTTTTCTTTTGTATTATTAATTTAAATATTGATACACCGCTCTATTTTCCACCTGTTTTTTCTAATGAAAGGTGTAAACATTGTTATTTTTTTGACATGCTCTGTTAGACGCGGCCTCTATTACTCTTCTATCTGTCCTGGGAGATGAATCCCTCACATGGTTTTTCTTGTAGTTTGTTAAGTCCTCTGAGACAAATTGTGGTTTGTGAATATGGGCTACTAAATTAAAAATATATTGAAATGTGTCTGTGTTTAGGCACCTGACTGTTGAACTGTCCAAATAATTCCTCTGCTGGGCCAGAATCTTCTGCCATGTCAAATGTGGAGAGGGCAGCATCCGTGTCGGCCTGCACATCGTCAGCTGGAGAGAAGAGAGGAAACAGTGAGTGCCCCGTGGTGAAGGAGAGCGGAGCATTTCACAGCAGGTACCAGAGGTTTTTTCTACATGAAGTGAAGAATTGGTAACTGTCGGTTCTAAACTGTTTGAAAAGATAATTTACTGACATTTAGACGTGATCAGTCATTGTTGTACATGACAGCTTTTCTTCATAACCCTGGTAAATAGATCACTGAGGGTAGAGAGAAGCATTGTATTGACCAGCTCTGGCTCTATTACGCTCTGTGAGCCACATGCTTCATGACCCTGCAGATCTCCTCACTCGGGACGGACTCGCTCTGGGCACCAGGGACATGAGCCGGGGGAAAGCTCCATGAGGCAGCCTGCAGGTTGGAACACAACGATATTCTTCTAAGGTTAGTACAGAGAAAGAGTGTTCATGTTTTTCCTTCATACAATATCAACATTAAAATCAGCTGCATCAGAAAAGTTGCTTTGTTAAACTTAGCTTTTCTGACAAGTTGCAGTATGACTAACAGACTATTTACCAGTTAACACCAAACAATGTTTCTATAAAAGTCAGACTGGTCAACCCATGAGTCTGTTTGACCAGAACATTGCAAATTTCTCCCATCTGAGACGAACAAAGGATTATCTTAATTATCTTAAATAAGCTTCTCCCTGCTGGTTAAATGGCCCCTCCCACATAACACCCATCACTTCTCTGCAATTCAAAAAACAAACTGAACCTCAATCGGGAAAAATATAAGGAAAGAAACCAAAGAATGAAACAAGAATGATTCACAGACACTTGATACATTAAAAATATTCTTTACTTCTCATTCACATTCCACACATGTCTCTATTGGAAATTAGCATAGGCCTTCGCAAACAATCACTCCCGGCAACATAATGTGCAAGTTCTTTTCTTCTTATCACTCTGCCGGCGGCACCGCTGCCACCACTGCCGGCCCTGCTGCCGCAGCTGCCACTACTGCCGGCACTGCTGCTGCCACCACCGCCACCACCGCCACTGCTGCTGCTGCTGCTGCTGCCGGCACTGCTGCTGCCACGGTCGTTGTAGTCTTATTCTTCCTCTTCCTCTTCCTCTTCTTGCCTGGTGCACTGGCAGTTTGTCTGCAGGGCATCACGTCTGCTGCAGGTGTCTGTTCGTCCTCTGACTCGGGATCTTCAGGTTTCTCCTCGCAGGCATGTGGACTGTGTGTAGTTGTCGCCTCAGGTCCGCTGTGACAGATCAGCAAAACATAAACTTACTAACAAACTGTACAGCCTCTGACTGACGTGGCCATCAAGATAAAAATGTCCATATCAGATGATAGAAAATATATACATTATAATTATCACGATTAATGTCACATTATTATTTCTTTTAAGTTTGAAGATTGATTTTTGCTCTGAGTGAAGGTTGTGGTTTTAAAAAAATTACAAACACTTGATAAACATCAAAACGTTTTATGAATCTGAGGTCGATCAATTATGGGTTATACCTCCTCACTGTGCCTACACAATGCAAAAGTCTTACATATTAGACTTTTCTAGGAATCATACACCATAACTAGGTTGCAAAGTAAATATCCATGTAAATCAAATTACTGATTACCCTCGGAAATACAAACCCCAGAGCATTTATCACATTATATAGGATTTTACATGATACCTCAGTATTTACCTGATCTCAACAGCTTCCTGTGTCGTATTCACAGCCTCACTGTGTTTCTCCAGCAGCGCCACGAAAAAGCCGTGTGTGCGGGTCGTGGCGATGCTGGCGCGCAGACACTGAGTAAACGGCTCCAGGCCTCGTTCAGGCCACTGAGCCAGAAGAGGAACCAACCTGGAGGAAAAAAACACACAAAATATTCTCCAGAAAACAAACTCTATACAGATGGAGGGAATGATGCCAAGTCACATGACCCAGACAGCCAATATCTAAGAGAAAATGGTCAACACTGAACAGCGGTATGACTATTTTCATTTGGATCGGGTGTTGCTACCTGAAGCCGGGGTTCTGCTGCAGACAGGCTCCTATGACGTCCTCATTCTCCTGCCTGTGGATGGAGCAGGTTGAGTAGACCAGGCGCTTCAGGCGGGGGAACCTGAGAGCGTGGTTCAGGCACCGCAGCTGGAAGGAGGCCAAGGAGGCCAGACGAGCCTGCTCCTTCTCCTGCTTGGCAGAGGTGCTGTCCCGGAGGCACACCATACCTGCAGATTATATCATCATTAATATTTCTATCTTAACACAATGTCTTTTTGTTGTAGCTGTTAATATGAAAATACAAAAACATGACTACACATTGTTTTTTAAAGTCGTCATGAAGCCATAAATGGATGGAACCAATGGACTAACTTCTATCAATTGTATTTCATCAGTTTATTATGTGTTATGATGTGATGTAAAATCGTCTGTAGACAGTAACTTGTTAATATATCTGTCAAGTACAGTCGAGCAAAGATCATAATATTTCCCTGTGAAATGTATTTGAGAACCCCCCAAAAAAAGTAGGCTAGTAAAATTGATGTACTTCCAACTTTTACTTAAATCCACTTTAATAACATGTAAGCAGGTTTGGTGGTGGCGCTCTGCTCCTGTGATGCTCCAGAACGTTATATATTAAATTCATCTAAAGTGCTCATGTGCTCAAGATAGTTTGTGATCATGACTCTCATGTTACTGTAGTCACAGGTTTTTCGAAAACCCTTTTAAGACAAAAGGATCAAACCAAGAGCGATGTCCAGAACCAAATGTCCAGAGCATTCAGGCAAGAGGTGGTGTGTGGTTAGAGCAAGCAGGAGGCGGGACATGACGTATAAATGCTGCTGCAGCACCAGTGTTTTTGTTTAGAGCAAATCAACACCTGCATTTTGATTTATCACCAAAAGCCTCAATCTTATTTTCTGTATGGCCTCTTTTCTATCCTGACATGTTCATATTCCTCCACTTTTTGAAAAGTCATCAACTCGCTCTCGCTTGTGAATTTTCCAGACAATTCCCTGCTGTATTCTCCGATGAGCTCACGCGGACATTCTCTGGTCTGAGAGCAGCTTTGGGAAGTCAAAGACCTGTGAAGAGAGGTGATCCGAAACCTGGGTCATGTACACACGGGGACGAAAGATGACTGTACCTGATCCACTGCAGGAGGGATCCAGCAGGATGTACTCCACATCTTTATACTGCGCCCCGTCAGACTCCACCTTCAGGAAGTCCTGGTGGGCCAGCTGGTGACAGGTGACCCCGGCTCGGAGCAGCAGAGTGGACATGGTGGACAGTCGCTTGGCGTCCAAATCAAAAGCAAACAGCTTGCCCTTGTTCTTCATGATGGCGGCCAGGTGGCTGGTCTTGTTGCCGGGGGCAGCACAGGCATCTATGACATGGCAGCCGGGTGGAGGGTTGAGGAGGTAGGCGGGCAGGCAGCTGGCCTTGTCCTGCAGGATGATGTGCCCGCCCTTGTACAGGAAGTGGTCATGGAAGTCCGTTTTAGGAGCGAGGACCAGCAGCTCTGGCAGGTGCATGTCCCTCACAAAGTGGTTCTCCTTCAGGGTGAGGTCCTCCAGCCTGGAGGCGTTTCCCTGGAAGGTGAAGCCGTCCCTCTTCAGGTAGACCCCCACATCCTCCACGGTGGTCTTCAGGGTGTTCACACGCACGTACCTGGGCAGGTGCTCGCCGGCGGGGTTCAGCACATCGGCCGGGAGCAGGTCTTCATTCCGGCTGACCTTCTGCTTCACCTTGATGCGGGCCAGCGCCGCCTGCAGCCGGGCGCGGTGCTTCATCATCATCACCTTCCAGGAGCCGCCGCACTTCAGGCCCTGTCCGATCAGCAGGTCGTACACCAGCACCATGGCCAGGTGCGGGCTCAGCCGGGTCTGCTTCAGCAGCTTGGTGTGCTCGATGATCTCCAGCAGGACGGAGGAGAACTTCTGGGTCTCGCACACCAGCGCGAACAGCTGCTTGATGTTGGAGAACTTGCTGTCGTACACCAGGGTTTTCAGAGCGCCCTGCTTCCTCTCCGCCTTCTCCAGGATGTCTGCGGCTTTCACGTACAGAGCCATGGCCACCACCCAGTCCCAGTTAGCTGGCTAGCAGGGTTAGCTGGTGACTGGCAGTTCCTGGTGTCTCAGTCCTCAGCGATGGACTCCAGTGTTGTTTGTCTCCTTCAGGTTTCAGAAAGTCAGCTCCTCGGTTGTAGTCCCTGCGCACATGTTAAAGGAGCGTCGCTGCGGAAGTTGTCACTGGCGCGTTGTTTTACACGTAGTTGGTCTGTTCAGCCAATCACTGAAGGCTACAGAATGACGTCAACAAGTCATCACAGCTCTATAGTAACACTAGCAGTAACATCTACTACAGTATACTGTGTGTTATGTATTTTACTATACTCTCACAACTTCTATTTACTTCTATAAATGATTTTATTTTTATACATATTTTACATGTTCAATAAAATGTTCCTTTTCTGTCTATGATTTATCTGTGTATGTGATTCCATGTGTACGTGTTTCTCGGTCACTGCTTAGACAGTGGAAATTAAATAACAGGAAAAAAAACTTTGGTGAAGGAAGTGTCCTTTCGATAGATGGCAAAATGTGGTATGTATGGTAAATATGCCTTTTTTAATAACTTGTCAGTCTTTACAGTCACTTTTGCAAGCTTATTGCAGCATTTGTTTTATTCTTAGGCACATGATGTTACAAAAAAGAGAACTTCTCTGACATAAATGTAAACACTGGGCCGTAAAAAAACTGTAGAGAAAAAGATGTCCTTAATATTTCATACATAAACATTCTCTGGGTACTTCCATGATGCGACACAAAACGACCGAAGTTTAAACCAGTCTACAAACAAAACCAGTCAACTGTTATTCAATGTGAACTTCAGTTTGTATCTAACCTTTTGGGCCTGCCAATCTACAACAGCCAAACCATTGATTGTAGAGAATGAATGAAACTTGGATGTAGAGGATCTTTTCCAACAGGAAAACATCCCCAGAAACAGGAAGAAAAAAACATTCAGAAAGCTGTTTGCATCTTGAGAAACATTCCTTGCTGCACATTGATAAGACGGCCAATAAAAATGAAAGATATAAACAAACAAGACCTTGCATTCTCATTCACTTCGCTGTCATGAGCCAACAAAGTACAACTAATAAAAACCTTTACAAACGTTAAATCATCAGCTGTCCACTGACCTGCTGAAGAGAGGAGTACATTTTTCCATCAAGGGAAAACGGTTGATGTGTAGCAGTGTTCTTGCATATCTGATTTAAGAATCATAAAAATTATTTTGATGGTATTATTGCAGGTTTATGTTTTTCATTTGTTTGAACTGAAAAAGCTGCAAAATGCAAATCCCTGTTCACTCCTCTGGCCTGAACCTTCTTTAGGTATGAATCAAACTTGGGAATACAGTTTCACAAGTCTATCTAAGTCGGTTTTAACATATAGGTTAAGTACTCTGTGAAGGCAAAAATATGCTGCTTTTTACTTTCAATCGTCTGAGCCCATACTGAGCTCTGACAGTCAGCCACTGGTTTTACATCATGTTTTTTCATTCAGACTTTTCAGTTAGCACTTCTCTATTTCAGTTTGTTACTGTTGCCAACAACAACAAAGTTGAAATAACACTCAGGTTAATTTAGTGTTAGGAGAGATTGTGGATGTGCAAACACCATTTATAGTTTAGCGGATATTGTTTTTTTTGTTTAATGTGATGTGACTAGCATGAAACAGTGAGTATGGAGAAAAGTTCAACCAGAGCCATTCATGACTGGATCCATCAGTGTTTACTGGCCCCATTGTGCTTTTTAACAGTCTTTGTGGAGTCCTTATATATAAGCAGTCTCTCTGTGGTGTGATGCGGGAGGTGGTTACTCTTGGCTCTTACAATACATGCAGCCATTGGAAAGAGTCTGTCGAAGCCGCCTGAGGTGGCTGGTACTGCCAGCAGCTTCTTGGCGATTGCCTGGAGCATGGGAAACCGATCAGCAGATTTCCAAAACAGTAAACTGGAGTTGCTCTCCCACAGTGGCTCAGCCAGGTACATATCAAGCTCAGACTCAGACTTTATGGTCTTTGCAGGCAGTTGGAGGAAGCTGAAGATGGACTTGCGCTTGAGTTCATTTCCACTGACTCCATCGCGGTTGTTTTCATCTTCGCAGGCACCAGATGCCTCCATTAGTGTGTTGGTCTGGTTCTCCTCTTGGTCCTCTGGCTCTTGTTTAAACTCCTTCTTGATCTGGTATATATCTGTTTGCACACAGGGAGGTGGTAAGGCCCCCATTTTTTCTAATGTGGCTTCCATGATGGTGTGAGCAAGGTACTTTGTTGGAGGAGACAGGAAACCTGTCTTGTAATCCAGTTTGACAGCAGCAAAAGGCTGAAATAAATGCAAGACAGAGCGAGATATTTTAATTGATGCACTACATATAAACACCACACAGCTAAATATATAAACAAATATACTGATTTTTTTTCAAAATTAAGATGCCCCCCACATTTTGAAGCATTCAGTTCATCAGCTCTCTGGATAGAAAATAGTTGACAGAACAGTCAGAGCTCTCTGCTAAATCAGTACCTGCAGTTTGATCCTAGGGTTAAGCACAGCAGCCAGTATCATTTCCCTCTGGTGAATTAGGGATTGGAACTGTGTGTAGAGGCCTGTGCGTAGAGCCTTGTTGAAGTGGATGTAGTTGGTGGCACTGCTTTCCAAGATTTTATCCAGTCCAACGAGGGAGGGTATGATGAAAGATATGGTCACACCATTTCCTTGCAGGACCTTAGTTGTAAGAGGCAAAGGGGAAATGTTCACACGTGCTCTTCTACAAACAATACCTCTATAGCAAATACTTATTTGAATGTATTTGTATTAAGGGGTTCACAAGTAAAAAGATAGGTCTTATCCTTGAACTAATGCTCAATGTACAACTGACAAACTAATACATGCAGTGTTTCCTTTAGGATATTGCTAGCAGCTAATGGATAAAGTCCTTCAGTATAAGATTAGATTAGATAGATCTTTATTGATCCACACATCTGGGAAATGCACTTGTTACAGCAGCAGGCAGGTCAAAATGAGGTAGACAAGAGAATAAAGAAAAATTAAAAGGACAATAGAATAAAAATAGAGAATTAAAAGTCATTTTAAAAACATATAACTTGGCTCAGCAGTTAAGCATCACTAGATGCACACAGTCGGCCAAAACCACAGTCAATGAAAACACGCAAAAAGTACAGACACACACAAAAACACAGAAAAGAGGTCGGAGCTAGCGGACATTCACATTTTTTCTTAAAAAGGTCCAGTGTGTAGGACTGAGGGGATTAATCAACAGAGTTTGTAAAATAATGATCATAATTATATTTCAATTAGCTTATAGTCACCTGAAACAAATTTTGGGTGTTTTTGTTCTTGGTTCCCTACATTGAGAGTGGGTCCTCTTCCATAGAGGCTGCCATGTTGAACAGAGAAACCAAACACAGGACCTAGAGAGGTGTCTTTTTAGTTTTTGGTTATCTTTAGGCCACTCCTACATGCTCCGAAGGGGGAGCGAGAAGCAAGTGTTAATCTGTCTGTTGTAAAATGGTTGGTTGTAAAATGCAACTTCACCACCAGATGCCACTAAATCCTACACACTGAATCTTTGCTTGATTAAGGTCCACAAATAGCTCCCAAAAGAGTGAGGATTAACGTTCCCTTTTACCTGTAAGGCCTCCTCAAAGGGCTCAAGGAGACTCAGGATGTCCAAAACTTGCTCCCTCTTGACCATGATCAATGGAGGGGCGCTGGCTGTGTCGCTGGCCTCTATGCGGGCCAGGGCAAGGACCTTTAACACGGCGCTCCAGGCAGTCTCCTGCACCATGCGGCGTAAAGAAAGCATCATGGAGTTCCAGCGACAGCTACTGGAAGGTGGGCACAGAGACACATTGTACTCCCTCAACAAAACCTAAATACACGAAATGACACAAAATGGTGAGGTTAAAACAAATCAAGAAATAAACATCCCTCAATTTTTGAATCACTGTTACCATAAAGATTTCTGATAATATGTGCCCAACATAAGGAATAAATTAGCACAGAAAGACAGTAATGACACTGAATGAGACATAACAAGATATTTGTAAATAGACCAGTCCATCGTATAACCCTCCTCTGACCCAGTGTCATTTATCAACCATTATTTGACAGTTAACAAAAGGAAATGCATTTTACATTAGAAACTTCCAGTAAGTCTGATGTCTGGGATTTAGTTTGTCCCCACACAGTTGAAATTATTTAATGTGAGAGGTTCTGCGATTGATATGCACACTTAATGCAGAGGGATTTATACAAACCTAATTAAAAACACAACACAGCCTAGTGCCAACTCTTTGCATGTAAAATCGAATAATCTGTGACATAAAAAAATAAGTTGACAGGGAGCATCTGCCTTGTCAAGAAAAATGTAAAACAGAGTAAAATAAATATGCTCGTTTATTTCTCCTACCTCACTCCAGTAGGCGCTGCTCCTTAAGAAAGCCCCCACGTTGTTGACCTGTAAGAGCATGTTCTCCACCACTCTGGAGTTCCTCAGTGCCTCCTTGATCACTAGCTGCAGTGTCTTGGCCACACAGGTGATCCTTTTCCCGATCTGCGTCTCGGAAAAAGGGGACTCGGTTTCTGGCAACTGGTTGGACAAAAATGTCAGTGTCTCCTTCCCATTTGGTTCTCCCTTGTTGGCGGAGCAGATGATTTTGTAGTCGCAGAACAAGTTGTTCTCTGACAAGGTTTCTTTGGCCTGGTTGGTGAGGATGAAGCCGATGCTGCGAGGAAATATGCCGTAGCTGAGCAGCACGTCTTCGAGCTCTTTGGCCACAGCGGCAGGGATGTTTTTGTGGCGTAGTTGTCGGAAAGCCACGATGGGACGCCGGATCTGCCAGGAATCACTGACAAAGTGGAGCTGCACGACGACGATGGGCTCCTCCCCTGGTTGGGACTCGTTCCCAGCCCAAAGGTCAAACGTGACATGAATGGGGTTCTCACCATCTTTGTGGCTTGCAAGGCAGGCTTTAAAGTCACGGATCAGCTGAGGCTTGATTGTTCTTTCCACATCGTTGTAAAGCTGCAGGCTCATGGCCCGCTGGGTTAGCCTGTTGTATTCAGGGCTAAGGGAACTGACAAAATTCCTAAAGCCTGCGCCTTCCAAAAAACTGTGTGGAACAAAGATACATTAATGTGGTGAGTGTGTGAGGAGGTGATAAAGACTGGTGATCAGATTTCTACATCAACACTTTCATTCATTCGGATAACTTGCCTTTCTGCTTTAGTGAAGTAATTCAATACACACAAACATGGTTGCTTGACAGACAAGGAACACACAGGACATCGACCAAGGAACACAGACTCATTAAGTAATTTCTTTAACTTGCAGATGAACAAACTTGGGTGTTTTGACAACTACCCCATTGGGACAAATAAACAGCAACGAGCACCGAAAGTCACCTGAATGGCAGCATGTCTTCAGCGATCATCCTCAGTGCTGCATCAACAAACTTTTTCTGGTCCACCGCCGTGGCTGCTGGAGAAGCACCTGAGTTGGGACTGGGACTGGAACTCGAGCTGGGGGTCAAGGGGGGACTCGGAGAGGTGACCTCTCCCAATGAGGCCAAAGCTCCTGGAGGTGGATCAGCCGCCTCCTGTTTGGAGTTCTGCCTGACCTGCAGAAAAGCAATGAGTAGGAGAATTAGACCAAGTCGGCCAGCTGGGAATATCTTGGAGATTAAAATTTTTTTAACATTTAGAATTTTTTTGTTAGGCATCCGAAACCAACTCTTTAAGTTTTGCCAGGGAAGAAATCACGACAGGACTTCCTGGTTCAGCGTCTAACAATACGTCACACTTGAAGTCCACCTGTGGGCAAGATACTGAAGCCCTAAAAAAAAAAAAAAATAGATGTTGTATGCACTAATTGCATGTCACTTTGGATAAAAGCGTCTGCCAAATGACATGTTAGGTAATGTAATTTAACGCAACATCTAATGATAATCCAGAATACTCACAAGGCAGAAATACCTTCTAATTGTATTCATAGTCTGATCAGCAACCCACAAATGACCAAAACACTATAATTTTGTAATAACTTAATAAAAATACCAGTTTTAGGAAGACTATACCGGCGGGGGTTATATACCCCTGGCAGGTACTACCAAGCCAGGCAGTTTTCAGGTTAGAGGCCAGTCTAAAAGCACCTTTGCCATCACCTATTGGCAGTAGGATGATGGATGCAGATTGGGCCGATGTATTTGTCACACATATGAATGGTGTTTTTGCCTATGCAAATTGGGACATATTCAATAAGTGTGGAGCTCATGTGCATATTCAAATTCATTTCAAAAGAAACTTGTAATACAAAAAAAGTCACTTTTAATGTATACTTTGATTATGTAAAGTTTGATTGTGGTAGGAGTAAAGGAAAAAATTAAGCCTATTTGAGTGTATTTCGGGCATATTCGATTAGTGTATAGCTCATTTGCATATTAAAATTCATTTTCAAAGAAACTTGTAATACAAAAAATGTTATTTCTCATGGGTACTTTCATTGTGTAAAGTTTCATTTTGATAGGAGTAAAGGAAAAAATAGCCCCATTGGGGTGTTTTGTTGCCTGGCCTTATTGGCAGACATCTCGGATTGATGACAATTAAACATATTTCCTCAACTAGGATTTCTTAGGACTTTTAGTATGTTGTTCTGGACATTTCATAGAATTGATCTATGCTGAAAAAGATTATTTTACAATTAGTCGGTCGTAAAACGCTCCTTTGCCTGGACTAAGTGATGATTAATAAACAATAGCAAAAAGGGGAAATGAGACGCAATGAGCCTTACAAAGTACATGCAAAATACCCTCAAAATACCTCTCCTTCTGCAGACGATTGAGTATCAAGGGAAATGCTTTCAGCAGCACCTTTGAACAAGCCCAGAGCCACCTTCTGTTTCATGTTGAAGTTCCAGTGATTGTTCACGGACGTGTTTGTCCTTCAAGAGAAATAAAAAGTGTCCATTAAAATCACCGTCATGCCTGATCAAAATAGACTGCAACAGCCACGCGACTGCTTTACATCAACCTCGTCAAATTTCCCCACAAACAAGCCCACCTTCCAGGGAGCAGCTTGGCAATCTCCGCCCACTTGTTCCCTAGGACGGATTGGGCTTTGTAGAGGATAAGTTCTTCTTTGTTGGTCCAGGGGTTCTTTTTGATCAGTGGGTCAAGCTGGTTGTGCCATCGCAAACGACAATCTCTCCCCAACCGCCCTTTTAAGGACTTGGCAATAAAAGCCCACTGGCTGGTGCCGTACAAGCGCACCAGCTCTGCTATCTGTCCAAAGCAAATACACGTGCAAATGCAGAATTACAAAATGAGATGGGACAATATTCAGTAAAAAACTATTTAAGTTAAGTGTGTATCTGATTTTCTGTGTCATTTTTCAACCTTTGCATCTTCCTCTCTGGTCCAGTTGTCTTTCACTATATCAGGATTCAGACGATAATGCCAGCGGCGCCTGCACTGGATTACTGTTCGACCCTGTCATGTCAAGAGGAAATTAACCCTTCATTTAAATATGAAAGCAGGTTGTTGCATTAGTCAGGGTTTAAATATTCACCGTAGGACATTTGTTAGCATTCAGAGATTTACATTTCCTTTCAAATTATAAATACACAGCTCCAAACTCTCTGGGTTTTCACCCGTTCCATTAAGCTTTAGTTCACATTGCTGATTCATTCATTCTCGTTCTGAACCAATTTGGTTTTTGAATACTTACGGGTAAAACAGAGGCGATGGTTCTCCAATCGTCCTGAAATTTGCTGAACAGAATTTTGAGATTTTCATCCTGAACAGAGGAAGAAATCATTTCAGATGCACAATAATTTAATGTCAGCTAACAGGTACAGGTTATCAGGACCTCATAACAACAACATGGGTAAATCAGGAGGACTTCACATAAGGATAATTGTGAGAGAGCCATGCAGTTTTTATTGAATTTATAGTTATATTTAACATTAGCTAACAAATAAATGTGGCATTTTCTTTAGCATAATCCATCCTACTGTTAGCATGCAGCATCACATTTAAGTGGCCAATGTTATAAAGTATTGAAAATAGAGTGAGTAGCTCCAGATAACATTAACTGGTAAGTGTCCAAAATATGAATATCAGAGTGTTGAAAGGACAACATATGTTTTAATGTCTTCCTTTCACTTACCTCTTCCTGAGTCCATTTGACTCTCAACTTGGGAGGATCAGTCGTCTTGGCTGCGTCCGAGTCAGTGTCGATGTAGAGATTACTGTCCCTGGTTTCTTCCATGCTGCAAACCCAGTTAGAAGCAATGTTAATGGCTTTCGAGATATAGAAATAACTAAGAGTGAGAAAACACATTGGAAATAAACATCAGACAATGTACACAAAGAGATAAACATATCATATTGTTGATATGAATACTGCTGTTATTTTTGACCGCATGTTTAGCCATCACTTTAAATAACCCTAACCCGTTTAAACATCAGCGATTATTTCCCTCTGTTTGGAGGGAGTGTGTTAAATGCTACAAATAAGAGTCTGTGTGATAAGCTCAAAGAGCGATGTAAAATTAGATCAACACTCTCCAGGCCTATGAAGAACAAGATGCTACAACTGTTTTATGAACAGTATTTAAAAAGGTCCAGTGTGTAAGATTAAGGTGAAAGGGATCTATTGGTAGAAATTGGAAAAAAAAGAATCCCAGTGATGTTTTCACAAGTGTGTTTCATCTAAATTGTACAAATTGTGGTTTTCTTGGTGCCGTAGAATTGAACCTTTATATGTAAGTACTTAATATTTACATCATGAGTATCTACTATTTCCCTATCCTGGCCAACACCATCAGAAATATGTTGTTGTGTATTTAGTCAACTGAGTCTTTGATGTACAGTATTTTGGATTTGTTTAAAGTTTTGTTAAATGTTTCAAGCATGCACACTGTGCTCAATGACTTTGTGTAAACTTTACAGTTACTGGTTGTGGTTGTGGCAGCAGGGAGCCAAAACAGGGAAGTTGAAACAGAAATAGCTTAGCAAGGCTAACTCTTGTACACGATGGAGATCACGTTAATTGACAAACACCGCAAACTAAGCGATATTTTTGAAGGCGAAATTCAGCGACCATTCTAATGACTAAACCATAATATAATAAATAAATTCCTGCATTGACGTCCAATCGAGCAACTGCTTCCGGAAAACTATCGGGCTCAACTTTTTCGTTCTCACACGATCTCTACAGCAAAGAGACGTCTTCTTTCAAAACTACTACGACTTTGGACTGTCAACATTACAGCTGGGAGACATGTCCATCCCGATCTCTCTCTCACACTCTCTCACTCACTCACTCACTCACTCTCTCTCTCTCTCTCTCTCTCTCACTCACTCACTCACTCACTCACTCACTCACACTCACTCACTCACTCACTCACACTCTCTCAAACACACACACAAACGCACGCCCGCGCACACGCACACACACATCGTAGTTCCTCAAACAGCAGGAAGTTGAGCAGCACTTTCGCTAACTTACCCTCCCGACATGTCCTCTGTGTTGTCCCGGGTTGTCTCTGTCTCCTCCAACATGCTGCCGCTGCACACCCAACTTCTTTCTACACAAACACGTACGATGCCGCCGCCACACACAGATGAAAACGTGTGTTACTACAACGCAGAAACCGGAAGTTGTGGCGCGGTGTGGAGAATGGAGGGGCGTGTTCAAGAGCACCATGGCAGCTCAACTGGTTCCGGAGATGAAGAGTAGGCGGAGGCGGTTGGCGACGACTAGGCTGTGAATGGTCAGAAGAGGGCAGAGGGAAGTGACGGATCAGGAAGTGAGATGGGAATTGAAGTGGATGGCGGGAGGGGTGACATTTGGTGTAGTGTCGAACATATGTCTCGTCTGCGTTGCCGGCCAACGGAGACGAACGTCCCCACATGGCGGCCATCTTGCTAGGGGGCAGCTCGCTCACCCATAACATTGTGTTGGTAGTGGTAAATAACCATTACTTGCTCAATTTTCAACCGATTTCTAAACGGTTTGGTTTGTTATAAACGTCAGAGACGTTTGACACTGCATACTTATGAATAATTATGTTATTTTCTAAAAAAAAAAATGAATAATTTATGCAGTGTCATAACTACATCTCTGACGTTTATAACAAACCAGATCGTTTAAAAATCGGTTGAAAATTGAACAAGTTATGGTTATTTACCACTACCAACACAATGTCGAACGAGACATCTAGCCTTTATATATAAATCTATGGTGTCGAAGACCAAAGTTCCAAAAGTAAACGAAATTGCAATCGTTGTGAGGAGTGGGATGAGGTACAATGTAAATACCATTGGTAAAGAACAAGAATCAATAGAAATCCAAGTATGGACAGAAACAGACAGCATAGAGAAAGTGAATTACTATATCCATGTAACAGACTGACACCTGAGATATTAAATGCAGCAAGTGGACCAGTCCATGGCAGAGTAGTGTGGTGCGGAGATTTTAATTCACACAGTTACTTATGGGGATGCAATAATACAGACCATTCTAATAAGTGTCAAGCATATTTTTCATTCAAGAAATTATGTTCCTAAATAATTTCACGGCCTGAAGTTGTTTATGACCTTTTGTGTGCATGTCAAAATGCAGCATTGTGTGAATTTGTAAAACAAAACAAATATAAAGTCATAAATCAATATAGGTCATGAATCACCCATGTTGATGGATGGGAAAGTTAAAGCACACATCAAATACATTTTTCTCAAAGGTGTTTTCCATCATTTAGGCAGTTCTATCAATCTGATGTATGAAGTGTTCATTTTTCCAGTAATTTTGATTTTGATTAGTTATTTAATGCTATAAAAATTAGGTGAAACATCATTAGCAACAGCTGAGACTTATTCCCAATTGGTCGAGCAGGTATATCGACTGGATCCTCACCCAATCACAACTGTGCTGACTTGGCTCCAAAGCTGCAAAATAGCGGCGTTCGTATCCGGAGTATTTTAGCTTGATTTCTGCATAGTAGAAGGAAGAGGAGACGTGTCATCCATGTTATTACACCATCTATGGATGATATACTTTTATTAGGCGAAATTTGTTTGGTTACCAGCACTGTACATTTTTCAAGACTGCTTTGAAACTGAGAATAGCCTTTGTTATCAAGGCCTGTGACTGAAAGATATATTATAGCAAATATTAAGATATACTGCTCATTAGCATAGGCTGAGTGGCATGCAGCAATAGTATTGAGAAGTAAGGTCATCAACAGATTGCTTACTGGTAAACTTAGCTCCAGTCTAGCATGTGTGTGTGTGTGTGTGTGTGTGTGTGTGTGTGTGTGTGTGTGCGTGAGTGCATGCGCGTGCATGCGCGTGCGTGTGTGTCAGTTCCACAGCCTTGTTAACTTTGCCCGTTTCAGCCTCATCCCTTCTCTCTGCTCTCAGTGTTGCCAAGCAACTGTCGGCTCCTCACAGTTACTACGGTAACTTGAAACAGTGGGTCTCTAACAAAATGTACACGTTTATCTTCAGACAAGCTGTCACCTTCATGTCACTCACACAATGGTGGTGGGGAAAATGTGGGGAATTATATCTGTTGAATGCAGTTTTGCATGTGCGTGTATCACATAATCTTGGCTTCTGTTGTATTTCACTTGTTTACCACTAAGTTGGGCAATTCTACAGTATTGTGAGCTGCTTTTAAAGTTGCATCTTTTCACCTGACTATATTGTCCTGTTACTTTACATATTTACTATTTCTATACATTTTTATTAGGATCATTTAATTTGATATGAGTGATCTTGAGTTGGTAGTTTAAAAAGAAACATTATATGCACTCAGTGAAGTTTCACTGATGACAAGTCACTAAAACAGTTGCACATGTTCACCCCTGGATGCAGCCAGTACAACCACAACAAGTCCACTTCCTCCTTAAGGCCACCACTGCCTCCGAGACGTGACATGTCAATGGGTTGTGTTATGTTTTCTGTAATGAAGTTGTGTTTTGACCCTCAGAAAAATATTTGAAAAGATGTACTCATTTCACATTGAATAAAAAAAACATACAAATGGTGTACAAGCTGTACATGACTGTGAAATAAAATTAGCAATGCTATTACCTACAGAGTGTTTCATTTTTGTATTGTGGTTTCAGTTATTCCACTGTTTGTAGTGTTCACAGATGAAAACAGTTTACTGACACCCTTGAAAACACACACACACACTCTGTATACCCAACCATCAGTACGTCATTGTTAAGAAACCACTGTGCTACAGGAGGTAAGAGGAGCTCCTGTGAGTGTTGTCAACAGAGCTACTGTAAGGATATCACATACTCAAGTGGTCTGACAGGTTTGAGTCCAGAAACACGCAGCATCTGAAGTCCAAGATTTTAAATTATGTGTAAATTCAAGTATTATCAGCAGAATGTGCTTTAAGTAACAGAAGTACTCTACTCAAGTACACTATTATGATTCGTATTGTAAATGCAGTAATGCACTGCTACATACTGTTGTACCGCCGGACATTTGTAGTTATAACTGAGTTAATTTGCAATGTTTTAAGAATATTCAGCTTATTGAATAAATGTTCGACAGACGGACGGGTTCAGATTTTCTTTTTCTCCGCTTTTCCTGAAAGATGCATTCTGTTTTAGAAGCTCTTCATGTTTCAAATAACTATAGTAACAGCTGCGTTATGCACCTATATCTAAATATGAAATGAGGAAACTCAAGATGAATCAAAGTATTGCAACATAGAACAATTACACGCTGGTTAGTCATCAAAAAAACATTGTTTCTATTATGCACACGTCATCATGTGTAATGGTTCAATCAAAAGAACATGTCAATGTTTGGACATCTGTTTGATTTATTAACATGTTTACTATGTACACACCCACACACATATGGATTTTTGTTCTGCAGTCATCAGCCCATAATGCTGCTTCTGCTGGCAGCGTGACAGCTCTGTGTTTACAGGATCAGTCGGGAGTGACAGCTTCTCACGCAGGGTTACATTTTTAGAAGGCAAACAGTGAACAAGCAGAGTCAGAGAAGCATTTCTCTCCTGTCCCAACATTTCATTCATTCATTTAAAGCCGTTGTCTGAGGAAATACTTTGTGTTGTCCCTGTTAGTGTATTTAGTTTCATAGAAAAGCATCTGATCAAGTGTTCTGAGAAATTAAAACTTTCGAGGAGATGA
Source organism: Limanda limanda (assembly GCF_963576545.1). Taxonomy (NCBI): domain Eukaryota; kingdom Metazoa; phylum Chordata; class Actinopteri; order Pleuronectiformes; family Pleuronectidae; genus Limanda; species Limanda limanda. The sequence continues at coordinate 20,922,985 of NC_083642.1, forward strand.
ATAGTAACAGGCTTTCATCTGAAATTGCTGCTTCTTTAATATCAGATGCATTAACAAGACTGCATGTGTATATGAAAGACAATAAAAAATCAAACTCAAGGACATCACAGGTATATTTTCTAACTGTCAGCCGCCACTGCCAACATCAAACACCATCCATCTCTAATAAGGCGGAGAGGCACTTCATGGTTTACACTGATAAAATCCCATGGATGCAGAACATAATCCTATTGCTACTGTATATTTACAGATGTTAGATACAGTATTTTCACAACGACACAAACAGTTTTAGCCCACAGACTGTACTTAAAGATGGATGACATGACAGCTCCCTAAAAGTGAAGCCAAAGGGTCATAAATCCTGCCTCCCATGTTAGTGGAACAAAGGTAAAGTCAAAATACACGTAAAATAAAAATATCTCAGATATGGTTTCTCTCTGTGTTCATTTTTCCAGCAGCATGCGATGCAGAATATGGCAGCCTTTGTATCTGTGATATATGGAGGAAGTGGGAATACATCGTCCATCTTTATATATAATCTAAGATGTAGCCTGTTACATTTCATGAAATAAAACTGTCACTGTTTATAATAATGTCCAGAAAAACAATTATGAAAAATGTCCAGCATTGAAATAAAAGCACAATTCACATAAACCAAATAAACAACATAATTTACATCATGTACTGTTTTTTTCCCCCATCTCCTTTGTTTCTTTGATCAAATATTTTCTTCAGGTTTATAAGGAAGAAGAAAACCCAGTTGAATCAATTTTTTCATCACCTGCTTCTTACCATTGGAGTTTTTTTCTTTTCTGTTGTATGTATTGTTTTATGTAGTAAGAAAAACAAATGAAAAGGAAGCATGGGAAGTTTGTGCGGCACAACATTCTGTCCTTGTGTCACAGAGTGAAGCAATAGTTTCCCTGAGAAATCTAATCCTGCAAAACGGTGCAAAATCAGGTCAAAGCCAATAGAGTGCTGAACAATCTGGCAAAAACTTCACACTGATATCTGATGTTAAAAAACGATTTAAAAGGTACATTTTTATAAACTGTCTCCAGATCATTTTAAACAAAATGTAATACATTTCTTTAGGTTTTCTGGATCTCAATTTCAGTTTTAAAGGACACTGGAAGACAAGGGTTGTGCTTTTACACCCCCTCTAGACAGATGTGTGCAACAAACTTTTAACATGTTCTTCATTCCATTGCAAACTAATGTAAAGTTGCTCCCACATCTTATGAGCCCTGTGTATTTGGTAAGATCCCCCACAACCTTCTCTAAGGGCAGGCCAGGGCTATACCCTGATAAAAATCAAGCAGACGGGCGACAAATTAAAGGAAAACCCTGAAAAACTGGTAGAGAAAGAGAACGACAAGTTTTCATAGAGCACAGGCATGAACATGATCTGAATCAGATGCTGTGTCACCTGGTCTCATCCTGACTGGTCTCACTTAGACTGCTCTCTCCACCATCAACATCCGGACCAAATGAGGGAATGTATTTTAGAAAAAATAGGGACCAATCCATCCAGAGACTTGTAGAATCAACGTACACCAAACTTGTTCTGGCGCCTCATGGTGGCCAAACAAGTTAGCAAGGTAATTTATATAGATTCTTCCTTTAATTTGTTGACTGCTGTCTTTGAACCTAAAAAAACACCTCATCGCAGACATTTGGTTTTTATAAAAGGCCCCTTTTTTCTACAACCTCAAGAGAAACTATTTGGAAATTTCCACAGAGGTCAAACATGATAAATACACGGTGGGTACCACGGTGTGTGAGGAGCTCTTGTTTCCAGGAGACTATAACCCAAACGTCTCACAGGAAACTGTCATCGTTGCCGACAAAGGAGAAGCCGTTGAAGGCGTTGTTGCAGCTGGTGCCGGCGTTGAGCTCCGGCGTCCGACCCACCGAGCTGGGAACCATCTCTCTGGTGAACTCTGGATCAATGTGTTGAGTGTCAGCTGGACCTCTCTGAAACATGAGGTCATCAGGTAATGAGGTGAAGTTTCTACTGACAGGTTTTCATTTGTTTCATTTGTTTTTCAGCAGAACGCACGAGTAGCTGTCCTTATATCATCATTGTTGTTACTATGGTTTCATGCGGGTTCCCACACAGGTTTTGTCTTATTTCTGGGTTTTAAATCAATCTCTCAAAGACACATTTTAAAGATGTGCTTTCTCAGGACTTTATTTTTATTTATAAATTTTCTTTAAATCTAGCTCTGATGTTACCAGCTGTTTCATCAGTTTATAACGATTAAATATACTTTATTTTTGACTCTTTTCTCATTTGTAACATTTCCATTCTAATATTTGTGCGCAAATGTTTAATGCTCCATTTTCTTTTCACCCAATCCTTCAGTTTTAACTTGTAAAGCACCTTGTTACTTTGTTGTGAAAAGTGATAGTTTTAAGCTAATTATAATAATAATATTTTCAGTAATTGATATTAATAAGTAAAATAATCTATATATTTTGGGGTATATGAAGATGAAATGATTATCTAATTGTCAGTTACAATTAAAAAATTTAACTGACTAAAATTCTTAAGAGAAAAATATTCTTGACATCTACCACGAGTGACGAGAGTCAAACTCTAACCGAGGCTGAACTGGACTGACGTCTGAAACAGAGGATTAAGGAATTTGAGAAAATGTGCAGTGGATCAGCTTTCGAGAAGACTACAAGAGGGGGTATTGTCACTGAAAAATGGAGGTTAAGTAAAAGATAGTGCAGGAGATATGTGAGAAGGCCTCAGAGTGCCTACAGGGACACACACACAGCTGACTGAAGACAGGGAGCAGGAACAGACTCACCACATTGGGGTTGTAGGGAGGAGTGATTCTCTTGTGGTCGAGGTCGTCCCAGTTGATTGGAGCGAAGAAGGTGTGGTTCTTTATTTCTAACTATAAATAAAATAAAGAAACGTACTGAATATGATTTTCAGAACTTCCTATCAAGATTTCAGATTCAAGATTGTCATAAATGATTGAGAAATGCTGAAGCATTGTCCTTGAAAAAAGTCAAAACCCTTAAAATAATGTCTTATATTATCATGAAGGGCTAAGACTAGTCCATGGTTAAAGCTAAATTGAATGTAGTTGCCCTTTGAAATGATCCTTTGTCTCAGACTAAGCTTACGACCCTTCTGGCAAAGCATCTGTCTTGTTTTTGCAGCTACAGTTGAGAATCATTTCGATCACACTCACAAAGTCAGCGATGGCCCCAAGGCGTCGGTGCTGGTCCTTCTGCAGGAGACCCACCAGCAGAGAGCACACGGCCTCAGACTTCCCCTGAGGCAGAGACAGCTTCCTGTGGAGGATTCCTTCGTACATTTCATTGACGTCACGGCTGTAGAACGGAGGCTGAAGCAAAGGGACGAGAGCAGAAGTCATTAGCGTCATGCAATTCAACTAAGCAAATTTGCTAAGATACAGTACATTCACACCTAAGGAAACTGAAATTTCATGAGGGATATATAAGTTTGGTCTTATACCAGCTGTGTGTAAGGGAGATGAAGATGAAGACATTTTATACGAATGAAAAACATGCTGAAGCATCGAGTTTGACATTTGACACCTTAACTTGTACATATGGACTGAATGTGTAGTATTTACTAGTAGGTCCCCACAGCATGAGTAATACCTATACACACACACACACATACACACAAACACGCACACACACGCACACACACACACACACACACACACACACACACACACACACACACACACACACACACACACACACACACACACACACACACACACACACACACACACACACACACACACACACACACACACACACACACACGCACACGCACAGGCACAGGCACACGCACCAGACTGTAGATCATCTCATAGAGAACTGCTCCCAGACACCACCAGTCCACTGTCCTGTCATAGGGTTCCTTACGAAGAACCTCTGGAGCCAAGTACTGCAGATGGAGGGATGGATAGAAAGGAGGGAAAGAGAGAAAACACTATTAAGGGAAGGGAAGACAATATTTACTGCACATGACCTTTATAATCTCTGGAGTCAGTATATTTGAATCGACTGTTGTCAGTTTGGTGAAAACTGGCATCACTACAGAGTCACTCATTACTTTGAAAGAAAAAAACAACCCTCCTCTTCAAAATGTTCAGAGGACATGGATGATGCATGTATGTAATATGACAGATTTGTGGTATGATCGTCTCATGTCCGTATATTTTTCACTCACTTCTGGAGTCCCACAGAAAGTCGAGGTCGTTCCCTCAGGCTCCACACCTTCTTTACACAGCCCAAAATCTGTCAGTACCACATGGCCCTGCAAACACAGATATGAGCATGCCTTCTTCACTCAGATCAATTATATATATATATATACACATACAGTATTTACAATAGTGACAAATACAGATGCAGGGATTTCTGACTTGCCTGAGAGTCAAGAAGAATATTCTCTGGTTTCAGATCTCTACAGTGAACATGAACAAGCAGATCATCATTATAAATGATCATCATATGTGAATTTTGCTTGACCGTGAATGTGCGAGTCTGTCGGACCTGTAAACGATGTTGAGAGAATGAAGGTATCCGATGGCGCTCGCTACTTCCGCGGCGTAGAACCTCGCTCGGGCCTCAGAGAAACATCTCTCTCTCTGCAGGTGGAAGAACAACTGCAAGGGCAGGAAGAGAGAGAGGAGGAAAAAGAGGGAAAATGACAGTAAGTGAGCCAGCATGGAGAACCCAAACACATATATCATGCAAAGCCAATATTAATTTGAACAGATAATAGTTAACTTCATGGTGTTGGGTAAAAGACCAGGTCATCAGCATAGAAGGTGATTTAATTTGATAAAATTAAATAGAGGTAAATTTATCACGACATAGTTACTGTGCAGCCTGTTGTGCAAATGTCAGCTGAATAAAGAGGTAAACAAAAAGTACAGTCCAGCAAGTGACATGTCATCAAACCAGAACTCCAGTTTATTCACAGTCTAGCTGTTTTAATTTCTTTCTCTGGTTTAGGATTAAAAAAAAACAGATTTTGAAGAAATAAACGTTGTTATTGTTAAATGTTTTAATGATTTCGCTCCTCCAGACATTGAGGACACATTCACTGAGTTCACCCTCGTCAGACCTTACATTGAATCAAATCAGTCTAAAAAACGTACCTCTCCCCCGTTGACATAGTCAAGGACAAAGTAAAGTTTCTCAGGTGTCTGGAAGGAGTAGTGGAGCCGAACCAGAAAGGGATGTTGGAGACTCTTCAGCAGCACATTTCTCTCGGCCATGATGTTCTTTTGCTGAAGAGAGAGAAGAGAAAGAGGTGAGTCAGAAGGTAGAGAGGGAGAAGAGGCGGTTCAGAGCCAGCTTTTTACGTCCGTAGCGCTGTGTGGCATCGATTGTTTTTCTTTGGCCTGACCTACTTTGAATATGTCCTGTGTTTTCATTAATCGTCCTCCTTTGAGAAGCTCTCTGTCAGTTGTGATATCAAACTGTAAATCATTTCCTGATCTTTCCGTTTTCATCTTCTCTTTTTCACTTAATGGCTTTCAAATTTTGATCTTTTTCTTTTTCCGCTTCATCCCTTGAATTTCTGGGGACATAAGTCTGGCATTGCTATGTTAAGTTATCTCTGAATACGTTTAGATTATGGGCCAAACAAGAGGAAATAAATGACACCACCTGTAAATCACTGAGCTGGTTTAGTGCCTCTGTATTTATCACATGATTCATGATAAATACATGATACGTGTTGTTCCTGCCTCCTTTCTGCTGAACACGGTTTACAACATGCTCCAAGAGGACTTAAAGTCCTTTGACTGTAAATGACAGCACACTAGTGAAAGTACCTTTGTTTTCTTTGATGATACAAAAAGAAAAAAGTGTTTTGTCTTTTGTTTCTTTAGCCTGAAGTTACAGTGCACACATTTTGAACAAAAACATTATGTGAATTAGTTATTTTTATGCTAAAGTTTTAGCTTCCTATGATACACAGGGTAACCCCCCCCCCCCCCCCCCTTCTTTTGGAAATGTTATTAATTCATACAAATCCTACTCTATCTGTTATGATTTCACTGTGTCACTACGTGCAGGGGAGGGTGGGAATGAGGATTTAAGGGCATGGTCGATTGTATCTAATGACGCCCTATTTTTGTTCTCACACTGCCCAAAATAAAAAGAGATTATAAAGTAAAAAGATGGAGGATGATAGGTGAGAAGTCTGAGATGTAAAAGTGCATCGGAGAGAGAGAGGAGTCACAAGAGGGATGTGAGGAGGGGGAGTAGAATCACGAGGGAGAGGAGTACGAGGTGAAGAAGAGGAGATAACGCAGTGTTTAACCCAGAAGGAAGTGTTTCTCCTCATACTGGCACCCCCACCGGGAAGAGTGAGAGGAACCACAACACTGAGGTGGCCAGTTAGAAGAAGTCAGAGTGAGAATTACATGTTTCTAGACAAACAGGCTGTAAACTGAAGTGTTTTTAACCTGCTAGTTTGTGGGACATGGTCAAGTTTTTGGAGCAACTCAGCAATAAATAAACAAGAAATCATGTTTCTTGATTTGCTTACAGGCAGTGAACCATTTAGTGTTTCAGCTGTGAATGCAGCAGATATTCTCAGTTGTTAAATGTGGAATTCTATATTAAATCTTAATCTAAAGTGTTTTAATTTAGGTTTTAGACATGTACATAAAGACTTAAACAGAGGAAGGACGCGGACAACCTGTCTTTGTTCTAAAAACCACACAACACACCAAGTGTTTGAAGCAGATCATTTCAGAGAGTTGTCTGACAAACACCGAAGTCGCACTGTTATTTTCTAGGAGTCATAAAAATTGTCCTTTGTACAGAACAAGCCGTAGATTAGATAAGATTCAGATTGTGTTGCTGGGTCAAAACTCTGTTTACTAATAACACTCAAAGATACTTGTACACACACACACACACACACACACACACACACACACACACACACACACACACACACACACACACACACACACACACACACACACACACACACACACACAAAGATTTGTCCTCTTGGCTCATGTTGAGATATTTTCCACCTTCACCTCCTTCAGCCAGCAGTTCAAGCTTCAGATTGAGGGTTGATATCAGTTCCAATGTTTAATGTAATTTTTGTTTTAGTGTTTATGTGCTTTTGTCTATATATTATTTTACTCATCATTGTACTTTTGTGCCTTCTATGTACCTTTCTCTATATTTTCATATAAGCTATCATACAATTCTGTCAGTGATTTATTAACTATTTGTGCCTAAGTGTGTGTGAATGTACTTCTGCATTTGTATATGTAATTTGTATGTTGTTTAAAATCATCAAGCAGATAAAAAACTAGCCTGCATGGCTAAAACTGGCACAATTACATGTTGGACTTTAGCATGATTACATGTTGGACTTTAGCATGCCGGTTAATGAATGTGCAATGTCCCTTTTAAACATATCAGCAATATGTTAGCATTTCTTTTTTAAATAGTGTGTTCTGATGGAATATAAATAAAGATTAGTCTTTTTTAGGCCTGATCACAAAGTCAAAATGTTTGTTTCAATAAAATCAAAACTGTTCTTTATCGAGCTGAGGACCTGAGCATGAGAACTAAAGTGCTTTAACGTGACTTTAGAAAGAAGCAGCCGAGATCAGAAATGTCCGCGACGGCAGTGCCCACCTCTTTTTTCTTCAGGATGACCTTCTTCTGCAGCACTTTGACGGCGTAGAATTTGCTGTCGGCTTTGAGCTTGGCGAGCAGCACCTGCATGAGGGGGTTTGTTTGTTAGTGCTTTGTTTGGTAAACAGTCGGCGCCACCATCGCCACAGATCGCTGTCAGGACACTGCATTAATCCTCCGTGAGATCAGCACACATACAACACAGATGCAGGATCCGTGGAAACAGATGATCCTGAGAAATGAGAGGTGTTTCATGCAAAAAAAAGAAGACATCTCCGTCCTATGAAGAGAATTAACACTATTCGTGTGTTGAAATTAAAAGCTGCTGTATTGGTATTAAGAGGGCGTTGTATAGTTTATGTGAAACCCTTCTCTGCTGCTGTCTCACTCCACCGTTGACTGGCTGATGTTTGGGCCTCAGTGGACTGTACAGTTAATCATTCATGAAGCTGGCAGGACATTGTGATCAGACAGGGCCGAGCTGGTCCGCTCTCTGACCCTGTGAGCGGCGTCAGCAACAATTAAACTGAGCCCACAGAGAATTACCGTCAATCTATATGAGCCGCCATTAATACGTGCACCACAGATTTACTTTCATGTCCTCAGTGCAAGGTCACAACACAGAAGCCTCGTCTGCTTTCAATCACTTTCACTGACGAGTCTCTGCTGGAAAGCGTGTGACCTGAATGAGTCGCAACGAGGAAACATTTTCAGACACAGGATCATAAATAAGTAATGGTTGGAGTGTCACCTTTCCAAAGGTCCCCTTGCCAATGACAGTCAGGAAGTCAAAGTCAGTGGGCCTGGCACTGAAACAACAAACAGGGTAATGTATTAAATGCATCATACATGATTGCACAATAACCGCTGAAGAGCTGCATCTCTAAGAGCTGGAAAAGTTACCTGCGAAAAAAGTAAGTTTGCTGAAAATGATTCTTCCCAAAAAGTAGCCGTTAGAACCTCCATCATGTTTTCATCCCTGTCCATTTGTTGGTTTGTTAGTTGAGAGCATTACACAAAAATAACTACGAAACAGATTACCATGAAAGTCGGTGGAAGGACTTGGTATGGCTCAGGGTAGAACCCATTGGATTTTGGTGCGGGTCCGAATCAGGGGGAGGAGAAAGGAATGTATTCTCCTATTCTTTTACATTGCCTGAATTCTCAGATAATAATTCATGAGTGTGTGAAGTGTGTTGCAGCTTGATTGAGTTCAAAGGGACTGTTGGGCCTTGGTGGAGGTAAAACCGAACATATTACACAAACCATTAAATACGCTCTGTGTAGGATTTTTACTGATTTGAGACACAAAATATAAAAAAATGATCTGATCCAGAAGGAGGGATACTATCACATAGTGACAGCTTGTTACCTTCATCATGGAGGTTATGTTTTCCCTCCTTTGCATTTGTTGGTTTGTTTGTTTGTCAGTAGGATTATGCATAAACTGCAGACGAGAAGAGAGCGGACATGTGCAAAGAAAGAATAACCTACATATTGATGGTGATTCGAACACATTGGTTGATCCAGGATTTAGTTTTTTATCCCTTTCTTTAACATTATTTTGGAGATTGTCGCTTTTTAATTTCACAGGGAATAATTCATGGATCTTGATTTAAAAACTTGGACGCATAAAAGGGACTCATATCTATGAGTGTGGGTCATTTGGTGCGGTCAAAGAAGATTTTGTTGTTTCTGGATTTGGAGCTGTAATGAACAATCCTCGAGAGTGATATACTGGAAGGTGAGAGCAGAGCTACTGACTGAGGGTTCGCTGAAGGTCCCAGGTTAACATCTTCTTGAGACGAGGAGGATGGTGACCGTATCTGGAGAATGAAAAAAAATTACAATTCAACACACTGCGGATTGAAAACTACATTTTAAAATAATTTCAAGTGAAATGAAAATATTCAAATCCTCGAGAAAACATGTACTACTACTTACTACTCCACCTATCAATCTACATATCTCTCTATCTATCTATCTATCTATCTATCTATCTATCTATCTATCTATCTATCTATCTATCTATCTATCTATCTATCTATCTATCTATCTATCTATCTATCTATCTATCTATCTATCTATCTATCTATCTATCTATCTATCTATCTATCTATCTATCTATCTATTATCTATTATCTATTATCTATTCTATCTTCTCTACGTTGGCATAAGAACATTGTGCATTACAACAATCCTATAATAACTAAGGTGTGGGACAGAACCAGCCCTTTTTCTTTTCTTTTTATTAGAATCACTTTTTTTTAGATTTCAACTTTTTAAAAGCACAATATGGAGTTTCAAATTTAGGTGGCTTCCTGTGAACATCCGTTGGTATGAGTGGTTTAATATGAGTACATCAAAAAAGAATACATTTTAGCTAGGAAAGAGAATTGTCTTCACAAACTGGTAAACACAGAAACAGGCAACAAAAGCAAAGAATATTGTTCCTGGAGGTAAGAAGATGAAGGTATGGAGACACCCTGAGATGACATGTGCTTATACATGTATAATGTGACATGAAATAAAATCACATCAGAGCGAATACACATTAGAAGCAGGTGCAGACATTTATAATAAGTAGAGTTAAAACAGACCAAGACCCAAACATAAAAAAACCCAAACACTTAAATGTACTCACATTACAGTCTGCCATTCCACTCCCACTGCAGAGTCAGTTTCATGAGAGGAGAGGAGAGGAGAGGAGAGGAGAGGAGAGGAGAGGAGAGGAGAGGAGAGGAGAGGAGAGGAGAGGAGAGGAGAGGAGAGGAGAGGAGAGGAGGGAGAGGAGAGGAGAGGAGAGGAGAGGAGAGGAGAGGAGAGGAGAGGAGAGGAGAGAAAAACTGTGATGAACAATTTGTTATTCAAATCAGCTTTTATCCTTTCAACTTTGAGATGCTCAGAAAAACTCATAACCACCTTTTCCATTATGTCTGGGGAGTGTGCGCGCTAAGTGTGTGTGTGTGTGTGTGTATGTGTGTGTGTGTGTGGTGTGTGTGTGTGTGTGTGTGTGTGTGTGTGTGTGTGAGAGAGAGAGACACCACAAGGATGTGGAGCGCCTGGTAATTTGAGTTTGTATGAAACAAGACACACAATGGACATTGGGGAAATATTCTGTGTGTGTGTGTGTGTGTGTGTGTGTGTGTGTGTGTGTGTGTGTGTGTGTGTGTGTGTGTGTGTGTGTGTAGGGACTGTATCATTGAACATGTTTACATCATAAATATTGCTGTTTCAGTTTAATTTGTCAAAAAATAGGGGATCACCAGGCCCTGTCTCTCTCTCTCAAACACACACAAAATAAAAGTTGCAATTATTCTCTTCATTTCTTCAACATCTATTCTAAAGGCATAGAAAATAAAAGATAGGTGACACTTTTGATATTTAACGGTTTAAAAAAGACAACTACTGAACTCTAAATCTATAAATTTGATGAAGACACTCAAAAATGACCCAAATGTCATACATCCTGACAAACCATACAAGAAAATAAGACAATATGGCAACAGACAAAAAGCATCTACAGATTACATTTGGGAGCAGGACAGACGTACTCTGGGTACATCCAGTTTGTATTCCTTTTCCTGATTTAAAGTCCTCTGTGTGTTATCTGAGAGAGAACTGAAGAATTGCACAATCTGTCCTTCACATCTATCACTTTCCTTTCAACAAGAGACTTTCTGATCTTATACACATGTCATTAAGACTTTTTTAAATTACACTAGTAACTTTAGCTTAATTATTTGAAAATGTCCATTCAGCCAAGTTGTTCTCACGTTGGATGCAGATCTACCTGCACAAACCACCGTGTTGACATATTGAATACGGTAACAGGACATGAGCTGGTGTTCATTACTATGTAGCTCATAAAGCTGAATATATATCAAATGAAATATTACAAAAGGGATTTTCTTCTTTGCAGTTTGGATAAAGCCTGAATAATATAATGCATGATTGACAAGAAATAAGAGCAAGGAAGAGCTAATTTAACAATAAGACGGCATGTCAGCAGCTCCAAATGATCTCAGGAATAAATGGAGATAAACGTCTTTAAATAACAACCATTATCCACAGGCACGTTAATCTATTTGCTGCAAATAAAGGTAAGCAACAAATAGCTGCTGTGTGTCCAAAGGTTTACTTCACAGAGCGAGTAGCAGACTGTGGATCATTGAATCAACACAAAACTAAAAATCCAAAACATCCGCCACCGTAGAACAGACAAGAGACATTTTCATTCCCAGCGTGGAGACCCTGACTCAACATTTACATAATCCTTCAGACGTTTTAAAAAATAATCTGAATCTCTTTATGTACCCTTATAGAGCTTTCTTTAGAATGTATCATCATAGACTTTTATTAAAAGATACAAAAAGAAGTTACGCTACAAGTCTCCAAGTTAAGAGCACATAAAGCACACATTCAGGAAGGATTTTCTTATCACAGCCTGAACTCTGCCTAGGCTAATAGTGATATCACAGGGAGATCAATGACCTGATGGGACTATAAACCTGATAAGTATCTAGACACCATCGTCTATTGGAGCACACTTCTCCAAAAACACCACTAATGAGGAGACGAGAGAGGATCTACAGATATGTTGCAGAAAACAGTCTCTGTGCTGTAGAACCAAACCACAGCAATGTGAAATCAGAAGTTTGCTCACCTGTGTGCAGACACTTGTTCGGGTTCAGGACTGAGGCTGATCTCAGGTCGGATCTCTAACACAGTCAGTCAGTATGAAGAAGGTTCACTTCAACAGAGTGAATCATTGATGGACACTTTCTGAGTTTAAAACACCTGAGAGCGGCTGTTTACACAGGCGGAGCTAGTATGTGTGTGCAATGTCCTAACAAGGATAGAGGTGTAACCTTGCGTGTCTCGTCCACACGTCAAAGTAAAGTCACACACGGAAGCAGCCTTCCTTTCAAAATAAGACAAATAGCAAGAGAGCTCTATTTAACTTTTGAAAATTATTTCATGTTTTTATGTAACTTTGCTCTTATCGCTGAGCTGACCTGTTCTTCTCAACAAGTTTTATTGTACCGTTAACCCTGCTTTAATTAACATATGACAGCAAAAACTTGTGTTTACACACACACAGACACACATATATACATTTAAATATATATAGTTACTTAAACTTGATTTATGAAAAACCTTTTCAACAAACGCATATTAAACCTGCATTCTAGTGTCAAACCCTGGACATGCATCCCTTCAAAGTGAAGCTCAACATTAAAGTGACGTCACAATAAGCAAAACACATCTTAAGAAAGTGTGACCTTAAAACCCTTCAGCACATTTCCAATCCTGCTGATAAGCATGCTTTTATTTTGAAAGCACCAGCCTGCAGTCTTCTTGGCCTCCTCCCTCCAAAGGATACAGGTCATGCTCACACATGCTGAACCCTCCTGTATGAAACATTCACCATCCAGCAGTTAGCTGATGCTCGAGTTCAGCTGGGTCAGGCTGCAGCAGCATGTCACCAGCGACGCCTGTTCTTCCTCTGCAGCGGGACATGAAGGAGAGAAGCAGCAAGAGCAGAAAGGGCGAGAGAGGAGTTGACACCCCCACAGACGACTGTTGCTGACAATATGGTGGATGGGGGGATGTGATGCAAGCAAAATAAGTTTATAGTCAATAGTGCAACACACAGAACACACCTGCACAAGCACAGGAAATGCAATGTCTGTGTGTGTGTGAAATCCATCATATAAAAGAAGAAGCAGACTATGAATCAGACAAGACAGCTTTGGACGTTTATTAATTCATATAGATTGAATGGCATTTGTGACCCGAGATTAACTTCACTCGCTCGCACACACACACACTCTCTCTCTCTCACACTCTCACACTCACACACACACACACATGTAAATCCCACCAGAGAGACACACAAAGAAGTCATACTCCAGGAGCCCTTAAAACTTTCCAGTAAAATAACTTTCATCTAACAATATCAAATCCATACTTTTTTTTTAAACCTTTTTTTTAAACCTACCTGTAAACATTTGAAAGCACAAACACTCAAATCTGAACAGTAGGCAGCTCCACTGGCTCCATGTCAAATCCATGTTTATAGTGCTCACATGTGGATTTTTGCACTCTCTGGTGACCAAGTGTGAGAACATCATTGTGTAAAAATCCACTTGGGTTTCACAGTTGTGCTAACATGCCAATGCAAAGTGTCCTTTTTATCTATTAAGATTTGTAAAGAAAATCACAATTATTTTATTTTTTTGCAAAAGTAAAAACACTGTTGTTTCTGACTGTAGATTGGAGGGTAAGATTTTAAATGAGAGCTCTGGTAATCCACTCAGCATTCACAGTAATGATGCAGCGAGAGAAAACAATGTGGGGAATTTAGAGGCAGAAAAAACAAATGACGAGCTCACGGTTTTCTCTCATCTGCCACGATAGTCTGAACAAAGTAGCTTATTTATTGAACTTCCATCTTGTTCTATTAGAATTAGTCTGATAACAAAGGAGCAGCAATATGAAGTGTTGCTTTATACAGTACATCTGTCTCAATTTTTTTATATTGCACAAAACGTGAAGCTTGTAGCAGCTTCCCTGACCAGCCTCAGCAGCTGCATTAAACTGGCCACGTGTCCCTCGGCCCACAGTACTATCTTTTAAACAACATTTATATTTTCGTTATTTCTTATTAGTACATCTGGAATTTCAGTTCTCCCACCGATGCTTTTGTCCTAATAGGCAGCAGTTTTTTCATGAAAATGAGGTCTTGTAAGTTCTTTTTTTCTCTGGCTCCTCACCTGGTCTGAGTACAGTTCCAACTGACCCGTGTAACAGCTTGAATTAAAAAGGAACCATACTCATTCAGGTAGTAAACATATTAAATCAGTTTCTGAGAAGCCCCAGTTCGGTCGTGAGTTGCAGCACGACGCTTCTGCAGAAGAGCGACCAGAAGAGCAGCTGTATATTCAAAACAAGTGAAGTTCGGTAGTTTGGTAAAAATTGAACTGCGAGACTGAACCAAACTCATCAATTGTAAATCCACCAAACTATAAAAAACGTCTGTTGGTGCCCCTCGTCTGCCTCTGCTGCCTTTTAGCCACCCTACACAGTTTGTCCATCATCTTCATGACATTCCTCCATTACTCCCCAAAAATAAATGCATTGCCTTGTTTCCCTTTTTCTCAACCACCCCCCACCCCACCCCATCCCCCTCTCTGATGGGTACAGGACACCAAACACATGAAAAAAGGGGTCAGGGTCTTTGTCCCTGCAATATGATGAATTTGGCACATAATGATTAGTGGTCCCACCCCCCCAATGAGTGGGGGGGGGATCACTTGAGTCCCTCGTCTGTGCTCTTGAACATGAGGATGGCGTTGGAGATCTTGAGGGCGGGGCCAAGCTTGATGCTCATGATCTTCACAATGTCGGTCTGGGTGAGCAGCAGGAAGGCCTCCCCGTCAATCATCTGCAGAGAGGCAACAGGGGAGATGTCAGTGGTCAAACTCACAGAGGGGTCAACAAAATAAAAGAAATATCTTTTTCTGCAGCACCTATGCAGAACATGACAGTTAATTATGATGATGTTGTGTGGCTGTATTCACAAGCACTCTGTGGTCTCACCTCGTCTTTAAACACACGAGCTTGTTCTTCACAGCCGATTAGATTCTGGACAAAACTGGAGACCTGCAGCGTAGAGTAGAAATATTCAAAACAGTCAGAAAATAATAAAAATAAATAAATAAAAAACAAAGTAAGCAATGATACTCACTGACCTCTTCGACGTTCCATGCCGCCACCTGGCTCGCATGAATGCCCTGAACGCCAGGCAGCAGTTTACAGTGCTGCTCCCAGCACAGAGACAGAGTCCTGTCTGACTGGCCGCCCAGCGCCGACATGAACAGGGACGGATACACTTCTGAGGACATGTCTTAGGGCAAACATACACATAAACACCTGTCAATATATGAACACTTCAGATTTCAGACAAATCACAGTAGAAACAAAGTAGTCATTCCCAAAAAATGAAAATTTTGTGAAATGCACAACTAGAATGGTACTTAGAGCGGATCAAACCCCTGCAAAGGCCCAACAGTCTCCTTAAAGTCAATCAAGCTGCACCAAATCACACACGATCATGGATATCACTTCCCTAAATATGGCAAATTTGTTCATCTATAGTGAATGTGAAAAACAATTCCTGGATCCGCACCATTATTTTATGGGTTGTTCTCTGACCCATACTACATTACTTCGCCAACTTTTGTGGTAGTCTGTTATTGTTGTGTAATCTTGCTTACAAACAAAAAATTCTACAAAAAAACAGAAGTAACTAGGCCTGAGTGTGTGTATGCAGATGTTATTTCTCAGAGGCTTCAGAGATAGAAAGCTGTTTCTAGTGGATAAAGTAAATGTAATGGGAGATGATAGAGGATTAAACATGTTGCTGTCCATATCCCTTATGTTAATAAAGTTCAGTCAAAGAAGGATCAGCCGAAAACTCACTCTGGTAGTCTCTCTGCTGGTTCTTCCTGTATTTGGGAGGACGACCGATCCTGGAAACAGAGAAAAACATACACGTGGGAAAATCGAACCTACACATGCAAGTATGCACATGCTTACACACATGCTTACATACATTCTGACACACTTGCTTACCTGCCACGGTAATGGGTCTTCTTGGTCCTCTGGCCAAAGAAGAGGTTCCTCTTGCATTCCGAGTCCGACAGCTCAGCCTTCAGCCTGCCCTGGTTACGCTCAGCCAGCGGGCAGCCAGATATGCAGTGATGAGCAGTGAAACGACCGGTCACATGGCCTGAGCCGTCACAACCTGGAGTCGGACACTTCCTGTTTAAATGACAGATGATCACCATCAAATGGAAATCTGGCCCCAGTACAATGTCAAGGTAGGGTTGGTAAGTTGTTTCTGAAACACTTTTTATTTTATTTGCTGAAATCCTGTTCACGTCCTCGGGACCATCAATGAATAAAGTGGCCTGGAAAAACGAATACTTCAGCCAGTGGTCCTCTCAGGACTGTAATAAACATGACCGATCCTTTCATTCAGAGGAGACTTCATTCAGGGGGGAATAAACTGCAGGAGCAGAGACGATGGCCAGAGGTTAGTGAGCCTGTCACAGAAAATTCGGCTTCCAGCAGATGTCAGTGCACCTCCATGTGTTTTGGGGCGTAAATCTGACAAGAGGGCTGATGCAAGGGGGTGGAATGTATCGGTGGCATTAATTTCAAAAATGCACCCAGCTCTTGCCTTTTATAGGATTACCAACCCTAACTTTAAGAATATCAACAATCACACTATTATTTCAAAGTTTGAAAACACTTTCAATGTCTTTATCTCAGGTACTGATGAGAACCTGTTGTGGAAGCTGTACTTGTTGGATCGGGGGTGGCTGATGGGTTTGCAGGGAACAGAGGACGGGTAGACAGACTGACCGATGGCAGGAGGCTCCCTCACACCTACAAACACACAAATAAAATCAAATGAGGCCTCACATGTGCACACACATCAGAATGTTCATCATCCCATGCTGCTCGGTGTGGCATTGTTTCTGTCATGAACTAAAAAGCAGTGCAGATTTCTACAGGCTAGATACAGTTGATTGGTCAGAGTAGGAAAAGACGTATTATTTACACCTGTGCTTTTTCTATAGAACACATCTAAAGGTGTTATTCCAGCAGCACATACAATTATCAGTCAACAGTATATCAGCAACGTAAATGAAATATATAGAGTGATTGTCATTTCAGTTAGCATTACAGGTTTCTATACACCAGTTGAATAATAATTTACATTGCACTTGATTTTATGTTATCAACCATTTAGAAAGAGACTGATTTTCAGTTTTCAATGAATAACGTCCAGTGGTTAGGATAAAGAGGAATCTAATGCCTGACTGAGGGAAATAATATTCATACTTATGTTTTCATGAGGGTTAAATCACTTGAAACTAAAAACTGTTTGTGACCTCAGAATGAGCCCTAAATATCTACATCAGGAGCAGGTGCTTTTCCACAAAGTCCACAAAGTTGCACTACCATGTTTCTACAGTAGCCCAGAACAGACAAACCAAAACACTGGTTCTAGCAGAGAGGACCTAACAGGTTTTTGTTTGAAGGCCGCCACAGTTTCTACTGGACGGTGAAGCAAAGAGTATTCAGTTGTACTTTGCAACTTCACCACTAGATCCCACTAAATCATACACACTAAACCTTTTGGTGTATAAAGTATTG
The DNA here is from genome assembly GCF_963576545.1 of Limanda limanda. Classification (NCBI taxonomy): domain Eukaryota; kingdom Metazoa; phylum Chordata; class Actinopteri; order Pleuronectiformes; family Pleuronectidae; genus Limanda; species Limanda limanda. The sequence goes on from NC_083642.1 coordinate 20,940,907, forward strand.
TAGTTGCTACCGTGTGGCTCCTGTGTTTTGGAGTCCTGTGGGGGAATTTTCAGTGGGTGACCGGTTGCTTCACACCAGCCTGCTGGATGTATGTCTGGGTGATCTGAGTCCATCCACTCATCATAGACGTGACTCCAGCCGTCATAATGGACCTGAAGGAGGAACAGTCAAGACCATTAGCACCAAAGGCCAAGCTGACAAGTACACACAGTTAGAGCTATAATAAACCTGAGGAAGAAACGTGTTAAGCAATATCGTACATATACAAGATCATACAATTCATAACCTCAGACATTTTGTATTTAAATGTCCAGGACACACACACACACACACACACACACACACACACACACACACACACACACACACACACACACACACACACACACACACACACACACACACACACACACACACACACACACACACACACACACACACACACACACACACACACACACACACACACACACACACACACAGAGTATTACCTTAATGCGGTGCGTCTCGACCTCCTCCACTGTGGCTACTCTGATCAGACCAGGACTTCGCTTGTCCACGGCCTCCAGTTTCATCTGAGGTTGGAAGCTGTGGGCCACACGCTGGAGAAGATGAGGGAAGAACAATTTCCTTTCAATAAAGCATTGGCTTCGCTTGCACCATTCTTATATAGATTCAATAGAACGATACTGTGAATGAAGTCCAAAACAGATCTTTACTCTCACCACTTTAAAGGCTTCAGCAGCCACAGCCTTAGCACCAGTCTCCTCCAGGTAGTGGGACCAGGAGAAACGGGCCTGGTCTGGGTAATCTGAAGCAGCAAAAATAGAAAAAAAATCATTCAGCTCATACATATCGCCTATGAATATGTAAAATCAAGGATTAACAAGCAGCACAATGGTCACCTTGGGGTGGGGTTAGGGGCAGGTCCCTCTCCTGGCACCAACCAATCGGATGAATGTACGGACTGCTAGCATCACACCTGTGTGTTTTGACAGTCAACAACAACAACAACAACATTAGGGTTTTCTAGAAAAAGTTTTCCAGAAAAGTTGGTGTATGAAATGATAATGAAGAAGCAATGCTGCGGTTTCATTGTAAAGGGAAACAACCTGGTGAATTAAATGAGTTAGGAGGCTGCACAAAAAGAGCTGCTGACCTGATGCTTTGTGATATGTTTACTAACCGGTTTCACTAACACTGAATCCTGCAGCACCAGGGAGCTGTTTGAGTACATGTATGTAATATGTGGGAATTTGCTGAACAACAGTGCTGCATAACCAAATTAAAAACAAAAATTTAAATTTAATGCGGATTGCTTTTTATTTATGTTTTAATTTGATTGCTGATCCATTTTTGGGAAAAGGAAAAAATATTTAAGTTATGCTGTTAAAATCATATGAAGTACATGGATGCCACATGCTGGCAGGAAGGACCAAACTCAACTGATTAAGAGCTGCTAGTCATTCTCTCTAGAGGATGGATTTTTCTATTGAAGTGTTCTATATATATTATAATAAATGTGTAAGACAGACAAAGTTAGCAGCTGATAAAGAAGGTGAAGGGGTTAGTTGAGACCAAATCAGAGCATTAAGGAGAACACAAATTCTAAATTCGATAAAGTTTCTCTTTGTCTGCTCGATATATCACAATTTTTTGCTATCACTTTAGCCAAAGCCACTTCATATGGAGATTATATGTCAGGGGTGTTGGTAGTTCTGTCCCTTAGTGGCCAGGGTCAGATGAATGCAGGCCCAGCACAACTTAAGTGGAAGTTGTGCAGCTCTACAGCTCCAGCAGCTGTTTGAGAGGAACAAAGGTGCATGGGTGCTTTAGGATTAACACATAAACTGTCAGTTTACTGAGAAAAACAGTGAGATGCCTTAACAATACTTTTCTCCTGATGAAGGAAAATGCACAACACAGGGCTTTTCTCAGTGTGCTTTCAACAATTTCTACGCATATTCCAGTTCTCAGTTTCTCCATAGCTGCTCAGTATCATAGTAATTTGATTATTTCCCAAATCTAATGAGTTCAGAAAGACCCACCAGTAGTCATATGTGTCATCCCAGTTGTCAAAATGAACCAGGAAACGATAGTCCACCATGTCAGTGACAGTTGCTACACAGATGAGGGAGGGGTTCATGCGGTCGACAGCCTCCAGCTTCATGCCTATGTCGAAGCTGCACTTCACGTCAATCTGAGCAGAAAGCACAAACATTAGAAACTTCAACTAAAAACGTATCATCCCACTTGAATCCATGCTTGTAGATGTTACATTACACACTATATACAACATGTTATACTGTATAGCAGCAGTTACCCTGCCCGGACTGGCAAACAACTCTTTGGTAGCCAATTGTGCTTTAGTCATTCTCAGGTAGTTGGTCCAGGTAAACTCCTCCTCTTTACAGCCTGCAGAGACAAGACAGAAAAACACAAGATTAACTCGATTCATTGTCTGGAAAAGCAGCGAAACATTCAATACATTTGGAGGAATAATTAAAGACAAAGCACTCACTCACTTTCATACCTTCCTCATGTAAGTGTTATTACAGTTTTAATGCTGTTGTTAGATAAATGTGTTACCTTTGCTTAAAGATAGGATCTTTAGAGCTAATTCTCTGCAGGCTCATGCTTCATATTTACCGTTTAGACATGCAAGTGGTATCGACCTTCTCATCTAACTCTCGGCCAGAACATGAATGAGCATATTTCCCAGAGATTTTCAAACTCTTGCTTTAAAGGATGAGCTTCATCCTCTGAAAGGGTAAACATAGTCTTTGATCTGTGTACACTTTGTTGTCACCTCTGACCTTTGGGAGTGTGCAGTTTGTGTCCTGTGCTCTCACACCAGCCTGCAGGGTGGATGTCGGGAGAGTTTGCATTCACCCAGAAGTCGTGACAGTCGGAGTAGCCATCAAAATGGAGCCGCAACCGGTAACCACAGACCTGGACAATGACATGCCACGATAGAGAAAAACAGAGCCAGGCTGAAGGAGGTGACACCTGGCTAGACTCCTCCTGCATGCAAAGCAGCCTGCGAATGGACTCAAAGGGGATTTTTAATTCTTAATAATCCCCCTGGTCATTAAGATCCATCGACCGTGTTAATGTACGTGTGGCTCACCTCGGCCACAGTGAGGACAAAGTACATGGACGGATGCTGCGGGTCGATGCCTTCCAGCTTCATCCCCTGTTTAAAGCCGTTCTTCACTGTCGGCACTCTCTGAGACTGGACACGCAGGATAAAAGGGCAAATATTTCAGTACAGAACAGACACTAAGATTAAAAATGATCCTTGTGTGGAAATTGGTTCAGGGCAAAGGACAGAGGAAAGATAAGAAAACAGCAAATTGACAAGCAGAGATTACAAAAATGTTCTCCTAGTGGATTTTTACTTCCTTTTTCTGGGGACAAATAGTCGGTGGCAAAGCTCAGATTGCAAAACAGTTAGATAGTTACAGGAATACAATTCTTTAAAATAGAACCACTCCAAGAACACTATCGACCGTACACTCAGTAACAAAATAAAATGCAAGTCTTTGGCTGCATGCATCACTATCTCCAAGCTAAATTTACTTTTCTCATCTCCTCCCTTGACAATGATGTACAATGCCAACTGGGTCTCCCCTGTCCTATAAAGATAGCTGCAGTGGTCGTAAAAGAGGCAGTAATAAAAAACCATGGGTATACTGGGAGAAGCTGTGCGTAGGTAGCATGAGCTCAGGCTGAAGCTGCAGTCTGAATATTAAAGTCTAACATACCTCTTGGAAAAGCTTGTTGGGAGAAAAAACTGCTTTGGTTTCCTCCAGATACAGAGCCCACGTCCACTGCTCAGTCTTAGTGTCTCCAGCTTCACCAAAAACACAAATATATTCATTAACGTGCATGACAACAAGATATTAGTCCAACCAAAGGGACTAAAAGAATTCAATAGTGGAACAGATGACAAACAATAAGTCAGACTGGGAAAGAAAGAGATTCTTCAGCAGCTAATTTTGCAAGATTGCTGCTTCTGTAATATAACACACAACTTCTCAAAAGAACTTTCATCTAAAATTTGAAAATTAAAAACAACAACTACAATTTTAATTTGAAATAACTGTCTCAAAAAATGTTTTACTGAAGATGCATTATAATAAATTAAACGCATCTTTCAATAGCATCAGAAATTGTTTTCAACTTTTAACTTGAAGGTCATTTTAGAGTGATAATTTATTGCTGTTAGATGGGAATTCATTATATCATCCAAATACGTAATCATATTAAACTTGTTAAGATGTCGCCTGCTTAAGTGAAAGAAATAACCAAAAATTATAGCAAAGATGAAATGAGATCAACAGAGCGACATGTAAAGAATAATTATTCCAACCTGCTCTTATGTGTCGACTGTCTGCTTTAGAGTCATCCATTTTCTCATCCTAAAAAAACATGTAGGAAAACTTGTTTAAGTGTAAAGCCTCAGACACCGTCACTGAATTCAAGCTGATTTTTGATTCGAAAACAATAATCTTGTGTTATTTGCAAGGACCATTCAGTCCGCTTTTTCCCATGTACTCACAACACTTTCAGTCATGAAAGGCCATAATCATGCACATTCGAATAAACTCTTCATATACCACAACATCTGGCAAACCCTAACCAAAATGTTAAGGGGAGGTAAAATGACTGTCCCACCGTGCCCTCCATGTCGGAGTCTTCCTCAGAGGGACTAAGGTACTCCTTCCTCTTCCTCTTCCTCATGGGTTTCAGGTGATCAGGGTTAAGGGAGGACACTCTGCCACCTGCCGGCACTTTCTCCACGCCAACGCTCCTCCTAAGGTGCAGAGAGCACAGATTCTGTTCCTCAGGTCTAAACACATCACCACACTCTGAACCATTTCTCATTTTTTGTAATCATGAAGTTTATTTCTACCTTGCACACTCCCACTAAATTTAACATTGCACTTTCCTGGGCCAAAAACCACACACAAGCCCAGTTTGAAGCCAATGAGATGAACAGTTTACGAGTTATGAGTTCCACATACAGACAGACAGACTTCTATAGAATGATTAGGATTACATATATATATATATATACATATATATATACATGTAACACTTACTTTGAGTTGTATGAGAGATTAAACAGGAGAAGCAGCCACTATTAACACACCTGTCAGTGATGGGCTCTCTTCGTAGCTCCTCTGTGTAAGGCCTCTGCGCTCTGGGATCAATGTTAAGTTGTCCCAGTCCGACCTGAACTTCAGGTTTGATGGAAACCAACCTCGCCGGCTCCACAGCTGCACCTCGCACTGGGCCTACAGGGACTGACACATCTGTCACATCATTAACAGGCATTTAATTAATGACATTTATGATTTAAAAAATTACTTCTATTCTGTTCATTGGGCGACACACTTCTCGTTACTTTTCCATGTCTGTGACTTGCACTGGCTGCGTGAGTGTAACAGCCGTGGATCTGCTGCGTGCCACATATGTCTGTTTTTCACACAGGCAGCATGTCTGCTTGGTGTTTGTAGTGGAGTTGCAATGTGAGGTTTCTGGCATGATCACTCTATTTCCTTGAATAAAAGGTCCTGCAATAACACTAAATATCTTGTTAAAACGAGACCTTGTTTGAAGAGGAGAAACGCTGTAGTGCTTTTACTTTGAAAGGGGTACAGGAAATGTATGTTTGCAACATATTAAACAGATAAACATTAAAACTGTGGTGAAAGGTCATTTTCCCCTGTCTATTCCGCTGTGAACCGTGGCGTAAGTGGAAAAAATAGGCGAGACCTCGATTCAAAAGATGGATGTTTTAAAAACACATGTAAAAAGCTGAGCAAAGGGTCTTTTACTGAAAGGCTACTGCATATTTCATGCATGAATTTATTTAGTGGAACATGTTTTTAATGACCTTATCTAAGCCACTCCTGAAACAACACCATGTTCCTATATTGGTGCTCTTCACCTGTTCCTACGACCTGGTTTAGAAGATGTTTATTATATGGTATAGAATTTTTGGTCTAATTTATTGGAATACTATTTCTATTTTTGAATGTCCGCGTCTTCATATCTTACATTAATTAGGTATTTTAATTAATGACATTTATGACTTCCAAAACAAACTGAAAGTTAAATTTCAGTTTGTTTTGGAAGTTTTTTGATGATGTTTAAGAGCAAACTGTGCTTAACAGCATGTATTTTTGCATTTGCCTAGTTTTGAATTAATTACAATCAATGTGCACTTTACATAACTTTTTTAATAGATACTTTTTTAATCTTACTCAACTACTTATTTTCATGAGTGCATTTACTTCTACTTGAGTCATTACAGTTATAAAGTAACAATACTTTTACTTGGGTACTGTTTCTGTTACTCTACCCACCACTGCTTCTGACTAAACTTATTGATTACTTGTACCCACTTTTCAGCTAAATTTAGTTTCTCCAAACATCTCATATTGATATTTTGAACCTGAACCCGCAGCTGCTTTATCTTCACTTGTCAAAAAGAGTTCTGTTGCATCTGATGTAATTATTGCTCATTTCAGCTTCAAGCAGATTAGTCATTGTTGAAAAGGGCATGCTGCGATACACGGAAAGCAGCAGTCCTTAACTATAATAATACCTGCAACATTGGGGTTTTTATTCTTTTAATACAAAATCTGTATTTATCAGATACGTACAGTTATATATGAGATGACCATTTGTTCCCTTTGAAAAAAACAAAAATACTGTATTTCTTTATATTTTTTTGTCAGGCATTGAGATTGGCAGCTACTACCTCAATCTAAAATGTAGTAATCCTTGCTTAGCCCCTGATGATACAACAACCTTATGCAACTATGAGTTTACCTGGCTTGTCTGCTGGAGCCCCTTCTGCATCGGCGGATCTCCCAGAAGTCCCTGCTGCTAATTCGGCTGTGCTGCTGGTCGGCCCTGTGGTCATCAGTGTGCTCAGCGTTCCTACGTCACTCACACAGAACTACAACACACACACGCATCAATGAGTCCATCTGTCAAAATGGGTCCTGAGGTCTATTCAACAGTTTATCAGACATTCATTAAATGTGAACTGTGGCAGGGTGTTTTCTAAGTGAGTGAGGACAAATAAATGTGATCATTTTAATGAGTCAGGATTTTAATAAGCTATTATCATTCTGATGACCTCTCCCGGTTTTTAATGAGAGAAACGTTGCATCACATCTAGTTTATCCGGCCGATTGGCTTTGTTACTGTGTTTGCTTTCATACTGACCCAATGAAATGAGTTCCAGTGCTGAATAGTTAACGATTTTTATCAGTTTAATTCCATCGACTCATTACACATTTACTGCAGATACAGGATCACTGTGTTCAAAAGTGAGTGGCAAAAGCCTCTCTGAGCCTCTGAGAAAGGAGCAGATGAGTGATGAGCCTCTCTGATCTTTTTTATGAAACTGATCTGATCAGAAACCAATCCCCCACCTTCCACGTGGTGTGAGATCCTCCAACAAGTACACAGGGACGGGACTATCAGGGATCAGCCCTTAAGCTATAATTGTTTGTTTTTTCTGTTGGTATTTTTGGCTACTTTTAAAGCCAAGAAATAAAATCTGTTATAATTTGTAGCGTGGCCGATTTATTGGTAGCAAAATTAAAATCAGCCAATATGGGCCTTTCCCAATCATATGGGGAGATATGAAAGCTTTTATTTTGTAGAATAAATAATGCAAATAGTCTGGTTTTGGAATTGTCTATTTCCTTGTGTTTAGTGTTCTCCTGTCTTGATGCAGCTGATCTTGTGAACAGGAGCTGGTGATGTGTGATAATCTAATTGCTGTGGGAATAAGATCAATGAGACACCATGAAGTGAGCCACAATCTATAAAGCTCTTAAAGAAACAAACAAGCAGGTGAGAAAAAGCTTGAAATCCTCTCTGAAATAAATGCTGTGTGGAGTGAAGGATTTATGTGTAGCAGAACAAATATATTTATATATGTATATTTCTCACATCACTCACCTTGAGGTTGCTGCTAGGCAGGATCGCCATCCCCTCCTTCCATTCCAGGACATGGACGATGCTACAAGCCCCACCCACTTGTGCTGTAAGGGTAGGCAGAGCCATCTGATTGGCCCTGACTCCTTTACCTAGGTCTCCCACAGCAACAGTTGGAGTCACCTCCACCTTCTGATGACTAAGAGCAGGAGCTGAGGAGAGATGCATTCATAAGCAGCATGAACTCTATCTCTGAGTTCACCCAAGAGAATACAACTCAAATAACACACTGTGTTTTTATCTGATCTTTTTTTAAGAAAAAGTTATTTCCTTTTTGTGGCACAAGGGGGAAAAGAAAATGATTGAAATAATCATAAATAAAACGCCATTTATTAAGCTTTTTATAATAATGGTCAAAAGTACAAGAACAAAAGGGAACATTTCTAAATAAACATTTTGTTTAGATAGAATAATTAGTTTCCTCATATTTTATTATAATAATGTTGTATTTGCATCTTTACTGTAAAGAGCACTGACTTTGTCTTGTCTTTGACTGGGGCTTAATGTCTGCTGACAGAATATCTCTGAGATGTTCTCTGTCTTATTATGTCAAAATACAATAGTTACTATTGATTTTAATATGCTGATGATTATGTTTTTAGATAAATCATTTACTTTTTTGGTCTGAGAAATGTCAAAAGTGAAAAATGCAAAATGCAAATCACAACTTTTCAAAATCATCTTCAGCTGTCCTACTTTGTTGGACCAAAAGTCCATAACACAAATATTGTGTTTACTGTCAGCTTAGTAAAATAAGATGATTGATCTGTTTCTTTGACTTGAGACGACTAATTAATGAAATAATAATTTCTTCTCTAATGACAAGGAGTTTTACTGATACCAAAGGCAGCACCACAAGGGACCAGCGGGTTGCGTCACATCCTTGTTAAACACCTCAATCTCAAAGGAAAAAATAAATAATAATAATAAATACAAATATACGGAGGAAAACTTCAGTTTGGTTTTGTTGCATTTAATTGAAATTTGAATAAAAAGAAAGGAAGCGAACAAGGAGGAAACAAGGAAGGAAGATAAGAAGCGATGGAGAAAAGAAGACAATACAACATTAATATTAACTAACATTTTTAGGGCTGCAAAGCAGCACTGGGTGGGCCCGAGCACATCCATTTTGAAGCGTTGCATGCTTTTTGTCTGAAAAAACAAAAATAACCAGTTCTGAGAGAGAAAGAGACGTGACCTTTGCAAGACATAAAGTTTCCTTTGATCTAGGAAGACTGAAATCAAAGGATTCATGGTCCATGTATGTCCGCGTTACAGAACATCGTGTTTTAATGGCGATTAATCAAACTTTGACACCACGCCACGGTCACACCGTGTGATTAAAAAAAAATCCGTCAGTCAGTTTTTATCTCCATCTTGTTGTGATGACACTCATCTCAATTTGAAGTTGATCCGATGAAAACCCTGGTACAAGTGTATCAAAGAAAAAATGTGGAATATGGCCAAAATGGCCACTAAATACAAAATATCAGGCTTCCTGTTTTGTTTTTACAATTGCACCCAGAGACTTTTTTGTTTGTTTGGTCATGATAGACCTGTATATCGATTTTTGTGAAGACAGGTCAATGGGAACACCTTCCGGGGGTCTCGGGGGGCACTGTTGAGCCATTTTGCGACGCCCATTGAAAATTCCTTCAGAATACGTAAATTTTCACCACTTTCTAACTTTCTGCAAATTTTGGTAAGAAGTTGAGCATGTTAAAGCCCTCAAAAAGCCAATTCATTTGCCTGAATAATAATAATAATAATCATTACAATTTCAATAGGGTCTCACCAGACACCTTTGATGTCTGTGCTCGGGCCCTAATTAAAGAAATAAGCCAAACACCACGTGAATATTTAACGTTATGTGATCATCATAAATGAGTGATTGCGAGAATCCCAAGTAAAACACTGTGGGTGTGGTAATTGATAAGAAATTTCAGAACAAAAGCTTTTCTTTACGAATTTACATTTCCGCCCAACTTTGTATGTGTGTGTGTGTGTAAATAATATTGGTCACATAAAGGTTATATTATGTTTGAATGTACTTTGGCAGACTGTATATGTACACAGGCATCAGTTTGTTAAAGGATGGTCTCGCCAACACAATCAGACCAGTGCTCACCTTGAAGGAGTAGAGCTGTGGTGGTGTGGGGCTGAGGCTGAGGCTGAAGCTGGGGCTGGGGCTGAAGCTGGGGCTGAGGCTGCAGATGGGTCTGGGTCTGGGTCTGAGGCTGAGGCCGGGGCTGGGTCTGCAGATGGGTCTTGGGCTGGGTCTGAGGTTGAGGCGTAGGCTGAGGCTGGAGCTGAGGCTGAGGCTGGGGCTGGGTCTGGGTCTGGGTCTGCAGATGGGTCTTGGGCTGGGTCTGAGGTTGAGGCGTAGGCTGAGGCTGGAGCTGGGTCTTGGTCTGGTGCTGGGGCTGGGTCTGAGGCTGGGTTTTGGTATGGAGCAGGGTCTGGGTCTGGGGCTGAGGCTGGAGCTGGGTCTGAGGCTTGGTCTGAGGCTGGGTCTGGGGCTGTGGTTGTGTCTGGGTCTGCAGATGAGTCTTGGTCTGCAGATGAGTCTTGGTCTGGGGCTGGGGCTGGGGCTGGGGGTGGGTCTGAGGCTGGGTCTGGGGCTGGGGCTGTGGCCGGGCCTTCTTAGCCACACCATCATTCCCACAGATGAGAACGGTCTCAGTGGGGGACGAGGACGACGCATCCACAGATCTGTGCTCTTCTTTCGGTTGAGCCTCCATGTTCACTTTGGCACTCATGACCCTGTCCCTTACTCCGGAGCGCTTCAAACAAAGAGTAGGAGGAACAGTGTAACACATAGCTCTGACAGGGTGACAAGTTTACAGCTTTACCAGGGTGTGGTTTTGTGGTCTGGGTCCTGTATAAAGACATCCTAGAAGAATCTTTCCCGTTGAGGTTCAATTTAAATTTTTAGTGATTTTTTGTGACATGTTTATTCGTCCAAATCAAGGGTCAAGAGGATGCTGTATGTCAAAAAGCACGCTGAGGTACATAGTGATTTTGGTTTATCTGACTTGACTTGGTCAGAAATCTTAATTTATAGTAATCAATTATCCTCTTTTGTTATATCTATTGACTTATCTGAATCATTTTTTTACTACTCACTCGATCAATTAAAAGAGTATTAATGTGATATCAATACAATGCAGAGGAAAACAACACAAGGTGAAATCTAGGCACACTTTGTAGCTATTAACAAACAAACCTATAGAGGGAATTTTATAACCACAAAGCCACTGATACACTTTGTATCTATTTGTACAGTAACCAAAGTGCTGCCTATTGTGGGAACTGTGGGGTTCCTCAAATCATTTTAAGGTATTGGCCTTATTATGTTATGATTTGGCCTTTAAAATTGAACTGAATTGAATACCTTTTATTTGGCTGATTGATTTTTTGCGAGGCACTTTGTAACCTTGTTTAGATAAGTGCTCTACCAATAAAGTTGTTATGATAGTTATTATTTACTGCCTCCCATTTAAAAAAATTCCATTGTGTTATAACTTTCTGCTGACCATTGATATGGTTACTGGCTACACTAGCCCCCTTGCACAACATGTTTGGATTTAAGTTACAATTTCTTCACGCAGTTTACAATTTACTAGTTTAGTATTTTTGCACGAAATGATAATTTTACACATTCCGACTCATATGACATTGACTATTGGAGCAACCTCCTAGACACATACATGTATACTTTGGTAATTCTTGAGTCCTTTTCTTGTTTAGTAACTGTATTTTGAAACTACTGGACGCCTTCATTTCGTTTGGTTTCTATATGTCTTTCTATTCAATCAAATCTAGAAAATCCATCGTTTAAAAATCACTTTGAGGCACATTGTTATTTTTGGTTAACAAATTAAACTGACATGACTCGGTAAGAAATCTTAGTCATCATAGCTCTTATTTACATCAGTTTATTTATCTGCATTCTTTGATTCTAAATACTCCATTATTGTAAGAGTATTATTGTGATATTCATATGAATAATTCCCAGGGGGACATCGACCGGAAGGGGAAATAATTTAAGATCTAAGCACACTTAGGTGCTGTGAACAAATAAAATAATGTCGTTTTTATCTACATTTGTATTTACTGCCTGCCATTTGCCCTAAAATGGCTCCTGGATGTACAGAACCATTAAAAGAGAACATTAAAACTACATGAGAAATATTCTCCTGGAGATTTCTCCCAACTAACACAAAATAAGACAAACAATAAAAACAATGAAGACAAATGTTTTGAATAGAAATGAAGAACAGAGACGGGCTCCCCCACAAACAGCCATGATGACCCCGTCTGACTTTTAACAGGCATGAATAATAAAGACCTTCAAATGTAAAACTACTGTATTTACGCGCAGGCATCAAACTCCACACACGTCAAAATACAGCTTTTTAGTTAAAATGGCGGAGGACGTGAAAGCCTTCAGCCAAACACCAAAAATGAAATGTGTAAAAATCCGTGTCTCAAATCCACAGTGAAAATCCCATTTAGTGAAAAATGAACTGTCACCCATTCCGCCAACATCTCCACCTCACGGCGGCGTTAGCATGTCACATCTGACTCGGACCCCAGTGCAATTTCTTCACGTTCAAATGTGTTATCACTCGATTAGCTTCATTAAACGCGCGCTATTATATATTTTATCATGAACAGCTCTGAGCTTTAAATCCTTATCGTCGAACACGCTTCACATTCAGGTGAAACCGCACCTACACTCGCCCCCTGTTAAAACCCGCTCGGTTTAAAGACGCTTCAATGAGAAAATGATCAAATGTGGAATTAAATGGGATAAATTGCGAAGTGAAATTTGTCTCACCAGCTCTGATCTCCTGCGGCTCCGGGGCTCACACTGCGCATGCGCGAACCCACAGCACAGTCACTGCCCGCTGCCTTGGAATAAAAACCGCTTCGCTTTGAGTAGCGATCGATGTGAAAATATCATCGATTACAGTGGAGACCAATCAACGTCAGCTTCTTACTTCAAATATTTATGAACCCCTTCTGCAAACCAGAGGCCGCCCCCCCCCCCCCCAGCATGCCTTACTTAGGGAGCATTCATTATATAATTAGCAGGATATAGGTCATGTCAATACCGATGTCAAACAGACACATCACACAAATATTTTTTTCATTAAGATCTTTAATTGAACATACAATAAAAAAAGGACATTTTCTGTTAGATCTCATTTGCATGGAGAAAAATACAAATCTATTCCACAACCTGGAGAGGGGGGGCAGCATTCTGCAAAGCTGCTTTCAGACATGCACTGAACGGTATGTGAACACAAAAGTACAATGATAGGCTCCGGACTTTATCAGCCAACCCTAGTAAAAACTCCTGAGAAAGTCCAAATTATTCCAAATAGCAGGCCATACTCTGGAGAATTCATTCCACTGTTGACGTTTCTAATGCAACAAATGCGAAACTTGGCGGGGACGGGGGGGATATCAGACTATCGAGGATGTCTAGAGCTTATAGTGATAAGGACAGAACCAGGTGTCAATGGCAGAAACGCGTGATTTTCACAGCAGTTGTTAATGCATCCGAGCGGAGCATCTGCTGTGTTGTTCGTGTGCGAAAGGTGAACTCTGAAGGGTGCACCCACTTGCGGACATTCCCCGGAGTTCATGTCTGGAAACATCTGACTCTGATATAAAGCTGACCTTTCAGAGATTAGTATGGATGTACCTTTCCAGTACAAAAACACTCCAGCAGTAGCTGTACACTTTAAATAAGCAGAGGCTGAACAAAACCCTTAACCCCAAAGAAAGCCTGAAAAAAACTAAACAAATTAAAAACTAATTCGTCAAGGCTGTAATCAAAACTGAGGAAAGCCAAGAAAAATGCAACGCTGCATTTGACACCTTGAAACTTGCCAAACGGAAAACCATTAAGTAAAACAAAGTGGTCTTCCACAGACTACCTGGTCTTGGTTACAAAAAAGGAATATATCTGTTTGATGCAAGATCTATGTACAAGAGGTTAAAAAGAGGTCATAACAATCCACCTACCAAACACAAGCTGTTCCAACGTGAAATTCAAACCCTTATCATTTTCCTGCAAATATGAAGTTACAAGTTCTTGCATCCAGTTGAGCATTTTAAAGTCCCGCAAGACAACACGAAGATTTTTTTGGAAAGCAATTTAGAGAAGGCAGATCAAATGAGAACTTTCTCCAATGCTGTGGCCATAAGCTACTTTTCTCCTACAACCACGCAGTTGAATGTATGAAACAATAAGGTTGCATCAAACAGCCTGATGGATGATCATTAGCTAAGATCTGTGACAAACTGAGATGATTTAAGTCCATTAAAGAAAACTTTGTTTGCTAAGCTATTACAGCTTCAAAAGTATGAGACTGCTGTAACAGGGTGAGATGTTTTGAGACAAAGTGACTTAAACTGCCTCATGTTGCAGATCTTAAGACTATATACTAGCACTATACTTGTTATCTGAAAATAGATTGAAAATAAATCTGGGAGGCAGATGATTCAGTGACTCAAGTTTGGCCCAAAAATGTAACCTGGTCACTGTGGTGCATCCTCTAATAAAACTGCATCTAAAACGTGTTAAAGACAAGTGCACAATTGCAGGAGAAAAGTAGACAAGTCAGAGAGCATAAGCCTGTATGACAACACTGCTCGTTATGTACAGCACAGGGATGTAGCTCAACATTTAGATGAATTCCCCCATCTCTCAGCCCACTAATCCTGAGAAGCTGATCTAGACCGTGAGCGAGATCTTGAGCGGGACTTTGAGCGGGAGACTGAGCGCTTCTCCATAGACTTGGATCGGCGGTCATCCTCCCGGGGGGATGGGGAGCGGGAGGGAGACTTGACAGCACGCTCCTCCTTCCCGTTCTCTACTGGGGAAGCTGACCGACTGCGGGACTTCTTGTCAACGACCATCTCCTTTGAGCGACTGCGAGAATCACGCTCTGACTTTGCCTTGGAGCGGCTCTTAGAACGAGACTTGGATTTCCGGTCAGGTGAATGGGAGCGTGAATGAGATTTGGATTTGCGGGAACGAGAGTGTGACCTGCGATTGCGAGAATGTGATTTTCTTTCTCCTGACTTGGAGCGAGACTTCCTTCCAGCTCTGGAGTCGGATTGATTCCTCTTGTTGCTAGGGGAACGAGACCTGTAAGCAATAAAATACATGTTTAGCCATTGCTTGGTGATTTGAAGTTCAGATTAAACAAATTTCGATTAACACAAGATCCAATACGCAGTCTCCACACTAAACTGTTATCTGTCAGTCCAATAAATATTATTCCTTTTTTCCGTTTTCTTTTGTTTTCTGGATAAGGGGGATCCTCACCTTGAGTGGGATCTGGAGCGACTCCTGGAGCGACTCCTGCTCCTGTGGCTCCTGCGGCTCCTACTACGGGAGCGGCGGCGACTACGAGATCTGAGGATGAGATAAGGAAGAAAGTTAAAAGATGCACATCAATTCTATATGCAACAAACGGTTAGTGTGCCTGCAACACATAGTTTACAACACAGCCTAGTGTGTCTCCAGTAAGACAAAAGTATTGAGGGTTGTATTGATCGTAC
This sequence comes from Limanda limanda, assembly GCF_963576545.1. Lineage (NCBI taxonomy): Eukaryota > Metazoa > Chordata > Actinopteri > Pleuronectiformes > Pleuronectidae > Limanda > Limanda limanda. The sequence goes on from NC_083642.1 coordinate 20,956,519, forward strand.
CTGGAGCGACTGCCAGAGCAGGATCTGCGTTTACGGGGTCGTTCCTCCACAAGACGAATCTTCCGCCCATTGATGTCTGTTCCGTCCAGCTTGTCCAGTGCCCTCTTCATGTCCGACTGAGAGCGGAACTCGATCACTCCCTCATTGGTGCGCTCTTTGTGGGCATCTGCATAGGTCACTTCCCCCGCCTGGCGCATGAAGTCCTGGAGGGCAGAGACATTTTTAGTAGAGGAAAAACATATATACACAGTCTGATGTGAATCACCTTAACCAAACTGAAGTGAAACAAACTGTGACTGTACCTTTAGGTCTTGCCAACTGCAGCGGCTAGACAAGTTCTCCACAACGAGACGGTACTCAGTACGGACTGGGGGTCCATACTTCTCCCTGCCAGTGTGGGTCCGGCTGCTGTAACCACCACTGCCTTTAAAAACAAAGGCACATGGAAAAAGTAAGAACCAACAAAAATGGCCACGTCACCACTGACTACTGTAGAGAACTACTGGCCTGGGTTATCAAATGAAAACAAAGTAGTGACTTGAAAGAATTAAGACCAAGGGGGTACAAATTTGAACTTAAAGAAAGGAGTAGCATTGATCCCACTTTCAAACAATAGGCTTCAGATAAAGTGATCAACAGCTACTATTGTTCAGTATGTCGAAGTTGCTCTCTGCTGCTAAGAACACCACTGCATCCATTTCAGGCTATACAAAGCCTGTCTTACTTTGGTGCATCACACTGTGATGCGTTAGTTGCATAAACAAATGGACAGTGATGTTCTTTCAAGACCTCTGAACCCTGTAACAAACAAAGGAGGCACCTACATGGGTTATGGTTGAGGACACTGCTCAATCAAATTAAGGGAGAACGGTGTAGTGAAACATGTTCACCAATCTTTTGATATAGTCGCTAGACCAAATGTCAGTCTGAAAATGTTTTCCACTTACAGCATTTCTTTTGATTTTAAGTTCTTTACCAGAGCCGGTCCACTTATGTTTGCTGTCAACATAGAAACCAATGGCAATTCTCACCATCGCCCCTGGTCTATTGGCAAAAGGCTGCTGTCGTCATGGCTTCCGGTTAGGTCAGCCAAGGATCAAGGGGGGCAAAGGTCACACACACATTGTAAGGTGAAAGCCAAGGCCAAACGGGACAGGCAGTCATCTTAGCCAGTCATCTTTAGCCTCAATGGACTCTCAGCCTCAGCCGCAACTGGACTCTTTCAAATTGAAACATCAAGGACGTTTGTTAATGTTGAATATGAAAATATATATATATTATATATATACCAAAGTTAGAAATACACATTTCACAAGAAAATGTTAGTCTAGTTCAATCAATTCAAGCTAAAACTACACTAGCTGTGTTCGTGGTCAAATGTGATGGCTTCTCTTCTGTGTTGCAAACAAGTTTTGGAAAGTCAAGCCTTTAAAAACAAGGATCACCATCATCCAAAAGAAGTTTGCAAAACATAGTAACACCTTATTTTCAAATTACTTTAACTTACTCCATCTTTGCAGTCTAAGTAAGAGTTCACTTTTTTGGGGCTCCAACTTGCAGCTTTTTGTTTATACCCAATAATGAACCACAGACTAATTGCGTGTGGCTCATCCGGTAGGAGCAAAAGCCTGCAGGTCACCAACCCAGGATATCAAATCTAAGAACGACTTTTCCCCAGGATGAGATTAGGGGAAAAGTCAAGATTCCCGGAGTGACAAAAATAGATCAGTGCTGATTTCATTAGACATTCTCTCCGTAGACAGGGTTTACACATCAAACCCATAGGATCATTCTAGAGCATTGGGTCACTACTGGTGTAACTACTTAAGATTGCATGCAATCAGAATAGTAATAGTAACTGTAGTAGTAATTTGACCTAGGGATTCAATGTGTGGTTCGTTATTAACGGCTGACAGTGTTACCTGGCAATTTTATGAAGAAATATTAAACATCTGTAAACCTGAGCTGCAAGTCTGCACAACGGCGCCAAAGTGACTCCTCTAAACAGCTGTGTGTGCAGGCCCATCCGACACCTCGCCCCGGGGGAAGGGGAGAGTGGGGGGATCGTGTAATAGACTCCACTTACTTCGCCCACCATCGCGATCGCCTCCGCCGCCGCGACCACCTCTATCACCGCCGCCTCCGTAACCCCCACCCTGGCCGTCCCGGTCCCGCCGCGGCCCGCGGGCATGCTCGACGATCACCCGCTCCCCGCACAGCTCCTTCCCGTTCAGCTCGTACACCGCGTCGTCGGCGTCCCGGTTGTCTTCAAACTCCACGAATCCATAGCTAGAGGGGGGGGGGGAAGAGATTAAACATGGAGTAAGAACAAAATCAACAGGTTCAATCCCAGTGTGTTAGATCAGCCCGCTGTGGTGCGGCTAGCTCGGTATGGTTAGCATGGCCCGCTAGCTCGGCGCGCTAGCAAACACAAAGACGACATGTTGGCCATGCGACATTTGCAAAACGGCTGAGAACAATGTCGACGACGTGAAGCACATCAAAGCTCAAAAGAATAATCACCCAGCAAATCGAACACATGAAGAAACATTGCAAGCTACCACGAATATTAAACTAAACATACATTTACTTAATATCGTACATTTTTTTTACTCCGGCTGCACAGTCGTCGTTAGCATCAGGGGCTAGCAAACGTTAGCTATCCTCCGAAAAAAAACTCACCCGTTCTTTAGATCGACTTCATTGAGTTTCCCGTATCCGCTGAAGAATCGCTGGATGTCTTTTTCGCGGACATTATAGCTCAGTCGCCCGATGTACACCCGAGGCATGATGTTCCGCGGTCAGTTGGTTTAGTTTCGGAGAGTTGTTCTTCACAGGTCGCTGTGGAAAGGGCCGATGCCGCCGTGCAGAGTGAGATTAGCTGCTAGCGTCTACGCTAACATATTGTCTGTGACGACACAGGACCAGCCAATCAAAGTCAGGCTAGAGGTGACGCATTTCCGGCACGGAGTATCAAAGTCAAAGCTCCAGTGTAGCTAGATAGCTAGATAGCTAGCTAGGTAACTAGATAGCTAGCTAGATAGATAGATGTACTTTATTGATACCAGATTGGGAAATTGTTGTGTTACAGCTGCAGGTAAAGATCAAAAGCCTAATTGCAAAATGCGACGAAAGATACAAGCGTGCAAAATTGCAGTAGTTGTTTGAAACTGCATTAGTTGTTTGAAAGGTAAGGTTATAAATATGAGTAGAAGATGTGCAAAACATAGATTAACAGTTGCAGGAGCAATCAGAGAGTTTTAGTGTGGACAGGAACTATTGGGCTCATGGTTTTGAGGGTTCGCCTTTTGACAGAGGTGAGGAGTTGTGCATTCTTATTGTTGTGGGCAGGGAGGATTTCCTGAATCTCTCCTTGCGGCAGCGGGGCTGAACCATAGGGCTGAACCAGTCTGTTGGAGACATTGATCCTCTGTCTGTCCACTAGGTGGTGGAAAGGCTGCTCGTAGTTGTCCATGATGGAGGACAGTTTGTTCAATGCCCTCCTCTCCATCACTACTGGCTACTGATGGCAGACTGATGGAAGATTTCCCAGCATCTAGCTGCAACCATTGAAAGATCTCAGCTTCCTCAGCTCATCCCTTTCTTGTCCACAGCATCAGTGTTGGTTTTCCACTTCAGTAAAGTAATCCTCCACTGAGACAACATCCACACCCACAAAACCCAGTAACTATGACAGCTTCCTCCTCCTGAAGACTATCACCATCTTCCTGGTCGTGGCCACAATCAGAAGCAGATGATTTCTAGCAGCCGCCTCCGCAAAACCGTGCACCAGCACTCTGCACTCACCCTCCCATCACTTATACAACCAAACACTGCAGAGTCATCAGAGAACTTCTGCAAGAGGCATGACTCAGAGTTGTACTGAAAGTCTCAGGTGTACAGCTTCTTCCTCATAAGCACAGGCGGGATGGTGTGGAACGCACTGGAAAAATAAAAGAATGTGATTCTCAAGGTGCGTGTCTGTTCCAGATGTGAGTGGGTTCGCTGCACCACGTAGATCCAGTGATGATTTCACCTGTGGTTTGAGGTGGGCCAGGACCAGCCTCTCCAGGACCTTCATCACATTAGATGTGAGGGCAACAGGTCGATAGTCATTGAGGCCAGATTCTTGGGGACTGGAACCAGGCAGGACGTCTACTACAACGGTGTCTTGAAGGCTCAGACTGAAAAGATGCTGAAGAACAGCAGTTAGCTGGCAGGCACAGGTCGTCAGAACCCTGGAGCGGATCCCCTCTGGTCCAGGGGCCTGCGTTGATAAAGCCTCTGCAGCTGTTTCCATGTTTTTATCATTTATTTACTCGGGCAAGAAATGCATAAAAAATAAGCAACTAAATAATAAAGTAAATAAAAAAAATATATATTGGTAGTAAATTGTGGCCACACTTTAATTTGATATCTCTATCCCTACGCAGCTGGTTTAAGTGGTACTGACAGAGTACTTGTACTACTATCTATTTAATCATAGGAGTAATATATTGTTTGTCACAACTTTTCAAAAGCTTTGGGCGATCCTATTTTTTCCATTATGTGTAGTAACATTTTATGTAGGGATTTTCAAGATAATCAGATACACATGCAGACGTTTCATAGTTTTCCCTGGAACCCAAAACTCTTCAATTAAATAGATGATTGACGTGAAATTTATGAGTACATATTTTTTATATTTGATCATTTATTTTAGTAGTAATTTGTTTAAGCCCAAATCTCAGCTGGAGCCAGCTTCTCAAATGGGATTAGCCTTTTTTTGCTACTGTTGTGGTTTTTGACTGTTGATTAGATAATGAAAGGACCAGTAATGGTTGTTCTCGTATATCAGGTTTTGCAAATTTGCATCCAATTTGTGGTTAATAAAATGATATATAACCCATTGATATCCCCTGGGCGGCCCTTGTCCAGCTGTCATATGAAATTGAAAAAAGTTCAAAATTCCTTTTTCTCTGCACAAGAATTTTAAATCTGAATGAAATTATTTATTTAACTAAACTATTCTAATACATTATACCAAGGATGCTGGAAGTAGGGGTTCCAATGGTGAAGGGCTGTAACTTTTAATTTTCTACAGTAACATTCAGGAGCATCAGAATCATATTCAGCTTACTTGGCCAAGTATGTGTTCACATTTAGAGGATCTGACTCTGGTCTAGCATTCCTCTATATGTACTTGCATAGTAGTAGACCTAACCTTTTTTTTTATACTACAATATATGTATATTAGTATAAGTGTATTTGCTGTGTAGCCAATCTGATTCATAAAACGTGATGTAGGTTGTAAATGTAGTACGTTCAGCCCAAACCTAGAGGATCCCAGGTTTTAGCGATAATAGATGGTTAAGATATGTCAAACAATATCAGTTGTTTAATTCTACTGTCGGTAGTTTGCTACCTACTGTTGTGTAAACTGCTGTTGCCCACTCAAATTAATACATAATGTATTTGATATGACATGATTTAACAGTTTTATTCTATACATAAGAAACTGTAGTGTGGATGTTAAGTACAGAGAAAGCAGTAATGGAGAGAGAGAATAAGATTTTATTTTTGTAAAAACCAGGTTTTAAAATGATTCCAGTCAGACCATATCCACTTTTTTCCAAACAAGAGAAGCAGTATCATTGGTCTGAAACTCTTCATATACTTGCTAGCCTGTGTTGTCTTGATTCGCACTTGAAAGTTATGACCCGTGTTCATTTTCAGAGACCGTCATTAGCTCAAGAATTCTACTCTTCTTGGAAAAAATATTTTTTGTCAATTTTCACATCTTTCTAATCAAATATTTAGAGTTTGACAAATTGTGTTATCCTTAACGTTTGAAGTCAAAGAAATGATCAAGTAAACAGCTGTTCAATGATTCAAAAGCACTCACACACTTTCTAATTTCTGGCTCACATACTTCGTCTCTAAGTCTTCAGTGAGAAGGCGCTCCCGCTATCATCCACCCCTGCAAGTTTTACTTTGTAATTTTCTCCTGTAAAACAATCTGTGACACATCTTTCGGTATGTTCTCCAGCCTGGTGACTTTGATTTTTATCTTTGAAAAGCTACGACAAAAAGAACAAAATTGACTCTGGAGTGGCAGTTTTGTGATTCAGGGCCAGACCAGGCACAGAAACACAACTTTCAGATAAACCAATGTTGAGCTCAAGCTTAAAGAAGTGAACTGTTGTTGCAGAAATTACAATTTGGCTGGTCCGATGGAGAAATGTGTTCATGAGTGTTGTATGCAAGGTAGGAGAAGAATGAATGCGGAAGAATACGAGTTAAATCAGGGTTTTCTTGCAGGAATCAAGAATCACAGCAAATGGGAAGAAAATAAACCGTGGAGGGTTTATCAGCCAGATAACAAATCAAATCCAACAGTGTATGTGGAAAAACATCATCTGCCTACAACACCCGAACCCCATGCATCAACTTCAGATACTCTCTCGCTCCCTGCCTGGTCAGGCCATGACACAGCCAAACCCTCCCGCAGTTCGATTCAGAGAGTCCTTTTAGCAAATCAAGGGGCCTCCCGTCCCAGCTCCCGCCCTTCTGACGAGGAAAGGGGAGGCAGAGAGAGGAGCGGGGAGCCCGGTTGCGTTGGCCTTTAGTTGGCTTTGGCGCGGAGCTGCGCCCTCTTGCCCGTCACAGCCTGGAAACCGGTCTTGATGCTGGCGACTGAGCAGCGGGAGTGGCAGGTCTCACACTGCAAGAAATAGAGGCGAGTGTCCTTCTGCAGGATGGTCTCTGGGGAGCGGCAGGTGTGACACGTCACGTATTCCTCTGCAGGGGAAAACAATGTTATTAGCATCTTAGGAAACAAGTGGGCCCAATGCTTTTATTGGGGGGAAAAACACTCAATGACCATTTCATTGAGTGTTGCCCCATATCATTTCATTTCATTGTAGGTACTACTGACAATCAAAGCTCAATTGAAATGTTATGTTAGCACCATTCATGTGGTAAAACATTTAGCCACCCACATTTACATACAAGAGGACAAATACCGGCATTCCCCTCTTTGAATATTCTGAACGAGGACCCAGAGTTGTGATGAATCATTACGAATAAATGAATCAACCCTATTTATACTTTTATCATATAGATGAGTTACATTTACATCTTAGACGTAGTTTAATGTGAAATTAGAAACATATCATCCAGATGAACCTTGTAGGAGTTTAAGTTGTAATTATAGTTTAATGATTGAATGTAGGTCACCAATTTGAACAATTACATTCAAGAAATTTACTCCAAATGAAAAAATATTGAATATCGGGGTGTTTTATTTTAATAAACCATTCTGGGACCTGAAGCTGAAGTCATGTGGATGGTGGCTAAAACTTTGTTCATGCAGACAACCACAACATCTGTTTAGAAATATGAAAATGTTTACTGCAAATAAAAAGTGAAATTCCCACTTACTGATATATCTTCTCAACACGTTTTCTATCTGTTTCTGTTGAAATCGGCCTTTAATCACAAGCTGGTTATTTCCGTCTATAGAACCACTGTTGACAGAAGAAGAACAAACTGTCAGGGCAACACATGGGTTAGCTGTCATTTGAGAAGTCTACAGTGTAAACACAAAGACGTACCTTGTTCCAAGCTCAGCCAACAGGAAGGCGAGGAGATGTTTGGGTTGACGATGCAACCTGTGATGAAATACATGAACGGTCATTTTGTAGGTAGCAACACCAAGAGGACATCGGGTTTGATACAAGTCATGGATCGGCAGAATTAGTTCGAGCCAAACTTTCCAGGAGCATCAGAGGGAAGGGAGATCGACAGTAAGAGTGAGGGAGGTCGGTGTGTACGAGGGGAGAGAGACTCACAGTTTGCAGATGTCTGTGAAGTTGACGAAGGAGGTTTTCTTGGTTCCCACTCGCACCACCTGAGGAGGCTTCATAACAAACTTCCTCTTCTCTCCGGCCACCATGTCGGGGTTCTTCTCCCTCATAATGTTGAAGACCCGATTCAGGAGCTGAACACAGAGATGAATACTGTATTTACACGAGGACCTTTCATGACACTTGTTGACCAAAAGTTTTCAGGACACATGTGGGGGTCGGTATTCTAGAAATATTAGGACCATGTTGATAAACTGAGCCTTGGGCTACATCCATACTACTTTGTGTTAGTATTAAAACACCTCAGTGTAGCTAGATTCACGTCTAATGCTGAAACTGACTGTTTGGAAAAGCTGTTTACCCTGTTTTAGTTTAAACACCCCGGGTCTGAAACAGTGCTAATCAGTAGAAACTTAACTACCAGCAGAGAACATATGCATCATAAGCTGGTAACAACAAAAAGACAGACTTCTATGTTGGACTTGTGCTTTACTTTGTGATCAGGAAGTCAGACAGAAAACATATCAAATAACTTACAGACTTGTCATTGTTCCACTCTAGTCTTTCCCTAGGATGGTAAGGATTGAGATAACTTCCTCTGGTCTCACCTAACTTCATTCTTTGAGGCAACTTTATTTCCATTTATAAATGAACACGCGAGAGTGACGTACGACTGGATCAGACGACTTTAAATCTGTATCACTGCATTTTCAGAAACGCGATCTCATAGTTTCGCCGAACTCAAAGAGGCTGTCGATCATGTTGGTTCGGTTGCCAGTTGATAACGGAATCTTGGTTGTGTGTGTTGTGATAGTTCACAGGTGCCCTACCTCATCATAAGTGTAGTCTCTTTCTGTGCCGGCCCAGGCTGGTCCCATGCAGGAGCTGAAGGAGACACCATCGTTGTTCTTTCCGTCGTCGTCGTCCAGAGCTACAAACACATTGCACAAACATTATCACTCAAGTTTCTTTCTTCCCTTTTTAATCTCTACATGAAAAAGGGGGAGGTGGCTTATTCTCACCATCGTCCTTCTCCAGTAGTTCTCCCTCGTCAAAATCTACTTTCTTGGGTTTTTTCTTTTTGGTCGGAAGCATCAAGTCCAGGTTGTCTTCTTCCGGCACCTCGGTCTGCTCTCCTTCAATTTTCAGCTCCTGGATAAGACCAAGTAAAAAGGAAATTCAGCGACGAGATGACGAAGACTACGTGTGAATGTGGTTATGACATTAAAGTGGAGTGAGGAGAAAGCTACAGTAAAACAGGAGGTACCAATGTCAAACCATTAGAATCCACACACAAGTGATGAGGAGAGAAGAAAGAAGGATTGCAGATGTTACAGTTTAGCGGCAACTGACCTTTAATCCCTCCTCGACTTCATTTTCAAATACTTTCTTGGGCTTCTTCTTCTTTTTCTTCTGGTTGAAGAAGTTCAGGTCGTTCAGATCATCGGATGGCTCTAGAGAAGATGAAACACAGATAAGATCCACCTTAATGCAGAGTGACATTTAAATGTATGACGCAACATCCCACTACAGCATCAAGGTCTATAAATTATCTTTCAGTAAAAACCATCTTTGTTTTCATTCCAACCTTTCTTCCTGCATTCATCTTCCTCCAGGTCCATCTCCTTGTCATCTCCGGCCTCTGGTTCCACCTCCTTCGTCTCCACCTCTTTAGTCTCTTCTCCACCGCCGCCGCCCTCTCCTCCTTCCTCATCCAGCATGAAGGGCTTCTTCTTCTTCTTCTTCTTCTTGGTCATGTTGGGATCGAAAATCATCTGAAGTGAAGAAAAAAACAAGAAATAAAATTAAGTTTTACGACCCAGTTGGCAAGAAGACCAAATGACTGCAAATTGACGTAATTGTTTTCCCATGTGAGAAATTATCCTTTTATTTTTTTTAATTGAACTTTGACCTTCTGACGCCATTACAGTTCAGCATGGCCTGCACATTTTTCTTCCTTATATAATGTTGCCTTTTTCCAGCTTCCACTTTCATGTGATTACTACAGGTTACAGGGCACTAAAGCTGTGGTTCCAGCCATTCATTTTCTAAATACTCTAATAATATTTTGGTTTTCAGCCATAGTATTAAAACCATCCAATGTAGAAGTTGCACAGGCTATGGGACTGTGAAGCATTATGTGCTTAATGTCCTAATGACGTCCACTGCGTTTTAAGAAAACATTTTGTTTTCAATCTTAAGGAAAGATACTAGAATACCCACAATCCTTTGGTGTAATGGCAACATACCACACCTGCGAATGCTACGACCGGATTGTTTAGCGTGACATTACGTTTACCACAGCGCCACCGTGATTTATTTTTCTCAATTGCTGCAGTGTTTTTAAGGATGAGGAAAATAAGTTAAAGTAGAAGCACATTGGAAATCGTTGGAAAGGAACCATTCACAATGGTTTCTGGGAAGCATAGTTCCTTTTCATTCTTTTACTTTTGCCTTTTTTCCAGTTGTTTTTTACGGCCACAATTTATAGTATAGCTTCATAGTGGATTTTCTGAAACATCAATGTAGACTTTGAATGGGAGATTTACTTCTGGAACCAGAGCTGTCCTGTGAGTAGGCGGTCCCAGTTACTTCAGGTGTCCCATGTACAAAAAGACCAGGTGAGACAGAAGGGAAGAAGTGGTCTCCTCTTCACATATCAAGTCACCACAGCCACCTGCTGTGTGGAATGTCTTTCCGGTTAGATTAACCCATTGTGACGTTCACAGCAGAGATTACATTAAATTAAGCAGTTGTACTGTTGTTATCTGTAGTTTGACATATTACCGTTTTTACACCCTAAATGAAAATACTGAATAAATCTAAGCATGCAACCCTTATTTCATTGTAGTTTAATGAGATTATACAGTGAAATATGATGGTTAATTGAAAAGCTCATTATTTTGAACTTTATCCAGTGATTATGAAGTGATGGAACAGAAACATCATTGATTCGTCGATGATTCTTATAACAGTCAGTCATTCAGAACTAGTATTAAATGTACTAGCGGCTGACATCTAACGTTAAATTGTGTGATACTATGAAAAGCACCTAAATGTAATAAACCAACATAATGAGTAATAATAATGATGAACAGTTGTCGTGTCACCGCTGTGGTTTATAGAAGAGCCAGCTCAGAAGAATATCAATTTAACCGTTAGCGCCCCGGCCCCTGAATGGGAGAAATCAAGTGCTAGCGCAGCAGCTTATTGAACACTAAGCTAACTATGCTAACTAGCTAGCTCCAGCCCCTCGGTGCGAGTTCCCCAGCGGCCATGACAAGGCGGAATGAAGAGCCACGCTACTATTGATGATCTACTCGATGGTCCCGACGGCAGGGGTCGTGTTAACGTGGTGCATCGGGGGGTTTCCCCGTGGTTTGCACCGGGTCGGGCCGCTGTTAGCTCGGCTGCTGCCATGTGAGAGCTGCGGCGGACAGGGAGGGGAGCAGCGGCGGCGAGGCCCAAAGTCATCCTCCACCTCCTGCACTTCCATCCGAGCCCAGAACCCCGACACATGTACCCGGCGAGGGCGCACGGTGACGCGGGCCGCCTGGCGGACAGCTCCCGGAGACCTACCTCGTCTCCTGACATGGTTGCGGGTTGAAAGAGTCTGAAATCCGGTCACTTTTCTATCCTCCTCGATCAGACCCACACCGCTGCGCCGAAAGTGTCTTGCATCAGCGCCGGAGCCGCAGTGCGCAAGCGTGACGTCGACGCAATCTGACGTGTTCAAAATGCGACGGCGCGTATCGGAGGAGCTGCGTTCAAGAGCAGCACCGCAGATCCAGAACTTTTGCTAAACAGCTACTGTGAGTGAGACGAATGAAAAACAGACACTTTAATGGTTCATGTCTTGTGTTATGTTTGCTAGCTGAATACTAGATGATTATACTGCTTCTGGTGTTATGGTTGTCTTACTTATAAACTGAATATGGAAAACAAATAAATAATAGTTTGCTTTCCTCTTCTTATAATATTAGTATAACTGATGATAAAAAATAAAACGCCCAGTTCATATCATTCTGAGTACACCTGAAATGTTTTAACACACTTGTTACCATTTACAGAACAAATCAAACGGACTTTGATTAAATCAGGGAGTTTGCCTGTTCTAATATTATGTATATTATAAGAGGATATTATATAAGTGTTTCTTTATACAGAGGCTTAAATAAAAGTATCATATATATATTTTGTATATTTATGTAAAGTGTTTCTAGTCATATGTTGCAATAGATCAGCAAAAAAAAGTATTGGCTATTTTGGGTGATTATCTAATTCAGTAAAAGGCATATGACATAATTTCTGTGAGCCAGAAGTGCCTGTTAAGCAACGGTGCATAAACTAAACTTAATACACTGATATCACACAACGACGAAAATCCAGTACAACAAAATAATTTGAAAACTTTTAATGATTTTCGAAATCATCTGGATAAATGAACAGTGAAATGCAAACATGCGTCTTCATCCTTCATTGTTATGTTTTTCAAATTTTCTTATGTAAAAAATGTACATCATGAGTTTGAAAAACTAAAGGAATTAACTCTTTCAACTCCAAAATGCTGATGTTGTAGACATTGTATCATTATTATTATTATTAATATTATTGTTTACATTATACAATTTGAAATAGAAACCTTTATGAGATGACAGAGACAGATGGAGCAGGATGCTTTAGGTTCAACATCTCTCTCTAGCTTTGCATTGTGACGTGTGTTGTGACTTCCCACCGTTGCATGCTTCAGTTTACACAACCTCAACAGAACCTCTTGGTGACAGCAAAAATACAGTATATAAAAAGAGATACATTTGGGATATTTACAACAAATAACAAGGACCATTGGTGAGAATGTCTCTGTGGGGTGGGGGCATTGAAATGACAACAAAAGTAAGAAGGGGAGGGCAAAGCACACAACCTAACACAAAAGAAGAGTTTCAGATTCTGGTAAACACACACAGCCTCTAGCTTCTTCTCCCAGCGCATGCTCAGCTGCTCTCCTTTTTTCAGTGCAATTAACAAATAAATTAAGACAAAACAACAGGGAGTTAAATTATTTTTGTCAATAAGGAAAAAATTAATAAAATATCAAGTGGATTTTACCCCACAAACACAGGTAAATATGTGAGTCAGACACAGATAAATGAAGATTAATCTTCATTCAAATTCCCCCCCGTCATCCAGTGACGTTCACAACGCCACACCAACAGCTCCATTACTTCACCACTGAGCTCAGAAGAATAATAGCACACTTCAATATGAGCTCGGAAGGTGTTGAAATGCCTTACCCACTGCAAGGACCAGGAAATGCTAGTGTTGTATTGAAATCAAGGGCATGGAAATTGCCATGGTAAAGTGACAGAGCTTCAATATAAAAGCTGCCGAGTGGCTCATATTCATTTAACAGGAGTGCAGGGGATGGAAAAAGAGACACTACAGCATTATTTGCTTTTCTTTTCTTAGTGTTACATAAAATAGACGCTATCTCTCTGCAGACACACGAAGAACACTCATCACAACATCCTATCAGTCCATTCATTTCCCCATTGTTCTTTCATCTTTCCTCTCTGATGCAAGTATGATGTGGCAGGTGCTGCGTTTACATGGCTTCCATCGCCCAGCGCTGCAGGTCCTCAAGTTCGTCCTTGTCCTCCTCTTTCTTGGCTTTAGGGGTGAAAAGACAGAAATAATGTCATGTTATGTTTTAGTTAATGTCTGTTGGATTTTAGACACAGGAATCAACATAATGACAACACAGAAGCTGCTTTCAGATGAGCACTGAACAGGTTCTGATTCTCCTGAGGGGCTCTGGACCTTTTTCTTGAATTGCTAATGCAAGCCCACTAGTTAAATCTCCAGGTAAGCCCATGTGAGAAAACAGCCAGAGATTATCCAGAGGATTCACCTCATTTGAGTTGACGCGTTAATGACGGAATACAAATGTATCAGCAGGAAAAAGAGGAGCCATGCACATAGAAGACACAGACAAAATGTCCTCTTGGAAAGAAAAAAAGATTCAAAAGCTTTTGGTAAAAAGGGCTGGTGTTTGTAAATGTTTAGGTGCTGTAAACCAAAACACAGTGCTGTTACAGCGCGGTGTGCTTGCAGCGCCACCCCACAATGCTCCAGAGATTTCTGTGTTGTTTTGAACACGCCTGAGTGGAAAATCTCCTGCTGTGTTGTGCATGTGCAAAATGGCAACTCTGGAGAAAGTCCTGACCCCATTGTATGGATATTCTCTGCAGATCATGTCATAAAACAGCTAGAACAGCATTTTATTTAATAGTGTGTTCTCAAACTTCCCATCAGACTCTAAACAAGACAAAACTAAACCATTCTTTTCACTGATAGAAAAAGATTTAGCAGTCAGGGTTGTGGAATAAAGATTTTTTTGAAGTGTCTAACCAGGTCTGGAAGGTAATGAAGTAGAAGGCACGTTTGGGAGACGGATGTTCTCTGCTCCTCCGATGTCCAGCAGGTTATTGTCCAGCTGCTCCTGTGCCAGCTCATCCAGCTCCGCCAGCAGTTCATCCTGAGAAACACACAAACACTGCAGATGAGGAAAAACACAAAACATTTTGTGCAATACCAAAAACATAAAGTAGGTCATCCTAATAAAGAAAATAGAATATTAAATTGAACTCTCACTAGGGTTAGTTGGTATATTCTTGTGTGTCAGTAAACTTGGTGAGTTAAATGTTTCACTGAGAGTTATATTAAAATACTTAAAGTCAGTTAACTGAAAAACTAAGAAAGAACGTATTCATTATTTTCTCCCAAATCGTCCCAGGATGACCTGACACAATAATCATCTGTGGTGAGGTTGAGCTATGAATAAGACCATTCAACAAGAAGTCTACAGCCTCAGTGAGTAAAGAAACACAGAGGTCAGTCAGCAGTGTTGAGCCTGAGATGGCAGCGTTAAGGACGATGCTGAAAAAAATCCATCCTGCAATAACAGAGCAAGAAGAATCATGACCTTTGCTGGTGAATATAATGTTTCTAGGTTTGTAATGTCAGATTGTTCTGAAGCAAACTGAATTTAGAATAAACCACCAAACTAGAATCTAAGTTCTGTAGTTGTATGCCTCCGCCAGTGCAGTTACAGTCTACATACATTTTGTTTACCAGACTCATATCAGGTCACTGTGATATTTTAACCTTTAAAATCATATCTTTGTTTCCAAGAGACGACATTTGAAGAAATTCCTTACAGACAGACTTGAACTGTCATGTTCAAGAGGACACAAACATGTTTTGTGAGAAACACCGTGATCTTGACTTTTGATCACCAAAATCTGATCCAGCTATGAGTCCAAATGAACATTTATGCCCAGCGTATTCCCAAGGCATTCTTAAAAAATATATATTATATATTTAAACGCCTAAAAATGGGTTTTGTGAGGTCACACATATGAGGTCATCCTCGAATCCAAGCAAATGTTTGCGCCAGATGTAAAGAAGTTCCTCATGAGTGTTTCTGATATATTATGTTCACAAGAACATGAGGTCAGTTACTTGACATTTGACCACCGAATTCTTCTCACTTGAGTCAAACTGAACGTTTTTATCAAATTTATAGAAATTTCCTCAAGGTGTTCATGTAATATCATGTTCACATGAACAAAAAACACGTCTCTGACCTCATCAAACTCCTCCCCGAAGCCGACAGGTTTAGAGATGGTGTCGGATATTTCCTGGGCCAGCTCCTGCTGCTCCGTGATGTTCTGTATCAGGTCGTCCACTTTGTCAATGTCCCTGAAACGTTAACAAGGAGAGGAACAAAATCTGAGTAAAGCAGAAAACACTTAACCAAACCTCATTTACCTGTGTGATGCATGTAGCAAGAGTGAGCAACTACTAATGTTGTCCATTTAATATGGAGATTTAAAGTTAACGTTTTAGCAGGTAAGTTTATATAAATACATGTCTAGTGTATTTTTTCATTTATGTCATTTAAGGCCCATTGAAGATTCAAGTAACAGCAGATGCAGATGGGTTTGGCTGAGGGAATATGTGCATATGGGTAAAATCCTCTTTATTTTCCATTGAGTAAAATATATGCCTCATAATCCTTCTATTGTAAGTAAAGACTAAATTGTTTCCTCTTCCCCTGAATTCCCATGAAGGCAGTTAAGAGGATATTCTTTTAACAATATTTCTTTAAACCAGCTCCGCTTCCGTCTAATTGATCGATCAGGGAAGATGTGAGGAGTCTGATTAGGGTTGCAAAATTCCGGGAATATTCAAACTTGGAAACTTTCCATGGGAATTAACGGGAATTAACGGGAATATACGGGAATATACAGGAATTAACGGGAATAAACTGGAAATGTTGTAGGTAATATATACTAACTGTATTTACCTTGTAATATACAGACATAAATATAAACATTTTGTTTTGTCATAGGCTGATTTGAGCCCTGAGGAAACTTTGGGCACTTGATTATATGCTTCTGCATCGTTGTGTCATTCTTAACATAGGTCTTTGCACAGTATTTGCTAATGTACACAGCCTTTCCTTCTACATTGGATGGGGTGAAATGTCTCCACACATGAGATAGTGCACGTGGCATTGTTCTGTAGAATAAGATGAGAAAAAATTTACCGGAAACTTTCCGCCCCTTTGCAACCCTAAGTCTGATCATTGACAGCGTGTTGGCTCTTACATGTTTTCATGGGCAGACTTGATAGCCTTTGCAGCGAAGCCCATGTTCTTGAGCACTTCAGTGTTGGTGTTGGCGTTCTCCAGAGCCTCCCTCTGGAACTCGATGGTCGACAGTGTGCCGTCGATCTGAGCGAGCTGCTTCTCGTACCTCTTCTTCTTTTTCAAAGCCTGCAGGGCCGCTGAGGAGCGAGAGAGACAGAGGGGAGGTGAGAGGAGAACGAGTCACGAGGAGTAGAGACAGGTTGACAACATGAATGTGAAGTTAAACTGTGAATCATGGGGATTGTTTTGTGCTTCAACAGAAGACTACTGTCATTGGAGCGGGTTGTTAAACGTCTGCAGCGTTAGTCAGCACCACGCTTAACGCTCTGTGACATCATAGTTTTCCACCGCTGACGGGAATCATTAACAACATACTTACACATTAGTCTGACATGTTAGTCACAGCACGGACAACGAGCAGGACAATTATATACAGATATGACGAGCATTTTGAGAGATGAGGTGGAAATTCTTTTGCCACAGGGGAGAGCGGGTCAACCATTCACCAGAATGTCAGTCTCCCCAGTTCCGTGTGCCGAAGTGTCCTTGGGCAACTTACTGAACCCCAGACAGCCCATGATGGCTGTATGTGAGTGATGTGTGATAAAGACAGTGTTGCACACAGATGCAGTGTATGAATGTGTGTGTGAATGGGGCAATGGCAAAACTGCACTGAGCCTGCCTGCACATACACAAATGTATCAGTGACGAACCTGCCCCTCCCGTTCACTTTCAATCTGTGCGAGAGAGGAAGTGAATCAAACATTTGCTTCCTGTGCGAGGGCAAATCGCAGCCTGGCTTTGCATGGAGATCAACTGTAGGGAAATCTGACCCACGATATTTCCATCACACTCCTGAATGTGTGACGGAGCCCTTTTAAAGCGCTGCTGAACCATCATCAAGTCCATTTGTCTTTTACAGTGTCAGAGAGCATCATGCAGGGCTGACTTATTCTCATCAAGGAGGTAGTAAATAAAGGGAATGTACCGTAGGTTATCAAAGCACAGGAAGGATTTTGAACTTTCAGGTCAAAGTTCTACCCTAAATCAACACGTTCCTGCATGACAAGGTGTCCTCAAAACAACTGTCCATACACATTGGATAATAAACTCACAGTCCCAGATAATTGATCTTACTGTTTTACACTTTGTGACCGAGAATACAGTCAGGCCTAAATGTCCACTTATGATAGGGATACATTTAAGGATTGCAACACAACTTGATTATTAATCAACCACTTAATTCATCGCCAACTATTTTGATAATCAATTAACTGGTTTGGGTATTTTTTGATGACAAAACAAATCTAAATTCTCTGATTTCAGCTTCTTAAATTAGATTATTTTCTGGACACTTGCTCCTCTAATGACAGTAATAGATAGATAGATAGATAGATAGATAGATAGATAGATAGATAGATAGATAGATAGATAGATAGATAGATAGATAGATAGATAGATAGATTTCTTTATTCATCCCCGAAGGGAAATTAAGTCGTCATAGCAGCCGGTATATTTGAATACAATAAAATACAATACAATAGAATTAGATAAAAAATATTGAGGTAGAAAGAATAAAAACAGAAACACAAGATAAATAGGTAGATAAGGTGAATATCATTTGGTTAGTGACATTTTAGGACCTGAAAACTAATCCATATATCAAGAAAATAATCAACCGATTACTCTATAATGAAATAATCATTAATTGCAGAATTAATAAATGTGATAGTCAATCTGTAATAACACACTTTTATTTCAGAGAGCGTTCCTTCCTGCCTCAAAGAAATCCATATCACTCTGCTATATACACTGCAATCTAATGTGACTTTATGTTATTGTCATCTTAATATGTACACATCATAATTGAAATGATTCTTCCTCTAACCTTTGCTTCCTGCTACGTGTTGATTAATGTCTTTGTATTTTAAAAGTGAAGCTTCATGAGTGGTTGTAAATGTGTTCTGACAGTCCGGAGTCACACAGAGAGCTGCAGGACCTGATGCAGGACCTGATGCAGGACCTGATGCAGGACCTGATGCAGGACCTGATGCAGGACCTGATGCAGGACCTGATGCAGGACCTGATGCAGGACCTGATGCAGGACCTGATGCAGGACCTGATGCAGGACCTGATGCAGGACCTGATGCAGGCTTCACCACAGACTTCTGACCAAGAAGCAAACACGCCCACCTCCCTGTCAGTGACTCCAGTACTCAACCCTTGTCCCCGTCCCTGTCAGTATCTGTATGGCCTGTCTGTCTCTCTGCTGTAGGACACCTGTCCACAGCCATGTCCACACCATCAACCCAGTGTTTTGATTGGGTTTAATTGCCACTGATCTATCACATGAAGACGTGATGAGCAGAGTGCACTTAGCTAGCATGCTAACACTAAGCTTCGGGTTATTGACCAGGCATTTTTGATGCCACGGAGCAGAAACCTGGAGAAAACCCCACGCTGCTGACCCACCTCGTTTGTTTTTCGTGCCGTTCTTCTTGGCGATCTGCAGCTCCTGCTCGATCTTCTTCTCCAGGAATTCCTGCTTCTTCGTTAGCATCTCCTCCGTCTCTCGGAGCTTCTGGATCGCCTCCTGCGGGCTCGGTCCCTTTCCTCCTTTTCCTCCTGCCCCGAATATCTTAGTCAACAACGACATGTCCGCGAAGTTCAGACACACTGTTTATTGATAATAAAACTAACAAATGTGCGTAGCGCCGGAGAGGACGAGGCTCAGCGGCTGGACCACACTGACACTTGTCCCAGTCTGATCATGGACGATTGTTGATGTTTTTCTACTTCCTGGATAAGGCCCAATGACGTAATGAGCACTGACAGCATATGGGCGGTGCTTGTTGTGCCCACTGTCTCCACCTGCTGGGGAAGTTTTTAAATGATAATAATAATTAAACTTCAAAAAATAATGTTTCTCAGTGGTACCAGGTATTAGGATACAGTAATAAAACAACAAACAAGACCAGTATGGAACTGATGATTGAAGTACACACTAGGCCCGGCTGTGGGAAATACTACACATACCTACTCTCTCTGCCTGTAGTAACATTGCACCAACGTTTTCTTGCAGTGGCCAACTTGTAATGTTAGTATAATAATATAGAATATATAAATCAATAACTTCACAGATGTGGTGTATGTAAAACACTTCTTGGTTTTATGTTTGGCAACATGGTTTGAACACCAACAACATTTAAGTGTTTCAATTTATCTGGGTTTGTATTTGTATAATGATGGACAAGACAATATATATATATATATAATATATTATATATTTTCTAATAAATATATAAATATTATATACTGTAGCGTCTGTGCTCTGAGCCCACCTTCTCCTGCACTCACACTAACCTGAGGACAAACCCCTGACTCCCAGCCAATAAGAAGCACACCATCTCACCAAACCCACAGCCATTGGTAGCCTGAACTGACAACAGTGTCACGTGCCCGAACACTGACATATTTACTGACAATCTGTATTCGAATATTTTTAAATATGAACTTCCTGTGAATCCACATCCTCAGAGATCAAAGTCACTGTTGAATGCTGTTTGCATTCAACAGTGACTTTGATGCCTTTGATCTCTGAGGATGTCAGGCAGTGCAAAGCTCTCTCCAGCTAAGTTTCGTCCTGCGCTCGCAACCATCACTTGTGTCTGGATTATCTCTGCGTTGAAGGACTCTGTTTATCGTTATATTTAACGTTTTTTGGACATTTTGCGTTCTCTGCTTGTTTTGTATTGTCATGGACAACATGGATACAAAATTGGAGAAATCCGACAACCCAAAAAGCATTTACAAGCCCATCAAGGTATGTGTGAACACTTTTGTTCTGGAGTTGGACTGTAAACCTTTAAAGATGTAGTTTAAACTCTGAATAAGAAACTTTAGAAGGACATTGTCTTATTTAATTTCAGGACTTGTTTCAAATGCCCATTTATGAGGTTTCCCAGCAGTGCTGCTGGCACACCAACTCCTACATTGTAGAGGTGAATAAGAACCACTGTAGTTTCCAGTCTGCATCCAAATGAAGGCACTAAAATAATCTGTGTCCTTAATTTAAACAAAAACACAAAGATTTATATATAAAGTCGTTTGACCTTTCTTCTGTTATGTAGACTGCAATTATGACTGAGCTGCTGAGACTTCAGGAGAACAATCAGCTCCCATCATCAGTGTCTGGTGAAGACATGATGAACCTGATCGAGGAGCAGAGCAATGCATCACTGAGAGTGCAGTAAGTTACTGACACACACACACAGAGTCCAGTAACTACACTTGACCTAAATTCTGCTCATGTCACACCAGTGTGTTTGTGAGGAAGAGGAGCAGTAGAGATGAACCTTGTGTTTTCTTTCTGTGTGAAGGTTTTGGGAGTTTCTGCCGGACCCCTACGATAAACCTGAGTTCCTCCCACTGCTCAATCTTCTCAATCTGGTGAGCACAGTCCTGAGAAGACGTCACAGGAGTTTGGCCTGAATTGTTAAATGACTCTTGATTTCTTCTGTAAATTCGTCCAATCTTTGCCTCACGTCCTCTTTCCTTGTATCAGGTCTGGGAGGTGAGCAACAGTTTGAAGAAGAGGGACATTGAGTTTCAGGCACGGCAGTTCCTCAAGTCCACAAAGACCAGGCCTCCTCAGTTCAGGTCAGTTGAGTCATATTTCACAAACATATATCACTGTGTGTGTGTGTGTGTGGGGGGAATACATCGCTCCTCCAATACTTTTTAATATTGGTTACTTTGCAGTGGTTGTTTTGTGTTTGTGCTGTTGTGAAGTGGTGTTAACACAAATGTTCAATGACTGTAACCTACAGAGATCCCAGGATCATCAGTTATGCTCAAGAGCTCTCCAGCATCCTGAAGGAGCAGCAGCAGCAGCCCCTCACCTCCAAACGCTTGGGCCCACCACAGGTGGTGCTGGAGGTGGTGCCTGAGGTATTTCAGGGCTTCTGGCTGCCTCCTGAAGACACCTGCCTGATCATGCCGTCCCAGCAGCTCAGTGTTCTGGCTGTTAGCCTGACCAAAGCAGTTGAGGACAAGGTCTCCAAACGTCTGCCCTCACTGCTCCGTAAAGTCAGCTTCACCCGCTCCACCAGGGACAAACTGGTCCAGTCGATCCAGGACAGTGTTAGACGGAGCTTCACTCCCCCTGTCCTGATGGAGAAGATCAGCTGCTTTGCAGTAGATCTGATGAGGTCCATCACCACCATCGCATCAAATAACATCTGTGAACTGTTTCAGCCACAAATTTCAACAAAGAAGCCAAACAACGTTGCTGAAGAGGTGAAGCAGGAGCCGCATCAGGAGTCAGCATTCACTCCTCCACCACCAGCTCCTTCTGTGACTCCTCCTGCTGAGCCTGCTGTGGTCCTTGGGGGTGAGGGTCTCTCTCAAGTACCCACCATCGATCCCACCAGATACTGTGACTCCTCCTGCTGTCACCAGTACAAAGCAGAAGAACGTGGACCTCAAGACCAAGACGCAAAAGTTTAAAAAGTCTTAAAAGGCTCGGCTGAGTCCGTCCCTTCACTCACTGGTGAAGGAAACATCTCTGCTGATCTTTTCTTACTAAAGAGGCAGAGTGAAAAAACTAGCCCCTCGCATTGTTGGATATAATTATCATGTATCTCATTTCATTTCCATTTCATTTAATTATTAAGATAATATATCCTTTTAAATATTGATTCATGTAGGTATATTGTATTATGTCCATCAGTCATTTCAAGTGTGAATAACAAATTCCTTTAAATGTCTTATTTCATATTACAAATAATAAATGTATTGTTTTATCGCAGTCTGTCTCTATCAGTCCTTTTCAATTTGTTGTGAGTTGTAACAGGAAATTAAAACATTGATAAATTAAAACCGGATTTCAACACAGTTACAAATATCCAGAAATAACATCAAATACAGGAGTCTGACTGATTTCATTTCATATTGTTGCGCTGGTAATCCAGTCCGAACTCAAGCTCCAATTATTATCTTTTTCTTGAGCTATAAACCATATCCAGAAGTCTTCTGAAAATGTCTTTTACAAAAGTAAAAGTAGCAACACCACACAAGGTATTATCATTTTTTCCTGCATTGACTGTAAATGTTTATTTAGTGTCTTTACATTCAACACATAATAACAATCAACATTGACAATAACTACCAGTCTGTTACAATATCATTAACTCCACAACACAATCAAACATAATTCTGTAAGATGGTCATTAATTGATTGATAACAAACTGAACATTCAAATATTTTAAAATATCAACTTCCTGTGATGCCACACCCTCAGAGATCAAAGCCACTGTTGAATGCTGTTTGCATTCAACAGTGACTTTGATGCCTTCTATCTCTGAGGATGTCAGGCAGTGCAAAGCTCTCTCCAGCTTAGTTTTGTCCTGCGCTCGCAACCATCACTTGTGTCTGGATTATCTCTGCGTTGAAGGACTCTGTTTATCGTTATATTTAACGTTTTTTGGACATTTTGCGTTCTCTGCTTGTTTTGTATTGTCATGGACAACATGGATACAAAATTGGAGAAATCCGACAACCCAAAAAGCATTTACAAGCCCATCAAGGTATGTGTGAACACTTTTGTTCTGGAGTTGGACTGTAAACCTTTAAAGATGTAGTTTAAACTCTGAATAAGAAACTTTAGAAGGACATTGTCTTATTTAATTTCAGGACTTGTTTCAAATGCCCATTTATGAGGTTTCCCAGCAGTGCTGCTGGCACACCAACTCCTACATTGTAGAGGTGAATAAGAACCACTGTAGTTTCCAGTCTGCATCCAAATGAAGGCACTAAAATAATCTGTGTCCTTAATTTAAACAAAAACACAAAGATTTATATATAAAGTCGTTTGACCTTTCTTCTGTTATGTAGACTGCAATTATGACTGAGCTGCTGAGACTTCAGGAGAACAATCAGCTCCCATCATCAGTGTCTGGTGAAGACATGATGAACCTGATCGAGGAGCAGAGCAATGCATCGCTGAGTGTGCAGTAAGTTACTGACACACACACACAGAGTCCAGTAACTACACTTGACCTAAACTCTGCTCATGTCACACCAGTGTGTTTGTGAGGAAGAGGAGCTGTAGAGATGAACCTTGTGACTTCTTTCTTTGTGAAGGTTTTGGGAGTTTCTGCTGGAGCCCTACGATAACCCTGAGTTCCTCCCACTGCTCAATCTTCTCAATCTGGTGAGTACACAGTCCTGAGAAGACGTCACAGGAGTTTGGCCTGAATTGTTAAATGACTCTTGATTTCTTCTGTAAATTCGTCCAATCTTTGCCTCACGTCCTCTTTCCTTGTATCAGGTCTGGGAGGTGAGCAACAGTTTGAAGAAGAGGGACATTGAGTTTGAGGCAAGGCAGTTCCTCAAGTCCACAAAGACCAGGCCTCCTCAGTTCAGGTCAGTTGAGTCATATTTCACAAACATAAATCACTGTTTGTGTTTGTGCTGTTGTGAAGTGGTGTTAACACAAATGTTCAATGACTGTAACCTGCAGAGATCCCAGGATCATCAGTTTTGCTCAAGAGTTCTCCAGCATCCTGAAGGAGCAGCAGCAGCAGCCCCTCACCTCCAAACGCCTGGGCCCACCAGAGGTGGTGCTGGAGGTGGTGCCTGAGGTATTTCAGGGCTTCTGGCTGCCTCCTGAAGACACCTGCCTGATCATGCCGTCCCAGCAGCTCAGTGTTCTGGCTGTTAGCCTGACCAAAGCAGTTGAGGACAAGGTCTCCAAACGTCTGCCCTCACTGCTCCGTAAAGTCAGCTTCACCCGCTCCACCAGGGACAAACTGGTCCAGTCGATCCAGGACAGTGTTAGACGGAGCTTCACTCCCCGCGTCCTGATGGAGAAGATCAGCTGCTTTGCAGTAGATCTGATGAGGTCCATCACCACCATCGCATCAAATGACATCTGTGAACTGTTTCAGCCACAGATTTCAACAAAGAAGCCAAACAACGTTGCTGAAGAGGTGAAGCAGGAGCCGCATCAGGAGTCAGCATTCACTCCTCCACCACCAGCTCCTTCTGTGACTCCTCTTGCTGAGCCTGCTGTGGTCCTGGGGGGTGAGGGTCTCTCTCAAGTACCCACCATCGATCCCACCAGATACTGTGACTCCTCCTGCTGTCACCAGTACAAAGCAGAAGAACGTGGACCTCAAGACGCGAAAGTTTAAAAAGTCTTAAAAGGCTCGGCTGAGTCCGTCCCTTCACTCACTGGTGAAGGAAACATCTCTGCTGATCTTTTCTTACTAAAGAGGCAGAGTGAAAAAACTTCCCCTCGCATTGTTGGATATAATTATCATGTATCTCATTTCATTTCCATTTCATTTAATTATTAAGATAAGATATCCTTTTAAATATTGATTCTTGTAGGTATATTGTATTATGTCCATCACTCATTTCAAGTGTGAATAACAAATTCCTTTAAATGTCTTATTTCACATTACAAATAATAAATGTGTTGTTTTATCGCAGTCTGTCTCTATCAGTCCTTTTCAATTTGTTGTGAGTTGCAACAGGAAATTAAAACATTAGATTTCAACACAGTTACAAATATCCAGAAATAACATCAAATACAGGAGTCTGACTGATTTCATTTCATATTGTTGAGCTGGTAATCCAGTCCGAACTCAAGCTCCAATTATTATCGTTTTCTTGATCTATAAACCATATTCAGAAGTCTTCAGAAAATGTCTTTTACAAAAGTAAAAGTAGCAACACCACACAAGGTATAATCATTTTTCCTGCATTGACTGTAAGTGTTTATTTAGTGTCTTTACACACTATTTTAATACAAATCCTCAGTGTAGTAATGTATTATGTGTTCCGGAAGATTTTGTTCTCTGTAAATTAGAAAGCAATGTACACATTTGTATGTTTTCACATTGAAAATGCTAAACAAAGCGGTGTGAACATGCCGGCCATGGCCTTCATCCATACATGCATACTACAAATAGAAAACACATACAGTACCAGTCCAGTGCGACCAATGTCCTCTCATGTTAAGACCAACTAGGAGACCCTGTCTGTTTATAAAACATGTTCTCAAATCACTTCAGCTTGATGAAATGATCATGAAAAGCTGTGAGTAAATTAATATTCATCTGTAAAGTTGCCATTTAATGTTATCAGCTTCATGCACTTCAGATGCATTTATTGGCTTTTCTATCTAACTGTTTTTCACATACAGTCCAACTCACATGAAGAAAAAACAGTAAAGTTTACACAGAAACAGACAGTTGGGGATTTATGTATTTTAATTCATTATGATGCTACATGATCCATGGTGGTCGTTTACTCATTTTCTTCCTTTATTACAGTATGTTAATAACGTTGCCAGGTATCTTTTGAAGTCTTCTTTATTTTTATGTACATACAAAAGAGTATCCAATTACTGTGTGATTACATTGACTGTATCTCTGCATGTGTAGTCTGAAGCATAGATGACTTTTTTTATTTTCTTTAATGTAGTGTGTATTCACAGGTCAGTCCTCCTCCCAGCCGCCCACGTTTCTGCTCCCCGAGCTCCCTCACGCAACGAAAAATACACATATAAAGTTTTTTTTCCCAAAACAACCAATTTTGCTGATGTGGCCACGTGATAACCGAGATAATACAGCTGTGTTGTCTCTGTTATCTCACAACCTCCGTCCTTGTCCCCAACAGAAATAAAAATGACTGAAATGAAAGAAAACACACACAAGCCGATAACCCAGACTCAAGATGGTCCCTTTTTTTTTTTTTTTAAAGACAGCAATTTTTTTGTTTTGCTAATATGATTTCAACACTCAAAATAATAATAATCATAATAAACCCAGGTCATTTCATGCAAACTGCAGAGAGGACACTTTAATATAGTGCATTTGAATATTATAAACAACAGAAGCTTCGTGGCTACATTATAATGTAAAGGAGAAAAAATGCAAACAAACCAATGTGACACACTAGAGGACACACAATACTCCAGGGGTGAAATCAAACAATGTGACTAACTGCTGAAGATGTAGAGTTGGTTTAACTTGATATGTTCACTGGTTTCAGAGGGAATTAGGTCTTTTTTTTCCACTCTCTGGCAACCTGAGGCAGTACAATTATCTGGGAACCGCAACTTTAACTTTAACTTGGAAAAATCTGACGCCTTAAACTTCATTACAGCTCTGTTTTTTAATTAGATCACTGCAGCAGCAATTCTTGATTATTATTTGGATTTTACGGACCCACCATTTTAAAAAGGGCCTAAGAATAGATGTTTGAATTCTTAGTCCTGGTCTGGTTAGGAACTAAAATCAAAAGTTTTATCAAACCCATTTTTCTGTTGTGTACAGAAAATCTGTTCAGATGACAGGTCTTTTTTCACCACCCTTCTTCCTTTGTTCTAAAACAGCATGTGATTTTACCGTTTGTGGCCTCCTCATCCAAACATCCCCACGCAGTCACGAGCCCTCCTGCAGGAGGCAAAACCATAAGACACACACACACACCACACACACATGCATGGCCTCTACCGGCTTGCATCTTAACCGCCTACTGTTTAGAAGAAGATACACAGTCTGAGTCGAGGAAATAAAGTCTTCCACTGATAACTTGTTTTCACCTTTGCAGATCATCAGTATTAAGTGGAAGAGAGATTATCAGAGGAGTGTTAGAGCTTTCTTAGAGACGATGTGAGTGAGGAAGTCGGAGACTAATGAATCTATAAAGAATAAATCAAAGACTTCAGACATTCAGCCAGCGTGAAGCTACTTCCACACACCTGTGCAAGTTATGGAGGATCATTTAGGAAAGAGAGGTGGACGGAAAGAACAGATCAGAGATCATTTCACAAAACAAAGGAAAAGGCAAGACCTGTGACAAAAACGTTTGCAATCATGGTTTAACTTGGGATCGCCTTCCTTCGTTTTCTTTTCATACATTAAATTATTTTCCATCCAGACAAACCATCACGATATTGCCTCAAATGTAAAAAAAAAGAAAGAGAAATCAACATAAACCCAGAAGACATCCCTGTTGCCGTCATTGACGCGTGTTCGTCCAAGCACGCCGCCCGTCCGTCCGTCCCTGTGCTCTGTCCATCTGTGTCTCTACAGGGCCAGCTTGCCAAAGATGACTCCAATGACAAAGAGCAGCACGCAGAGTGCCAGGAGACGGGTGCTTAGGCCTTCCTCCCTCATAGCCGAGGTTGCCATGCCGGAGGAGTGAGAAGCGGCCACTGATGTCACCTTTCTCTTCCGCAGCCCGTCATCCTCCTGCAATGAAGAGAGGAGTCAGATATACGTTCAGAATCAAAAAGTTATTCACCTTGTGATTTTACTCCAGATGACCTGGAACTCTCTTTTCAAACCACAAACATTTTAATGTAAAAATTTAAAATGACGAGTTGGACGTGTTACTGAAGTTTAAGGAGTCGCAACTTTTTGTATTCACCACTGTCAATCAAGTCTAGACTGCTGAGACCCAATCAGGCTGCAGCATCGTTTCCAAAAGTTCCCATTTCTGGGCGTTGGTACCAAAACGCAATACTGAAGTTTTCGATATATTTGTGTGGACGAAGCCGAGGACAGATTGTACCATTCAGACTGGATGCAGCATATGTTTATATAACCTAATCACCCAGTGTGACGTATGTGTACTTCTCCCTTTAGAGCTGGATGAGACATGTGCGTCTGATTTACAATGTCCTGCGACTGAAATACTTGCAAGAAGGATAAAATATACTATTGGAATAGTAGTTTTTACAGTAGCGTTTCAGACAATGGCTGACGATTTAAGCGGAGGCAGAGATAGTGCAGCAGATGACAGAAGCTTCATTGACAAAAACAGAGAGGAAAATAACAATGAAGAAGATTCAGACCAAACAAATGTGACCGACCGACCTGCTGACCAATGCTCAGTCGGTAAGAGAGATTTATTGCTTTTTTAAAAAAAAATCATGTTAGGTAGACTACAATGAAAGGCACATGTTTAAGGTATCAAATGTTTCTTATTTAATGTCTTCAATATCTGCTTCTAGGGCTGGAAAATGTAGCTCTTCAGAAACCTTCTGGTTTTAGTGGGTCGTTTTCAATGCTTTAATCAACTAATGTTTTGCTTTAACAGTTAAGGTCTTAATGAGTTAATTTAATCTTGTGTGTCTCACCCTGATCTGTTTGTTTTCTTCCCGTAGCCTTTGCACCTCCATCTGCAGCCGCTTGCACTCCTCCATGATCTTCTTCACCTCTCCATCATCCAGCGAGGCGCTGGCTGACTTGGGCAGCACCAAGTGCTCAGTCTTAACAGAGGAGGAAGAGAAAGTTTGGTTGCTTTCACTCTCATGCTGTGGAGAGAGTCAGGGTGTGGGTGGACAACGGGGTGAGAGCAGAGGGAGAGGAGGGAAGGGGATGCAGAGACATGGCAAGGAGTGAGATGAAAGTACAGACAAAAAAATCATAAATGAATAAATAAAACATGTAATGGGTGATACACAGTGATGTACTGCTGATGGGTAGGTGATTGAGAAAATAACTAAGGACACATGCTATGGCGAGTGTCTTGATTTTCTTCCGTAACATCTTATCCAATGGACCTAAATTGCTTCAGTTATTAATTTATAATATCAAATACAAAATGCAACATTTCTAAGTTTGTAGATCAGCTGGG
The DNA here is from genome assembly GCF_963576545.1 of Limanda limanda. Taxonomy (NCBI): domain Eukaryota; kingdom Metazoa; phylum Chordata; class Actinopteri; order Pleuronectiformes; family Pleuronectidae; genus Limanda; species Limanda limanda. The sequence continues at coordinate 20,985,737 of NC_083642.1, forward strand.
GATGTGCGAAAATCTTTTGCGCATCTAAAGCTCACACTTGTTTTTGTGTGTAACTGACTGGTAGTTGCAGCTTAAATAGTCAGAATCAGGCTCAAGCAAGTTAATACCGAACTGTAGATCAGTTAAAAACACATCCATGTCATTAAATACGAGCATTAATGCCAATATTTATTGAGACAAGTGTGTATTTGTGATGGGTGCAGCTCTTCTGGTTCAGGAAGCCAGGGATTTTGGGTATTAGCCCAGTCAGCACAGTCAGGGCTGAGACATTGACAGACTCTACATGAAAACCACCTAATCGCGTGGACAGAACACAACAGAATGAACCACTGTGTAGTTGTGTATGGATCAGAGGGCGCTGTTGCTCAGTATATCCTATGTTGTGTTGCTTCGATGCCCGAGTGCTCTTTAATAGAAAAAATTGCCAGAGTGCCCTGTGGTAGAAATTAAAACTTAATTAAGACTTACAGTTTTGTCATTTTCTAGAGGCAGCTCAAAAGCACATCTCAACTTTGAATCCATCAGCTCTTCCGGCTTCGCCTCCTTCCACTGTGAATGACAAAAATCAAGAGTGAACAAAAAAGACAGAAAGAATATTCTGTGAAGATTCATACTGAGATTCTTTAGCCTCAGGTCTTTCTATCTTTCAAGAATAGCTTCTACACATAGAGACAGACGGATATAAACTGTATACAATATTCCGGAGTTCGGCTGGAGGCCCTGTGTGATTGTGATGTCTCCAGTGTGATCATCAATTCAATATTCAGGGTCAGTAGACATACAGATATACATACTCAAAGATATATCCTTTGCTTTGTACAAAATATTTTGCCTAATCAGACTTAATGCTGTAATACTCACAACTCCTTCCATGTCGGTCATGTCGTATGGAGCCAGCAGGGACTGCACCATGAATTTGTGTTTACTCTTTTCATTGGGGTCGTAGTCAAAAGGCTGTAGCATAACTGTGGACAAACACAATGGAAAAATGGAGAGCCAGAACATTAGGGAAAGACCAACTTCCTGTATTGCCCAATAACAACTATTACGCAACCCGTAAATGAAAAGACATTGGTCAAGTTTGTGATCCGCTTTGCAGCATGACATTCTTATTCCTCGTGAACTGACTGTATTTCCTGAAATAAGCATTTTTATGCTTGAATGATCAATGTAGTCTGTGGAGATTTAAATGATTCTGGTTTTGATCAATGTAAGAGGTTCAGTTTTCACTGAAATGAAAACAGAAGAATGTTACTTTAATCCAAACACAGAAATAAGAGAGCTGGGAATAAATAACAACTCAAATCTCTTTTGTATCTTATTGTTCAATTCAAACTCACTGGCTTTTCCACCAGAAACAACTAATACATGTCAATGTTACCAGGAGACTGCAGGGCAGCACGGAAAAAATAATTATGACAATTATAAAAGACATTTTAGTTTTATCTAGTTTTATACAGCTTGGTGATGGAATTGTTCTTGGTTAAGGTGAAAATGATTGTTATGAACTTCTATCCATTCTAAAGAGGTATAGCATGTCCATATTTATAAAGCTTTATTATATATATGTACCTGGTCTGAGTCTGTAACATAAACCCACTGGGTCACTGGAGACAAGGCAAAAGTAATTTTTAAAATCTGATTTCTTATTTGATTGATAGGATAATTGATCAAAAACTTGAGTACTAAAATAATGAATAGCTGCAGCCCTACACATGGGACTAAGTATTTAGACGATAGTTGTGGCATAAAATGATTAATATCTCTCTCCTTCTGCCATAAAATCCAGAATGGCTGTGACATTTTCCCCTGAGGATGCAAAAAAAAATTGTTACGAACCAGAAACATTGACGGAGTTCCCAGCGTCAATGATGCCGCTGTTTGGGCGCACGCAGTATCTGCGAGGTGCAGTTGTCTTGACTTTGAAACACACATTTCTATCTGTGGGGTTGCTGAGCTTCAGAGTGGCAGTGACCACATCTGTGAACGGGCCTGAGGGGGAGACAGATAGAAAGAGCACAGTGACGATGGAGAAGATGAGTGAACGTGCAGACATGTCTTGTATTTTGCAGGCTGCAAATTGTAATTATGACTTGTGTTACCTCAATCAATCAATCATCAATCAAAATCTAAACGGGGGGAGCACTAAAGGTTTCATAGAGGCTTGTCTGCTCAACTGCAGACACATCGTGTGTGTCTGCGAGGATGTATATGTTAATGGTGTTTGTGAGGGAATCCAGTTCGCCATAAACATTGCACATTAAACATTAACACCGTGGAAAGAGCAGCAAAGTGCGCACAGATTTATTATTTTATTTATGCCCCGCCCTTAGCCATTAAAGCAGATGCTGTGGAAACCAGAGGTGCATTTTGAGACATATGAGCATGACCCTGGACGTGAATGTTCAACTTGATTCAATGACTTAACAGTGGTTGTGGAAATTCCACTCGGCAAACAACCTCAATGAATTTCTGCCCTCATCACCTACAGTGTGGGGGTGTACAGGATGGATCCTGCCCTAATAATCAATCAGTGAACAGCCTACCACTGACCGATCCTTAGGCCAGCACTTGACCCATTTCTGCAGCTCCATCACACCCAAAGGCAGTGCTACACAGAAAACCGCATTTATCCCTGGAATTACAACAGCTCAGCCTGCATTCTCACGGTCACTCAGCCCGGATATAGAAAATCTGTAAAGGAATCCAGGTTGCACAGTTTGAGTGGAGTGTACAGCTCCTGCTGGCAGCTTGCTAGCTTATAAAATTGTGAAATATAGCGATAAGGCTAAGCAATGACACCCCGGTCCTAGCATATGCCAGAATACTCCCTGTTTGACAGCCGGGTAATGGTGACAGCACCGATCACACGGTGCATGTCAGGAATAGGACAACGTTTCTGTGTCGTTTCACCTGCTGTCAGTGGATACAAGACAGAGGCAGCGACCACAGGAGTCCGAGCTGGAGAAATGGGACGGTGGGCCTGCCCTGACGCTGCAATGACAGCTAGCAGTTTCACTTGCTAGTAGCTCGGTTAGCTGAATGCTAGCTGATTAGCATCGTCGCGCACAGTGTCGGTTCACCTGTTTCAACGCAGAGTGCGGCTAGCTAGGTGTGTCCGATTTGACGAAATAGCAACAACAAATAAAGACACCGGTACAAAGTTGAGTGGTTAACGCAGAATTCCGCACACTGGCTGTCATCGAGGGCTTCTGGGTTAGCTAGCTAGCCCCCGGCCGGGACCCGGCCCTATGCTCCAGCCTTACCTCTGAATTTCAGTTCGTGTTGTGGCTCTAGCACCAAGATCTGTTCTGGTCTGGCCATGTCCCAGGGCTTCTTCCTGTCGTGGCGGGGAGGACGACAACGTTGGACTGCAGGTGGCCCGGAGAGGTGGAGCAGCTGGCTTCCGAGGTTCCGACCCGGCCGTTCACAGGTTCTTTCCTTCGGGAGGGAGGAGGATTACAGACGCACCACGGCTCGGGCTGACTGCAGTAAGGGCAAGCTCGAATCGTGGCAGCGGTAGTTCGCAGAGGCACTTCCGGTGTCAACAGATACTGCCACTCATGTGCTGCCACTGATATGTAAGGCAGCTGCTGCCTTTGTTGCCACACCGTTGGGAGGCAGCAGCCTATGATGTCACACTGTTTAGAGTAATTTGTCTTTGATGTCACACTGTCCGAAGGCAGCTGTCACAGTTTCCACAAGTGTTTGAGAGCAACTACAGCTGTTGGTGATTTAGTCAATGAGATACATACTGGTTCATGAAAGATGTTAGCTAGCTCGTTAGCTCTCGGGAGGCTGGACTCAAAATGAATCAAGAATAGATTAGGACACACTCCAATGGAACTGCTAGTTTAGGTCATAAAAGTCTAAAAGAAGAGAAACCTACACAGCTAAATGTGTAAATACAATGAGGACGAGTGGATTCACACTTTACAAAGATGAGCCATAATAAAAACAAACTAAACAGCAAACAGCTTCTTAAATTGTCCAGGTTCTACCTTAAGAATATGACCCATCTCACAACAACGGTCTGTAAATCCAACCAAAGTGTAGTTGATCTGTCGACACTCTGATTTATTATTGATTACTTTTTTGATCATTTTATCAGTACAGTCTGTTCAAGGACTCGTGTTCAGTGATTTCATGGATGTGTTCACTTCACATCCACACAATCAGTTTGTTTGACCTCCATCTCACAGAAGAAAAGAACAAATCTTCAGGTCCAGCACAGCAGTGATCAGCTGGAGCAGCTTGGAGTCGTTTTCTCCAGTGAATCAGCTAACATGGTGTTTCTCACCAGGACAGGCCTCCGTGTGAAGGTCTATGAGGGCAGCTGTAGATTCCTCTCTCATCCTCATTGTCCAAGTGGGTTTTAATACAGCTCATACAGCTGTGTCCACAGCCAATAGTCACTGGATCCTTCAGTCGGTCCAGACAGATCGAACTCAGAATTTTTCTCTGTCCATTTGATTTTCTTGATCCGCCATTTCACCTGGGGCCAGTGACTGTAGATTAGTTTCACCACCAGTGTGGCCACAAGGTTTAGAGTCATCTGCCTATGTTGTCAGACTGTTTGCCACACTGTTTGGAGGATGGAAACAAAGGCAGATGCCTCCAAACAGTCTGACAACAGAGGCAGATGCCTCCAAACAGCATGGAAACAAAGGCAGATGTCTCCAATAAAAAGGTGATAGCTGCCACAGCAGGTGCCTTAAGGCAGCCTGGCAGCAGTGTGATTTCAAGCTTCAGTTTAATGACACAAAACTTATGCAAAGCATTAACAGCATTTAAGCAGAATAGGTAGAAATCAGCCATATAAGCGAGCATGTTTCACAATACAAATGGAGAAAAACAGATGTATATTTGTTGGTGCTCAGAACTGTAACAAGCTGTTAAACATTCATAAACCCGGCATAAACCTCAGGTAATACGTAGTTGGCCGCAAACAGGGCGGCAGCACTGACAGCTGCCTCATATCGCGACAACCGCCTTTACAGATCAGTGGCAGGTTCAGTCCCTCTACGAGCTGCCGCTGCCACGATCTGAGCTTCTGTATCTTGCTGACTGACTGCCACAGACAGCTGCTGGAGGCTAACGGGCTAATGCTAACTGTGCTAGCATCAGAAGGAGATACGGAAGGAAGGGAGAGGCTGACGTCACGGGAAGAGAAGGACCGAAGAAGGATTTCAGCTGAAGAAAAAGAAAAATGTCCTACATCTTTAATCATCAAACTTATATTTAAAATATATATTAATCAATACAACATCACTAATAATGGCTCTGCATATGTGAGATAATCAAAGTAGTGTCAGTCCATCATTGGGAATGACTGTTAATCATGTAATCAATAGATCTGACAATTATTTAACAGTGGATTGATAAGAGACTGTAGCCAGTATAAAGATGGCCCACATGGCAGCTTCCCAAATTGAACCCTGATTGTCTTGATCGCCCCCTGGTGGCTGGCAGCAGTACATGTCATAAACACTACCTCCTCCATTTTAGCATATGGGTGATGAACATTCAAAAATAATAATTTTCAGTCACTGAAAGTCACTTTGGGTAGTTCTTATCACACGTATGTATGTTCACTTGTTTTTCTGGTAAGTTTGAATTAGTTACTTGATGCTCTAAAAACGGTGTGAACCATCATGATTGACAGCTGAGTCTGAACCATAGACTGTATATATAAAGGTCTGAACACGTGTGTCTGCAGGACCCTGACACCACGGCTCCAGTCCATGATCAGGACTGGGCAGGTTTGGGCTCCAAATGACGTCAAAAGAGCGAGATGGCGACACCTGTATCTGGGATGATAGCTTCATTTTTTAACAAGAGGAATTGGAGACACATTGTTCATCTTTATATCCAGTTTAAAGAATTGACAATTAATCAGTGCAGAACATATCAGAAAATTGTTAAAAGTGCCACTCATTCTTTTACTGAAGTCCCTGCTCGGTCTGTCCACCAATCAACAGAATGATGACTTTTCTATTGTAGAAAATATGAGTACTTAATTGAAAAGGTGGCAATAGAAAAGTTTGATCTCCAGACGACTAGTTTGTTTTAAGGGTCATAAAGAAACTGCCATGCAAGAGGAAGTCAGTAGAGGCACCACAAATATTAGAAATACTGAGGTTACATGTTCCGTTTGCTACAAGCACACTCAGTAGACTGTGACCAGACACTACAAAGGTCACAACAATCTTTTAAAGCTACTTCCTTTTTTAATCAGTCATATTTAGACCTATTGAGAGTAAAAGTACTGGGAATACCATGTACAAATATCCTCGATATGTACATTTGTAGACCTATCTGGATGCCCAAACTGCAGATTCCCCAATGTGTCCCCAAAGTCCCAAAACAGCACCTACAACCATTATATTAAAAAGTACCATAAAAAAACATGTTGTACTATATTGTACGGTAGGTTTGTAAGTGTTACCATCATCACAGCTGCAATTCAATGTAGTCAGAGATTCGAGCCATCCAATTTGAGTTTAACTAAAAACGTATTCACAGTGGTTTGAGCACACCCTTATATTTCTAACATCACTTACCATCACAAAGCCACCTGTGCATTATGAAAGTGCTGAGTAAGGGGGGTCCAGATTTGAATTTGCGAATCAGTTTCCACTGCTGGTAGTTACATTTCTTTAGGCTTTGACACACAAGTCATCAGTAATTAATTCCTTCATTTAATTGCACCACGGTTTTCGACATTTATTTAAACACATAGATGTCAGCTGTGGTTTGTTACCCTGCAGAGATTTGTATTATACTCTCAGGTCATAGTTCACCTCCAAGCTCAAAACTTCCATCAACATACGCTTTAATTTCTCTTCTAGAAAAAAAAGTATTGCTTTTCTCATCATACTCCACTTCTCTTTTGGTGCATCTTTGCCTTGATGCCCGTTCCATCATATTATACCAGAGGCAACAATAAAAGCAACATTTAATCTCTACCCTCCTCCAATCAGCTAAAACTTAATAGAAGTTGGTATATTTTGGGTTGTTAGATACACTGTGGCTATAAAACACTTGGGATGTCTTGGGTAAATGTGGGACTGCAGGATAGCATGTGTTAGCCCTGTGGAAAGATGACAAGTAAAAGAAAAAACCTAGTGAGACAGAACTACAGGGATAACGTTCTGTGGTTATTTGGTGACCCAGACGTAAGCCTTCTAATTTGTTTGAGAAACCTTTCTATTTTTGGATAAAACAATTATTTTAAAGTTACCTTAACTTTTCTCTCAAAGTGGCTTCAAGACTGGGAATATTAAGCTGCTCCACATCAGCAGTATAATATCAAGATAGTTTATCTGTGTTCCAGCTCTACAATGAAGTCGTGAGAATTGTTAACGGAGCGAAATCAATGCTGCCTCAGCACCAGTCAGTCAAGATGTCTAGTGCAGCTTTTTATTCCCCCCAAACAGAGGAAAAACATCTAGCAGGAGTTGTATTTTATAGATTAAGGCTGTAAATTCAAAAGCTGTTAGGTTACTGAAATAACTTCCACCCTGAATTTCCACATCATCAAGCATCAACACAATGTGCAGTGAGGCCCTGCTGTCAGAGTAGAACATTCAATCCATCATGGTTGTCCCGATAAATACAAGCTCTGTGAAGAGGAAATGGCTGGTAAACGGACAGGAAACTCCACTTCCTCTAGCGTAGATGTTGCTCATGTAAGAGCGAGGTGTTAGCTTAGTGTACAACTGTTGTGACAGACCTGTTACTGTTTGCACCCAAATAAAAACAACTTTATTTCTTAGAGCTACCCTTCAGAAAGTAGCGACCCATATCTGATGTACACATTAAATGAAGACAAGGGCACTGAAATGATTGAGATGCTAGTACTGTACCTCTGATGTGCAAGGCTACAGAGAAAGATCCCCTCGTCAGACAATAGACTGAGATTTCTTATTATTTCCTCGAAAGTTTTGGCCTTTTCTAGCGAAAGAATGCAGATTTTGTAGAAACAAGCAACGGTTTCCATCTGTCGGCTTTGAACCCTTTTATATGTCTAAGTTGTCATGGGAAGAAAACAAAAGAAACCTGAACACAACTTCAGTTGAAAGGATTTAAGTTATAGCAATACGCACACTATCAAGTGTACAATTTGTCAAGGTTCATTTGATTCTAATAAAATACTTTTTTTTTTAAAACCCATATACATTTCATATATTTATCTTTTTGGGGTATATGGATCCAAAAATAGACATTTAAATCATAAAGAGAATGGGAGGATAGGGAGAGAGAAATAAAACTACAAAAGCTACGAATGGTGGTCCTCCGTCCCAGAGGAGAGAGTGACGGAGAACATAGGGGAGAGACAGAGATAGAGAGAGTGGGATAAAGAAAGAGAGAGAAAAAGAAGTGACGAGGGAGGCAGGGAGTTAGAAGGGGGATTGGCCAAGCTATACAGCGCAGTATGACACCCACTTTAGCTCATTACACACGTACAGTCGTGATCAAGGCACAGGGATCTTCTAAAAGTAATTTTTTTCAATAAAGTTGTACAAAATAATACATTTTACAGTCTGTACAAGAATAATAGTTTAGCAGTAAAGTAAAGACAGACATACAAAGTAGCAAGCAGTCGGGGAGGAAGGAGGAAAGATGGATGAATGGGAGGGAGGTGCGAGCACATTGTTGTACAAAAATCAAACATTAGTGTCCCATTTGTTGTTGTTTTCGTCGTGTTTTTTATACTCCAGGATTATTATATTTTATTTTGTCGTAAAACAAAAAGAGCACTGAAAAGAGAGGTGAAAAGGAGGGGAGGGGGAGGGAGTCGGGAAAGATGTGAAAGTGGAGAGGAGAGTGAAGTCCTCAGAGGGGAAAGAGCAGAGGTTGAAAAGAAGGAGAGAATGACTGAGACAGAAAGCTTCAAGAGAAAGAAAGAGCGCACAGGGCACAATGGCACAAAAGTCTACACAGACAAAAACAGCTGTGGAGACAGTAAAACAGGGTCAATCATGACGAGATGAGAGTTCTTTTTAACTTATATGGTATTGTACTGTGGAAGGATGATCTTCGCCCTCCGTTTGTCAAGTTCCACAAAAGATGTTTATTTTTCTTTTTTTGTTTTCAACTCAATACATCCTCCTCACATTTTGCTCTAC